>NC_137103.1:27037681-27637681 GCF_949357685.1 Gobio gobio
TGTGTCGGTACGCTCAGAAGCTGTTGGGTAGCGTCGGACTCGACGAATGATGGCGCACAGACACAGACGAGTCCCTCTGGTGCAAAGTAGTGAATAAGGGACCTGCTCACTCTTAACTAATCCATTTCTCTCTCTCTCTCTCTCTCTCTCTCTCTCTCTCTCTCTCTCTCTCTCTCTCTCTCTCTCTCTCTCTCTCTCTCTCTCTCTCTCTCTCTCTCTCTCTCTCTCTCTGAGCATGTCAATGGACAGTTGCCCGCAGGGAACGTAGAGCTTGTGATTTTACAAATTTTACATTGTTGCAAAAAGACTTTGGTAATGATTCATATGTATCAAGGTAATATATTTATCAAAATACTAGGGCTGTGCTCAGAATATCGATACAACGATACATCGTCATGAACTCCTGACGATGCGCATATCGATACAGCAGTGCAAGACATTCAAAATGGAGAATAGGTTTTCAGTTAATGAATGAATGGAACATTGCAGCGCGCCTCACATCCGTTAAATAGCAATACTCTTTGTGCTTTGTTGCTATTGATATAAAACAAAGTCTCGGATTTCAAATTACGTCCGTTTTATTACGAAATTCTTAAACATAAATACCGTTTTGGCGCTGTGGCGTGAGATCGCTTTGGCGCAGCTCAGCTCAAGAGAAGCGGCCACGCGCAGCGCATGTGAACGGATCTTCTCTTCCGCCTTAATTCTTAATACCAGTTACAGCGTGAAATAAACATGAATGAACATCTGAACGTGTTAAAAGATAAAGTACAACTTACCGAAATCCGTATCATGTCACACGAAATCAATCATTGTTTCAAACGAGGAAAGGCGTCAGTAAAACAGCTTGTAAACAATGTCATGTAACGTCACATTTACCTCAGAAAAAAAAACATATCCAGTGTCCATAAACTCGTTAGTCAGCTAGAAAAATTGACTCTAGAGAGGAGCATTTTGCTAAATATATGCACCATATTCATTATAATTTGTAATGTTCTTCAATATTTAATGCATGTTTGAATTAATCTGGCAAGTTATGAGAGCCACCATTTAAATGTTTGTATTTCAAAAAATATATATATGATTATGTAATTTGTAAAGTTATTTATTATAAAAAAAATTTAATTTAGTGTTTGTACAAATCAGTTAATTTTTACCTGTAATATTATAGTACAAATGACTCCCATAGTTTACAGCATTAGTTAAGAGATTTGTTTTCCCAAATTTGTTTTAGATTTTAGATTTATCGCAAGATTTGTTTTACATTCATAATTTGATGATTTATCCAAAATAATCAGTTTTGAACCAAGCCTTTCCAAGTTTTTTGTGACAATTATTTATTTCATTTAACTTGTTTTTTTTTAAATAACAAAAACAAAATAGTTTTTCAGCTATCACAACTGTTATAACACAGGTTATTCAATAAACAGATATTACTGTTACTAAACTCTGCTCAAAATAAATTTTATTCCAAATTGATCCATATCGTGATGCGTATCGTATCGTGACTTCAGTATCGTGATGCGTATCGTATCGTGACATTGTTTGTGATACACAGCCCTACAAAATACTGCAATCTTTATTAAAAATGCTCCCCCCAAAAAAAAGAAAACTCAGAAAGGGATGCACAATAATATATTATCGGTAATCATATCGATATGGGCAAGTCTAAATTTTTGTTTTATATTTGGAATTTGGAAGCTGGTATCTTATTTTTTTTTCTTCAATTTTTTACACATAGTTTCTGTTTTTCTTGTAGGTTAGAAATACATTTACAATAACAGTATATAACAGTTATCCATAATAAATACCATAATAAAGCTTTGTAACATCAGGCATCAAATATATATATAAGAAGTCTCTTCTGCTCACCAAGGTTGGTTTCTGAAGGATCATGTGACACTGAAGACTGGAGTAATGATGCTGAAAATTCAGCTTTGCATCCAAGAATACATTTCACAATATTACTGTTTTTAAATAAGCCGTGATGTGCATTAGAGACTTAAAAAAAAAAAAAAAAAAAAACATTACAGATTTTCATGTTTCCAAACTTTGGACAGGTACTGACTGTAATATGTCAGAATTGGCATGAAGATAGGTTTGAGTGATATAATATTATTGTTATGAAATGCAAAATTTGTATTCAAATGTATATATTTGCTTATAAGAGTGAATCAGAGAATCAGCATGAACACAAAAAATATCAAAATGTAATAATTTTCATTTAAATACAGCATTATCACAAAACAGCTAAACTTCAGTATTTACTATATTTGCTGAGCAATTTAATAATTAAATATATGTAAAATGTCATTCAGGACTTTTGTGTGTCAGAATAATCGATTCCGAATTTAGAATTGACTCACTGAAATTATACAATTATAACATTTCTGTCTTAGCTGTGAGATGACGTGGAAAAAGCACAATCCTTACCATATTCACAATATTTCTCAATTTTATATTGCTAGTAAGATTAAAAGTGATTTCAAGAATAGGGTTACTGTCGTTCACGTCGCAGTAATTGGACAACTGAAAAAAAATTTCTGCTTTCTTTTTAGTTGAAAATATCTGTCAATGCACACACCACTTTAGAGATGATCATGATTTTCATTGGCAGCACTTTGATGCTCAAGCTTTATAAGTGTTTTGTCTCACTGTTTCTTTAGTCCCTCTTGGATCTGATTGATTTTAGAGGCAGCCTGTATGTACCCATAACCTGAATATCGCTGCTTCTTCTGTTTTCTGATTCTCCTTTCTCTCTTTCACTTTCTTTTTTGTCTCATTGTCTCTCTCGCTTTCTTTCTGTGTCTGCAGGAGTCGGAAGATTCAGATCCGGAACATTCCTCCTCATCTCCAGTGGGAGGTGAGTGTGTAACTGCTCGGGCAGGGAGAACAGTGTGTGTGTGGTCAGGACTCTTGTCTGTCTCCTCTGGGCTGCCGCGCTTCTTTCTCTCTCTAACTGACGATGCGTAAGAGAAGCTCCACCCATACACACAAATACACTTCCTCTGCAGTCCGTGTGAATCTGTCTGGAGAGTGTTTCAGCCCTGGTGACCCGATTGTAAATCTTAATGACATCATCACACTGAGCTGTGGCCCACTTACACGCTTTCACACACTGCGTTCATGTATTTGGACACTGTGCCTCTGTATTCTCCATTGCTTTCGTGAGTTTAGTGGTTCACTGTGTAAAAAATTGGGGGCAGTCGTGGCCTAATGGTTAGCGAGTCATGGGTTCAATTCTCTATAACCAGCAGGAAATGACTGAAGTGCCCTTGAGCAAGGCACCTAACCCCCAATCGCTCAATTGCTCCCCAGGCGCCATAGCCACTGGTCCGTGTGTTTGTGTCCACAGTTTGCAGTGTGAGTGTGTTCACTACTCACTACTCTTAAAGTGAGTGCACTAACTTGGATGGGTTAAATGCAGAGGACAAATTCAGAGTATGGGTTACCATACTTGGCATTCACATGTCACTTTCACTTTCACTTTTACTGTGTAGAAAATTGATGTGTTGATGCTATACCAAGCAGTTACCACACCCACAAGAGGCCATTTTGGTGACATTTGCACCCCACTGATAATATTCTATAGTTCTACCAAAACGTGTCCAGATTCAAAAGTCTTTCTCTTAAACAAAACTATGAAATGACAAGAGCTACACTACCATCAAAGTTTGGGATCAGATTTTTTAACACTTACTCAGCAAGGATGCATTAAATTGATCAAAAGTGACAGTAAAATATATAATAATACAAACGCTATAATACAAATAAATGCTGTTCTTTTGAACTCTCTATTAATCAGAAAATACAAAATATCATGGGTTTCACAAAAAAATTAAACAGTGATAATATGGAGCTGCAAATCCTCATATTAGAAGGATTTCTGAAGAATCATGTGACACTAAAGACTTTGTGAAATGTATTCCTATGTTGGCAAAGTTGAATTTTCAGCATCATTACTCAAGTCTTCAATGTCACATGATCCTTCAGAAATCATTCTAATATGATGATTTGCGGCTTCATATTATCAATGGTAAAAAGAATTGTGCTGCTTAATATTTTTGTGGAAATGGTGAAACTTTTTTCAGGATTCTTTGCTGATTAGAAAGTTCAATCAACAGCATTTATGTGCATTTATTACACATATTTATTACATTTATTAAAGCTTTTATTAAATAGGCATAAATTGTAAGGTTTTCCAACTCTCCTTTTTTTCTAGTATCATATCTAAAAAACTATTTATGTGTAAAAGATTTTTTAACTGATTGTGCTCTTCTTGTTGCAGGTTTTGGACGGCCTGTTAGCCCAGTATGGTACTGTAGAAAATGTGGAACAAGGTAAAGACTTGCCATAGCATGAAATGACTATACAAGTTGCATTTAAAGTGCACTATATTTTGTGTTTCCTATTTGGGTAGTTGACATTTCAAGCAGTGCCTCATGGTATGACATGCTATATTTTAATTAATTCGAATTATTCTAAAATCTAAATAATTATCATGCCTGCAGCTTGTATGATATAATATTAATTGAAAGACTGCATGAAATATTTGCAAATGAAATATATATTTTTTTATTTGTCACACCACAGGACCATTTAAATGAACTAGTGAAGACAAAATAGTTTTTAAAAAATGGTGAAGAACTATTGGTGAACTTGACTATTAAGGTTGTCAAATCTGATATCACGATATTATGCAATTGAACACATTCCCTTAATTATTTAATATTAATGTAAATATTTCATTAAAACAGTGACATGTGCTGTGAGTTGTTTTCTCATTTGTTTGATTAATATTAAAATCAGTCAGTATTTTGTTGATGACAATAGAAAATGGCAGGTCTGTTCACACAAAATCTATTTAGGTTTTTAATCTATTTTTTTTGTACCTTCTATTTACATTCACTTAAAAAAAAGTGGATTTGAAAAGCAAGCTGCATTACCATGAAGCATAAGCAGAACATGCACACAAATTATTTTGTATATAATTTTATAAGTATTGACTTTTGACATCCATACTAACTAGTTACAGCATATAAAAACATGCGGAATTAACCTCGTATTTACAAAACCGCTACTTTTCAGGAAAAAACACTGTATTTTTTAAATAATTAAACACTATACTGTCAAAGTTGATATTGTGGGTTAATATATAGTCAGACATTTGCATGTGTCATTATATTATTAACATTTGAACAAAATCAAGCTCAAATTGCGAGGTTGCAAGGTTCCATTTTTGACCAGCGAATTTCGGAGAATTCAGACATGCGTGTTTTGCCTGTCATTAGAGCGGCCGCATCTGAAGCACAGTAAGTACATCACATTGCGTTTTTCATTGACTTACAATACAGGCTATAAAGTTTATTGTAGCTATATGAGCACTCAGTTTTTTCTGTCTTTTGGACAAAATCTCATGTTATAAAAGATATTTAAAACAGTAAAGGCTGTGGCTCGACGACAAATGCTAATACACTCTTCTCTGCTCCTTAAATACTTAAAACATTAGCCTTTTTATATATAGCCTATATGTATTGGGAATTCACCCTATTGTAGTGGGTACTTTGTCAAATAGCACATTTTCTGATGTATGGATGTCTAAATTGCTAACAGACTAAGGATTGCAGAGACAATGTGTGCATTTAGATCACATGTTATCCAAACTCCAAACTTAAATCACATCGACACTTGCTGCCAGTGGAGATGTCTCAGTTGTGAGGTTCTGTAATTGTCTTTCCAAAGAGAGAGAGAGAGAGAGAGAGAGAGAGAGAGAGAGAGAGAGAGAGAGAGAGAGAGAGAGAGAGAGAGAGAGAGAGAGAGAGAGAGAGAGAGAGAGAGAGAGAGAGAGAGAGAGAGAGAGAGAGAGAGAGAGAGAGAGAGAGAGAGAGAGAGAGAGAGAGAGAGAGAGAGAGAGAGAGAGAGAGAGAGAGAGAGAGAGGAGGGGGTAACTACACAGGCAGGGCTCTTAAGACTAAGTGTGAATGAGAGGAAGTCACAGACAGAGAGTGCATGTTAGAGAGATGAACTCTTCTCTGGCTGAAATGAGTAGTGTGGTGGCGCGGCAGTGTGTGGATTGAAGTAGGAGAGTGTGTGGCGAGGCTCCAGCTGTAATGTGTGTGTTTTCAGGGAGGAGCGGCATGGTAATAAGGAGGTAAATGTAGGCGCCTGTGGTCTCTCTCTCTCTTACTCACAGCTGAGACAGATTGTGTTTACACCTGGTTTTAACATGCGTCTCCTGTGACCACTTATGATTCATGACACACATCGCTTATTTTATCAGTGTGTTAACTTAATGTTGATACAGTGGTGCCTTACATGATCTATTCTGTCAGACTGTCATTGTATGTTGATATCAGACGCAGACACAAACGTTTCTGTTCACTTCAAATGTTCGCTGAACAATGTTTTGGACTCCGTTTATACCTTTTATGCAGTTCATAATCAAGACAAAAACACTTCTTAGTATATGTGTCAGTGATATCCAGCATGAGAGTCCACAATAAAGAAAAGAGAGATATATTTTTAAAATCTAGTTTAAAATACATGCAGAGTTTTTAGAATTGGACTCTTTGTATTTATGTTGGTTTCAAATAGTTTCAAGTTTATATGTGGTCAAGTCATGTGGTGGTGTAACAGTGAAGTATAAATCTTATCCTAAAACCTTGAAAACATGTGAATGACATTTTTACAAAAATCATTAATTACTAGTTAAACGTTTTTGGGGATATGTTACACCTGACCTAATTTTGCATTGTAAAAAATTATATTATCTGATCATTTGTCAGATTTTATATAACAATTAAATATTAATAAGCTGATAAGTAAATCAGTTTGTTAAAGTATTTGTATATATATATATATATATATATATATATATATATATATATATATATATATATATATATATATATATATATATATATATATATATATATATATATATATATATATATATATATATATATATATATATATATATATTTATTTTATTTTTTTTATTTTTTTCATTAAATATTTTTTTTTTAATCTTTATCATAAAAGATTATGCCAAATGACTTTAATCAGTTTTTTTTTTATTTCAATATTATATCAGGAGAGTTTATTCTTCTAATATCTTATATTCTATGCCCTTAAAAATATACATAAATGTTATATATAAAAAAATCTAAAATGAAAAACATTCTTATAATTGAAGAGGTATATTCAAGCTATTTTATTTTTTCAGTATTTTTGAATAAGTTAATGGATCCAAAAAAAGATCATGTCATTATCCAAAATAATAATAGTAACTCCAGCATTTAGAAAAGGATTCCCATCCCATTGTGTGCTCATCTTATGAAATAAATACGGTAATGTCGGCATGACATAAGGACAGTGTTAGTTCTCATTGTTCTTTCTCTGGGCCTATTGATGTGTCTTCATTGGTGACACTCATTGGTTCTGAGATTGATCGTTTGAGCTGCCTTATAGTGAGGCTTTGTGGTTCTCTTCATGTGTGAAGCTCTGGATTTCTGCCCAGCCATCCCACTCAACTTCCTCCAGACAGACTGTCTAGTCCTCTAGACACACAACTCCATCTTATCAATAAAGAGACAGGCTTTCCTCTTAAAAATACCATACACATTGCCTCTGCAGTGGCTTCTGTCTGTAATTATTGCAATGACCTAAGAGGAATTCTTGTAATGTGGCACAGCTTTCATTTTTTAGTCCCATTTCACAGTCTTCAGAAAGTATAATATAGTTTTGAGTGGGTCACGGAGTGTGCAGTCAAAGATATTTTTTTCTGAATCAAGACTTTTATTTTGAAAGATGCGCGTGAAAAGCAGTTGACTCTTCTGTCAGACTCAGTTTAGTAAAGAGTGCCTGAGGAAAACGGGTTGTCCTGATTCAGTATCTGCGGTCTGATGAGATGTTGTCAGGCTATTTGTCAGCATCATTATTCTAACCTTATTTTCACGACTTTTTACGGAATAAAAAAAGTCTTGCACCTTAGAAAAACAAGCATTCCTGTCCTGTCAGGCGTTAAATCGTGCTTGTAGCGCATACTGTTCAATTGCATGTGCATGCAAACACGCTGTATATTACTTCACTATATATAAAGAGCAAAAGTAATTACGAGCATGCAACGTCGTAGTTATGTTGTCAATTAGTCATGAAATTGCCAAAAAAGTACCAGCAAATTACTTAACTTGTACTTTGTGTGTTAGCTCGGAAGGATTTGGATCATTAAAAGCTCATTTATTTGTGGCCTAAGTACCATGGAAAAATGTGGGTCCCATGAGAACCACTTTTTTTTTTAAAAGGTCTTGAGTTGTACGAAGGTGCAATAGTTAGCAGTTGGATGTGTAAAGCAGCATAAACTCTTGAAGTGGAGGGTCTTGCCCTCATTGTGCCTGTATTTAGATGATACACAGAGCTTTGATCAATTTACGTCAGGGTTGCTTTGTGATTCTCCTGTGAAGTACACATGTGGCCATGGCACAGTAGTCCTCATTTTATATGCAGACACACACAAGTGGCTCTTCACAGCACTAGTGTAATACTGCATTTGTTTGTCTGTATGCATCTAGTACAAAAGCTTTGCAGTCTTATATGCTTATGAATATGACAAGCTATCTGTTTCTAAATATTGACTTCTCTCTCCCTCTCTCACTTGATTTAATTCGCTCTTTCTTTTTGCAGTTAACACTGATGCAGAAACAGCAGTGGTGAATGTGACGTACTCAACAAAAGAGGAGGCTAAAATGTAAGAATTTAAGAATAAAGTTTTCTATTGGAGTTTCCTAGTTTTTAAAAAATGTATTATTCATAGGGAAGGATGGTATGACCAAAATCATATGTAAAAGTATAAATGTCTCATGGTAATGGTATGTCAAAATGTTAATAATGTTATTTAAAATATGTAATATTTTTATATACATTTTTATAATTATATAAATGTCATTGAATGTATATATTACTAAGATTAAATACATATGAAGGTGACCATAATTTAAGAAACGTATTTGAGTATGCAAAATGACATATACACTACTATTGTGGTAAAAAATTACTCATAATTAAATATTTTGTCACATTAATGGCATTTATAATTTTTTTTTTACCAAAAAATGTATCCCAAAATGTTTATATATTATATAATCAATGTTTATTTTAATTTTGTGACATTTATATAAAAAAATAGTTTTTTTTTTGTGTGTAAATAAATATAAAATAAGTGCAAAAACTGCTACACATTATGTAACATGAGTTTAAAACACTCAAAACTGTGATCGATTATAAATGACGAGTCATTTTTGACACCGTTGTAAAAGAGCAAAAACGCATATCAGCTGATATTAATGCAGTGGAGTTGTCTGCATTGGACATCTTCTGCAGAACCTCCACCAGTTGACAACTGTCACTGGGTATACCACCCTTCTCCTAACTTTGATTTTTCCATTTAAAAGAGGCCAAAACTCTCCACCTTTACTCTGTCATTGTATTTCACTGACCATTTTCTCCACCCGTGTCTTCAGCGCTGTAGAGAAGTTAACAGGACAGACGTTTGAGGATTACTCCTTTAAAGTGTCTTATATTTTGGATATGGATGCTGCTCCACCCCTGCCTGTGACCCGGAATCGCCGGGGTGGAAGGACATCACGAGAACAGGACTCCCAGCCCGGGACCTCTGGAGGTTCCCTGGGGTTCCGACAGAAGCAGCCAGACTTCCCCCTGCGCATACTGGTCCCCACACAGTTTGTGGGAGCCATCATTGGCAAGGAGGGTCTCACAATCAAAAACATCACCAAACAGACACAGTCTAAGTGAGTGTTATATATTGATGTGGTTAATAGGATTCTGAAGAGTTCATTTGGTGCACTTTAATTAATATAAATACAATTATTTTTTATAATTATATAATACATTTATTAATTATAAATGTGATCTACACTACCGTTCAAAAGTTTGTGTTCGGTACCATTGTCTCCCACCAAGGCTACATTTATTTGACCTAAACCAGTAATGTTGTGATAAAATTTACAATTTAAAATGTTATAATGTTTTCTATTTCTATTTTAAAATGTATTTATATCTGTGATGGCAAAGCTGAGTTTTCTGCATCATTACTCCAGTCTTCAGTGTCAAATGATCCTTCAGAAATCATTCTAATATGCTGATTTGCTGCTCAACAAACATTTCTTATTATTATCATCAATGTTGTAAACAGTCGTGCTGCTTAATATTTTTGTGAATTTTTTGTCAGGATTGTTTGGTGAATATTAAGGTAAAAAGAACAGCATTTATTTGATATATAAATCTTTTGTAACATTATAAATATCATTACTCTCACTTTTGACCAATTGAATGCATCCTTGTTGAATAAAAGTATTCATTTCTTTAATAATAGTTATAAAAAAACTTTGGCTCCAAACTTTTAAATGGTAGTGTACATGTACTATCCATTGATAAAATCATCAGTATATTTTGAACACGAAATATCCTGAAAATATGTCACTATATTAATCAAATCTGGCTGTGAGCATTAATTCACATTGATTATAAATACCTGCTTGATGACAGTGACAACTCTTCACAAAGCTTTGTTTCATCTATGCTGAATAGTCATGTTCCCATCCTGATAGGGTGGACATTCATCGTAAGGAGAACGCGGGAGCGGCAGAGAAGCCCATCACCATCCACTCCACTCCTGAGGGCTGTTCCGCCGCCTGCCGTATGATCATGGACATCATGCAGAAAGAGGCTGATGACACAAAAGTGTAAGTCTGAATCTTCCGTAGTCTTTTTATTTCACGGTGTTCTTTAAATGCATCTGTGTAGTTGCCAACTTGTGGTCTTGCTTCTTTAGAACTGAGGATATTCCTATGAAGATCCTGGCCCACAACAGTCTGGTCGGAAGACTGATCGGGAAGGAGGGTAGGAACCTGAAGAAGATTGAAGAAGAGACAGAGACCAAGATAACCATCTCCTCGTGAGTGTCTGTTACGTTTGATGGCTTTCAGCAGGTGAAAACAAAGGAAACTCATAATTGTTTTGCTATTGTGGCTGTTGTGGCTTGCTATTGTCTTATTTTACATTTTTTTCTTTAAATTAAAACAGCAGTCACACTGCAACTCTTGTTTTGATAGGTAATACTGTGTTTTTAGTCAAAATATTGATCATAACATGACCTGAACATGTGATGTGATTTCTTGTAATGGGCTGCTAAGTGCTTGGATCTGGTGCAGAGCATCAGTGTACAGGTGGTTTTATGTATTTCCCAGAAATAAAGTGTGTGCTGGTCACACAGATAGCTTAGGAAGTGAGTCACCCAATTAAACCCTAACCAGCAGTCCTGACGTCATTGCTTAGATGTCCCTCTAAAAACAGCCTTATTTACCAATTCTCATCAATACCGATTCAAATAGCTTGCTCTTTACACAGAATCCCACTTCCTTCCAGGTGGAAAGTGCAAACATTTTGTGTTTTGTTTTTCTATGACATGGCTCAGATCTCTCTTATCCTGTGCTCCAGTTAACTCATGCTTTATATGTCCTTACCATATTTTGAAAATGTGGGTGTTGTGGGGCAAAATTTGGTTTGTTTTTATGTTGCTATTGACATGTAGCCTAGAAATCTAGACGCACCCTAGCAGCAGCAAATGTAATTTGCAGCCAGGGTTGTCTAGCATCTCTCCGTAGACTTGCGAGCTTGAAAAACCAAACTCTAGTCAGGCCAATCGCAGCGTGTATAGAGTCGGTGGGCGGGCTTAACATGACGGCAGAGCTGTGACGGTTCCACGTGAAATCCCTGCTACTTCCCTGCTAACAAAGAACGTTACTGCACTGAAGTCATTTTTAAAAAAGGAAGATGTGTTCTGAGTTTTGCTGACCAGATATGGCAAAAATTTTATCTATCAACAAGCTCCGCTGGTGGGAAAACGCATGGGACTCAGCCACAACCCGCTTGTGATTGTTGACTCACCACTGATAGCGCTCTGGTTGGTTGTAGCGCTATCCTATTGTGTGCAGAGGGAATTTGAAAGACAACCGTTTATCCTGTAATATATAACATTACAGGTGAACGGAATCATTAATCAAACTGGGTCAAATGACAGGACACAAAGGCAAACAGGAACAATTGGATATTCGTGTTTAGATGTAGGTCGGATGTCCAGATATCGGATATGTTTCGGATTTAAAACCACATTTGGAAGTGTCTCAGATCGGATGCAGAAAAATCAGATCTTGTGTGGATTTTTGTGTTTACACGTGTGCAACAAATTCCAATCTGTGTCAGATGTGAGTAAAAATCTGATTTTTTGTGCCAGTGTAAACGCAGCCTAGGTCAAATGACAGGACACACAGGCAAACAGGAACAAACCCAAAACACAATGAAACATAGCCAAAACAGGACCAACACAGTGACGATACAGTGCAAACATCTTGTGTTATGTCTTTCTAAGACATAGCTCAGATCTCTCTTATCCTGTGCTCCAGTTCCTTACCATAGTTTGAAGATGTGGGTGTTGTGGGGCAAAATTCGTTTTATTTTTTTTATTTTGCTATTGACAATATGTTAATAATAATCATAATATTAATAATTATAATAATAATAATTCATAATTAATACCCGCCCCCCAATCAATGAATTCAGAGTCCATCTGATGAGGGAGGAAGAGGGCTCTGGTGGTGGACGTGGAGCTGAAGAGGGGTGTAAACAAACAGAGACAGTCAATATAGTCCATGGAGGAATGGAGGGTGGGAGGAGCAAGTATGAGCCAGGAGCAGGAGTAGCCAGGTAGGGACACAGGCCACAGCCAGCATAATAATCCAATGCGGAGTCGCAGGAGGGAGGAGCCATGGTGGAGGCCTGGGAGGGGGTGGAGGAGGGACTAAGGATGTGATTTCTTGCGACTGAGCCGGTCCTGGTGGAGACCCAGACCGAGCCGAAGAGACATGGAGCCATGGTGACACCGCAGGTCTGGAGGGGCAAGTTGTAGTTAATGGCTCATGGGAGGCGGGTACCAAGAAAACCGGAATGGAGCCGAAGTGACCGAAGACACACTGGGGGAGGGAAAGCGAAGCCCAGTGGACCTGAAGGGATGGAAGGCAGAGGCACAGCTGGCTGCCAGGAATCCTGTGACGGAACCAGGATGAAGCCTGACCAAGGTAGAGATGGAGGGACGAGCGAGAGAGGCGGAGCTGGTGAGATGACCTAGGAAGAACTGATGGGTCGGAGGACCGAGGTGGAGTCCGGGGCTCGGTAGTTGGAGGGAGAGACAGGGGATCCTCACGCCAAAATGGAGCTGGGGACTGGATGGCCCGAGGCAGATCCACACCACCAGATGGAACAGGCTGAGGATGAGCCGTTGGACAGACAGAAACCACTGGTGGCAGAGCTGGGGAACTGTTTGGCTTTGGTAGAAGATGTGGGAGAGGGAGGCTGGACGTAGCTCTGTCTGAGCTCTGTCTGTCTCTGTCAGGGTGAAGGCTGACTGGACTCTTGGTCTGGAGTGGGGCTGGTGTCATCCTCCACGGGGCAGATGGTGAATGGCAAATCATTGTTCACCAGCACCCACTCCACAAATGTGGTGAGGGTGCGCTCCCTGAGGCTTGAGATGTAGAACACGCAGAGCAAGACTCCAGGGAGCGGTCGCTCTGCTCAAGGCATAAAAGATGAACAGCTGGAAGGTCCATGGTGACAGGGCAGAGGAAAAAAAGGAAAAAACACTGAAAAAAAATTATAACACTTTATTTTAAGGTGACATAGTTACACAATACTACATATACTTACTATAGTAATAACAGTAAAGTATGTATATTTACAAGAAACTAAGCCTAAACCAAACCCTAGCTGTAACTTTATAATAAGTACATGTAGTTAATTAATATTTCTAGATACTTAAGTAAGTACAATGTAACTACGTCACCTTAAAATAAAGTGTAACTAAAAAAAATACTGTTTTGGTTCAATGTACTGTCACAGTAGGCTGTTGCAAGGAAGGAGAAATAATACAATAATTAACAGAATAGGTTAACAGAATCATTAATAAGGTCAAATGACAGGACACGCAGGCAAACAGGACCAAAACCAAAACACAATGAAACATAGACGAAACAGAACATGCACATTACAAACAGTAAATAATATTATTAGTAAATAATAGTGTTAAAGTAAATATTGCTAACATTTTCAATAAGGTTTCATTCATTAACATTAGTTAATTAGTTAGCATGAACTAACTATGAGCAATATATATTTCCAGCGTTTATTAACCTTTGTTAATGTTAATTAATACAAATAATAAATGCTGAAATTAAGATTAAGAAATGCTTTAGAAGTATTTTCCATTGTTAGTTCATGTTAACATGTTACCAAAATGATAATACAATAAATAAATGAATAATAATAATACTAATAATAATAATAGAAAAGATATTGACCATTCAAAATGAAGTAGTAATAAAAAAATAAAAACAAATCTAGTATTAGTCAATACCAATATGGTCGCATCATATGCACAATATAATAATTAATCATTAAAAATCCCCTCAATTCAAACACTGCTCCGATCTGACTGGAGTAATATGTGTTTCTTAAATAGGCACCAGTAATTTTACTCTGCTTTTTCTCTTTCTTTGTCAATTCTTCCCACAGTTTACAGGATTTAACAATTTATAACCCAGAGAGAACCATTATAGTGAAAGGGAGTATCGAGGCCTGTTGTAGGGCTGAAGTGGAGATCATGAGGAAGCTGAGGGAAGCCTATGAGAATGACATTGCTGCTATTAACGTAAGTGTTTTTGGTTTAGATGACAGGATTTTCACACTTCATTTTAATCCACAGTCTTTGATGTTATAATCAATATTTCAGATTTTGCTATTTATAGTGTGTCAAACGCGGTCAACCTTGAGTCCTTTAGACGACAAGACTTTTAGATGGCTTGTCTGTTTGCTTGTGTTTAGTTATTGACTGTGTTTATAGGAAACAGCCTTGAGTCAGTTCATCCCCTGCCGTGCACAAGGAGAACGCATCCTGTCAACAGCCGTTCACACAGACATGCACGCACATGTACACCATTCTCCCTGTTTACACACATGACGTCACTGCCTTTGCCTGAGGGAGGTGAAGCTGTAGACTGAGAGCAAATACTGTAACAATAGCATCATCGTTCTAGTTTACATCGTTCTAGTTTCATCTTCAGTGAGTCATTTATTTTGCGGCAGAGGCCTCTATCAACTACACAGATCGAATTTATGCAGTTTCATTTATAGTCACGCATTAGTCAGTCCTCAGTCAGGCATACGGTAAATTATTCATGCTCGGATCAAGTGTTTTTGCGACAGTTTCATGTGTAACTGTCTGTTAGTTGAACCTTGTAAACTTCATTCCATTTTGAATGAAAGAGGCACAGCAGATGAATCAGACAGAACATAAAAAACCAGGCATATCTCTTTCAAGACTAAACAGCATAAAAACCTATCTAAAAGCGCTTACCACATAAAATGATGCACCGGTTCGATGGAGCCACCTAGCGTGACAGTAACGATATTACAAGACTTTATAACAAATATTAACATAGTTAAGACTGTTAATACAGCTCAGAAATACTGAGAAATCTGTGGCTATCTTTTAATCTCAAATGAGAGTTAGTATCAAGAAAAACATGATAGCTTGAGGTCGTGCACTGAGTAATCATTCATAATCCATGATGTTATTTCTCTGTCTTGCAGCAACAAACCAACCTTATCCCTGGGTTAAGCCTGAGTGCACTGGGCATCTTTTCAACCGGTTTGTCAGTATTGCCACCAGCTGCTGGGCCCAGAGGGGCCCCATCCGGACCCCCAACTGGCTACAACCCTTTTCTTGTGAGTGCAAACCACAGTATGGATATATATATAAATAACTAGAACATCTTTATAACTACGATGTATCTGGATGTTTCAATCTTAGGAATGCATCACATTTAGCTTGGCAAAATTCAGATTTTAGCAATCCGGCCTCACCCCACACAATGTTTAAAATGGAATTTCACACAAGGAATTTCATTATTTTAACACACATTTTGTGAACAAAATATAAACAATAATATAATAAATTAGTACTGATTATTTATATTTTTGCCAGATTTTTTTTTCTTAAGTAATTAGACATTTTTCTCTGAATTAAGTTAAACGGATCAAACATTACAACAGAATTTTAATTGATAAAAATGTCTGTAGGTTGCACTTTAAAACATTTATTATAAATATCATGAATTTCTGGAAATACCCATATGATAACGTTTTTAATGGGGAATTCATACTGAAAAATATATTTTATATATACTATTCTTGCACAAACAAAGAATTACATTCTATTTACATTCTTAAATTTTTATTACTACATCCTGTTTTCTACGTCAGTTCAATTTCAGGAATGAAATGGGACTTTAAACAGAATTCTAAGTTCAAATCTAAATGGTGCACTATGCTGACATTTAGCCTCCCGATCACATTGTACACATCGTCTCTTTCTTAGTGAGTACTCACCTTAGAATGCAGTACACCTACTCATTGTTGAGTTGTATAATTCTTCCGTTCAGTTAGCGTGCAGCAGGATTCCCCTTCATATTTAGTGATGAGTCAGACAGGACAGCTTATGGCTCACAGATGAACTAATGAAGGTAGAATGAGTGTGTGGGTGGGTGTGTGAGATGGCACTCATTACTGAATGAGTGTTCATTGGTTTTTATCATCCCCAGTAGTACTGTAAACTCAAGTAGTCATTTATTATAAATTGATACAACAGGTTTTTATTGGTGTAGGTTTTTGCTTATGGTAAACCAAGCTTTCTACATAATTTTACAAACTTTGGCATTTACTTTCAATAACAAATCTTGCTTACAAACTGTTGTTGAAAATAAAATAACTAATAGAACTTGAAATTACATATATAGGAAATTGAAAATGCCTTGGAAACTAACTGAAATAAATAAGTTAAATATATAAATATATATTCTCTATAAACAAAAATGTATTCAGACACCTTCAAAAAATTTTCACATTATCACAGTTTATACGCTATAGTTTTGAAAATGGTAATAAAATATGACAAGAACTCTGTGTCAGAACAAATTCATCTTGATAATGTCACATAACATTGATAGAAAGGTATGTAATGGATTACAATCAACCAATCAGCTGTTAAATTTAAGTACATAATTAGATAATACCAATTTAGGTCAACCAATTACCAAGCAATGCTTAATTTTATTCAGTCTGTGGCGTAAAAGGTCGCCTTAGCAATTAAAGAAAAAACACTTAAGCAAAACATGGTCGGGTCAAAGTGTCTAAATAATTTTGGTCCCAAATTTGTATTTATTTTACTGGTAGTCCACTGTATGAAGAATTCTTGGGTATAATATGTCACAGTCTACTTTATTTTTCTATACACGCTTACATATATGAAGTGTATTTTGCTATACACGCTTACATATATGAACTATAGTGTCCAGCACCCAGCTATTCATGCTTGGATCAAGTGTTTTGCAACAGTTTCATGTATAACTGTCTGTGAGTTGAACCTTGTAAACTTCATTCTGTTTTGAATTAAAGAGGCGCAGCAGATTAATCAGACAAAACATGAAATATAGTCTATACAGAATCTCTCCAGATCCTTCAGATTCAGAGGTCCATGCACGTGGACTCTTTTCTTCAGCTCATCCCCCAGGGTTTAGGCTGCTGATGTCCATGGCAAAACCTTCATTCTGTGATCTGTGAACTGTTCTGTTGTTTATTTTGAGATGTGCTTTGGATCATTGTTATGCTGGAAGATCCAACCACGGCCCACCTTAAGCTTCCCAACAGGGTCAGTCAGGTGTTGATTTAATATCTGCTGGTACTTGTTGGAGTTTATGAAACTGTGTATCCTAACAAGAGCACAGGAAATTAGCTTCACAGCATTAAAGATCCCCCATCATACTTCACAGTGGGGGTGAGGTACTTTTCTACATGGCTGTTTCTGTCTGTGCCAAAGCCACCTCTGGTGTTTTTCTAAAAATCTTGAGTTTGGTCTTATCTGACCATAAAACCTAGTCCCACTGAAAGTTCCAGTAACAATTTGTGGTTATATAGGTGAGATCTGATCATAGTTTTTTTCTGACCCCAAGACCCAACTAGCATCTGCAGTTCCCTACTTTGATCCTTACAATTTGTTTGGGGACTCAAACCATTCTCCTCAGTGCGTGTGGGGCCAATATATAGACATATGTCCTCTTCCAGGTACATTGTTACAATCCCCCGATGATTTAAACTTCTTAATTTTTGCCCATATGGTGGAAATGAGTATTCTTATAACAATTAAACTATGATCTTATAGCCATTTCATGATTTGTGCAGCTCAACAACCTTTTGTCACACATCATTACTGCATTCTCAGGTCTTTCACATACTGATGGATGGCTAGTGAAAGTGAAACAGGAAGTCATGACTTAACACTTAAGTGTTCCTGATCACTAAGGTGAACTTAATGTCATACCATATGAAGGGGAATATACTTCAGTTTCATGATAAGGCTTTTTTTCTTTTGACTATTTGACTTTAGTTAAAGGTTAGATTTTTGTAAAAAAAAAAATTAATTAATTACCATGAAGAGAAATTGCAAAAAAAAAAAAAAAAAAAAGTCAGTTTTGCTCATATTTACCAAAGGTGCCAATATTCGTGGAGCCTACTGTAGGTTGCGGCTATTAAATGGGCCAATGTCTTTTTTTAAATATATAACTTAAATGTGTCATAAGTAGGGCTGGTAAACAAACAAACAAAAAAAACTTAATTAATCATGGTTAATCACTCCTAGCATTAATATATTTTCACATTTAAATCACCAAATGAATGGCAATATAAAGATAATATTTTAAATATTTGATATTCATTTTTTTTTAAGTAAAAAATATTCACACAAACTCAATTATAATAAATGTCACATTTAACTGTTATTTTCATTTTATACAGTATAATGTGTTTGGTGTTGTTTCTGTGTCTGTTATTCAGTCACATCTCTCTCCTTTTGAATGAGAGCTGGCAGTTCAATCATGCAAAGTTGAGTTGAACTTATGAGGACTGACTTATGTTCTAAGTTCCCAGTATTTACACGTGTAATAAAGGAGAGCCAGTGAAATGTTCTTGTAAATTGATCCATCTCATCTGTTCCAGGGTCACTCATCACAGCTGGGTGGGCTGTACGGTGTTCCGCCTGCTAGTGCCGTCTCTCACCAGCACACAGTGAGTACTTACTCAATATTTACTCAAATATATTCCTCAAAACATTCAAAAACAGAGAATGTTTCCTATCCATTGACCTTGTCCACAAATATGGAGTGACTTCATCTGTTAATGAACCAGTTAGACAATGGACACAGTTATCAGCTTTACTGTAACCCAGTGCAACTGCAATGTCTCATGTCATTTGAATAAATAACTTAGTAGTTATTCACAAATTACAACCTCTTTCTCTGCCTGGCAGTAATGAGCACCACAAGCTAATGCTGTTAACTAATGAATAAAAACTCTCTGAGACCTCTTCAATCTATCACTGTTGACCATGAGTCTGAACAATGAGTCATCGGTTTTCTATGGTTCACACTTGGGTGCCAGGCAGGTCAATTCCTTTAGGCCCTGTTTACACCTGGTAGTGTTGTAGTCAAGACCAACTAAACCGAGACTAAGTCGAGACCGAGACCAAGACCAGACTAGCACTCTTTAAATTCATCTAAAAGATCCATATCTACTGTCTGATAAATGTCTTATATTTAATTAATAAATACAATTAGAATAGTAAGACACTATAGCGCTGTTACCAATCAAATCACTGACAATAAAATTAATGGCACTGAAGTTGCATCTGAATTGGTACAATTACACCTGCATATGTTCAGATTAATTTAACAGTTTAAAATGTGTCATTTAATATTAACTTCTTGTTTATTGAACATTTGTAAAAATCAATATAATTTGCAATCACGCTTATATTCGTGAAAACAGCTCTCTTGCCCTTGTGATTTTGCTTAATTATTTTCTATGTTATATAAAAAAACGAAATCTCAGAATTTTGTGTGCATTTATATTAATTTTGGGAATTTTTGAGACAATGCTGGATTGATTTTGAACCCGGCAGCACGGTAACGAAAGAAATCACATTACAAAAAAGTTATTGATTGCATTTTAAGCAGTAAGTTTTACATCAAACCACATTAATGATGTTAATTCAGACAATGCACCGGCAATTTAGTGATATCCTTGCAGTTGTGGTCTTGACTGGTCTTGAGATAAAACCCTGAGTCTCTAAGTCTGAGACCAAGACAAGACCAACAAGACAAGACCAAGGAGAAATGCAGTTGAGACCAAGACAAGACCAAGACCTTCAAAAAATGGTCTTAAGACCGGTCTCGAGACAACACTAACACCTGGTATTAAGATGCATTTTGGTTGATCGGATCACAAGTAGACGATGGAGACACATACCTGTTTACACCTTTTTTTTTTTTTAATTCGTCTCTTTTGTCCTGATTACTTCAAGGGGAGTGTCTATGGACGGATAAATGTATTGCTCACCCAATTTACATATGAATGCGCAGGAGACAACTTAAAAACATACGGAGAGCATCAGCTTTCGTTTCTTCTCTGACAGCCGCAAGACCACGGCGAACACTGTGAGTGTGTTAGAAATCAGGAATGGTGTGAGAACTTTGTGCTTGGTACGTTTTTTGTCTTCAAACTAAACTTAGGTCTTCAGCCGACAAAGTTTAAATCCTGTCTGGCTAGCGCACTTCCCATAATGTTTACGCATCAGGTGAGTAGGTGGAGAGCAGACAGTCTTTTAAAGCTGTTCGAACTACCTCTGGAAGTGGTCGAAAGTTAACGCATCTTAATACCAGGTGTAAACAGGGCCATAGAAACAAATAAGTGGTTTGTGTTCTCAACATCACTTTCGTGATGAATGGAGTGTTTCGGTTCAAACCTGAACCTTCAGGGCTCAACCTGCAGCCTGCTCTGAACTGAGCAGTATCTCAGTGGCATTGTGGGTGGTTTGGGGAAAAACAGAGAGTAAACAGACACATGGACATTTTAACAAACCACTTTTGTAAAAGGATCACATGCTCGGATGGATTTTAGAGGAATCCCTGATTTACAGCAAGTAAATTGAATTGGCGGATGACACATTTTGCATGTTTCTTCTGCCCTCTCCACAGCAGGCTCCTGAACAGGAGGTGGTCTACCTCTTTATCCCAACTCAGGCTGTTGGTGCTATTATTGGCAAAAAGGGCCAGCATATTAAACAACTGGCACGATTCGCAGGAGCTTCTATTAAGGTACGAATTTCTGCCCACTAAAATTCCTCCACTGTCATATCTGTAAAATGGTTTCTTGTATGTTTTTGTTATGTGAAGCCCAATTATCCATCTAGTTTTCTGCGTCCCATTGCTGAGGTCCTTGATTTGAATCTAACCATATCATGCTCAGATTTGGCCTAGTTGCCTCAGTGTGGGTGAGCCAATTATCTGTAACCTCCTCACTGTTGATTCAGCCAGTCCTGTAGGTTGCTGCGTAATCAGTAGCGTGAGACAGTCCACCAACCCATGGTTCAGTGTGTGTTTGTGCCTCAGTTCATTTAATGTCTAATGGCATGTGAACTATTACTCTGCCATTCTAAAGTTTGGGGTTGGCAAGATTGTTTTAATGTTTTTGAAAGAAGGCTCTTATGCTCACCAAGGCTGCATTTATTTGATAAAAAATACTTAATTACAGTAATTCTTAATATTGTTGAAACTGTTTACACTTAGTGACCTTTGACAGTAGCTACAGAACTGTTTAGATCATTTCTTTATATATTTCAATAAATGCTGACATTTGTATGTAATTTTACAGTGTGGTGCATTTTACTGCAGCATATGGTATAATGACATCGAATATAACCAAACTGAATTCTTGACCACAGAATCATAATACAAACTGAACATGGAGAAATTTAAAGGGTTACTTCAGTGATTTAGCATTAAGCTTTGTATCAGTAGAAACCCGGTAGTTCGAATTATGGTACTTTCCCCCTTCATATCCCCCTGAGACGAGAGAATTATGCTAGTTCCGCATGTTTTCAACCCGCCCACAGGGGAGGGATCTCACTCACAGAATGTAAATGCGCACGCCCTCTGCCGCTCGGCTCGGGCATTCACAACGGAGCGGTATGGAGCAAAGTGAGTGTTTCAACTTTTCAATGAATTCCTATGAACGTTTAGCTTCCATATGGGATCTGATAACGCGCCAGACTGGACATGCGCCGAGAATGACATCTGCGCTTACCTCAGCTCTGCTCAGCTCTTCTCTCGTCGTGAATGAAATCTGACTCCTGCTGCGTCTGTGACGTGACTTTCGTTCGGCTCTCTCACACTTTATTGAAAAGACACGTCCAGTTTATAATTGTAGTGTTTATTCTCTAACTGAACGAAATTATTTTACTACAATGAATATCAAAAAGACGTTGGAGGCGGTGCCGCGGTGGGCAAGTGATAACCAATAGCCGTGGCTTTGGGAGTGGCCTTGTAGGGCAGTGAAGCAAATGCATTCTGGGAGTTGTTGTCTTTCATCCACATGAGACAAAAATACATTTTCTGTCTTTTCTCAGTCTAGAAGGCACCAAATTCAAAAATAATTTCACATTTCTACTACATAAATGACCCAGTTTAAATACACATTCATCTTCCCAGCGCTGAAGTACCCCTTTAAACTGTAATACCTCTATTCATTTGGATCCCTCTGGTGGTCGTGTGATGTGACTTCAAGAGAATTCGCTGAATGAATGGTTCACACTTCAGATGTAGCTCTAGAAATAAAAGGAATATTCTTTAAAGACAATCAAGTTCTGTCAACAGTGTTTGTGGCATGTCGTTGATTATCTCAGAAAATAGTGTTGATTCATATCTTGGTATGTAAATACAACACAAACGTGTGCACAGAAATACACTCATAGTGGAACTCTCCTCTGAGCTCATCTGTTGAAGGTTTGTTGTTGTTTTTAATGTTCAGATTGCACCTGCAGAAAGTCCTGACGTTACTCAGAGGATGGTCATCATCACTGGCCCACCAGAAGCTCAGTTTAAGGTAAAGGAATATAATAGCCCAGGAAAGTTAGTTACATTCCGTCTAGGTGCAATTGAATGAATGAATGAATTAATTAATGTACATGACAGTTCAATGAAAATGTAACGGCCTTTAACCCTGTTGTACCCTATCATGCCCCTAAAAAAATGAATAGTGCTTCTGCATTTTAGGCCCAGGGCAGGATATTTGGGAAGCTGAAAGAAGAGAATTTCTTCACTGCAAAAGAGGAAGTGAAGCTGGAGACGCATATAAAAGTGCCCTCTTCAGCAGCTGGGAGGGTCATCGGGAAAGGCGGCAAAACGGTGAGAATATAGTGGAATATAGAAGTAGTAGGTAAGATCAGAAACATTCAGTGATGTGCCTTATATAACATAGTAGCACTACTTTGTGTCAGGATTGTGTTATGCTCAGTGTGTTTTTAGTTTTTTTTTTTTCTTTCTTGTGACCTAGTTTCCCAGTGTCAGTTTATTCTGTTCACCTGCTGTCCCCTTGTTTAGTCTGATATATATCAGACTAAACAAGGGGACAGCAGGTGAACAGAATGAAACTGACACTGGACTAAACAAGGGGAGACTAAACTAAATATATACTCCCTTTTTTGTGCAGTTCTTTTTCCCATCTCACCAGTGTCTTACGGTGTTGTGCTATTCTGTTTTCTGAGTTTTCCTTGCCTGTTGGATTTATTAAATTAATACAATTAAATAGTTTTTTCTGATCTCCTTCGTTTTTGTGCGCTTTGTACATTTGCATTATGATATCATGTAGTGATTTCTGAGTTTTTTTGTTTTTCACAGGGTGAGCAAACACAGTCGATGTGGCATCAGGCCTTAGTGTGGCATTTATTTAAAAAATACAATGGGGGAAACAAAGTGTTCAATAGGGTTTATTTATTAATTTGTTTCAGAGTCTGAAAGCTATTTACCCTGAGCTTGAGTAATGTCAAAGGCGATTCTAATGTCAGACCTAATATAGGATTCTGATTCACAATAAAATATGTTTACACCTTTCAAATAAGTTGTTGTGTAGCACATACCATCACAACTGTTTCTCATCACTAGTCAATCTTCCTTTCATTATGCACCATTATAAATGATTGAGTCAAAATGTGTTTGCAATAGTAAATAGTGATTCTGAGAATCCATAAAACATTTAAAATAGCTTTCACAAAAACAATGAAATGTTCACTGTTAAAGAATGGGAACATTGTTGATTAATTAAAGTTAATGTGGTGTGAATAGTTCCTGAGAGAGCTCATACATGCTACCAGAGAAAATTATGAAAATATTATGTTATTGTTTTTGATAATCGTTTTGTGACCTGACAAATTTTCCAAGTAATTTGCTCTGCAAAAGTACAGAACAAGTCTGTGAAAGCTTTTTTTTTTTTTCAAGCTATTTAAAAAGGGGGGGGGGGGGGTAATTATGGCTAAAGTTTGGTGGTTATGTTATATAACTGTTACTTTTCGGTCTAAGGCTTTAAAGAGAGCAGAGTCACTGTGACCTGTTTCAGTCAGAATTATATGTTTTAGGAACTGTACATATCGTTTCTAGTAAATATTTGTCTCTATTCTTGGGGGCTCCAACCACCAGGGCATCATTTTTAAACTAGATAGCTGTTGCAGTTGTTACCCAAGGGCATAACAGCAGATTGGTCTTGATGTATGTCATGTACCTATGAGCAACTGGATATGTGCTGCTTGTTCTTTTTTGAGTCTGATTGACACTTTGACCCAACTGACATTCAGACTTTTAGGTAGTGATGTCATCAGCTTGTTTCTCTGAACCTCTTTTAGGTTAACGAGCTGCAGAACCTAACCAGTGCAGAGGTCATAGTGCCACGGGACCAAACGCCAGACGAGAACGATGAGGTCTTTGTCAAAATCAGTGGGCATTTCTTTGCCAGCCAGGTAAAGTATACATGAGATCTCACTACAGATGTGGACAGTGTTTGCTTTCACATGAAACAAAAGGACTGAAATTTACAGCTCTAGTATGTACCGCTCTAGTAATGGATCTTAAATCTGAAAACATGCTACACTCTATTCCAGGGGGTTTTCAAAGTGTGTAGTGCAAAAGCATGTTGGGAAGGCGTGGGGAAGGGCTGGGCAATATGACGATATCAATGGAAAGAGATTTATCTGTATGTAAATATATCCGTGCAGCACTGGACTGCTTAAACATGATAGAGCAGCAAAGAAACAAGAATGAATGAGAAGAAAGAGCAGGACATGAGACCACAACAGAGAACTGAATTCGGTACTGACACACTGCTTTCTGCAGCGCACATTTGAAGTACACGAGTGCTGAATTCCCCTCACTTTCGCAGCTTTTTGCACTTGATATGTTAAATACACACATTTATGTGTCAAAATGGCCCTCTTGTTGAGTATTCACGTAAACACAGTCAGTTGTCTAAAGTGAAAGTAAACAGTTGGGATTGGATTCATGCATTAGGTCTTAAAGGGTTAGTTCACCCAAAAATGAAAATTCTGACATGAATTACTCCAAGTTCCAAACACAAATTGAGATATTTTTGAGGAAATCCGAAGAAAAGTAGTAAAGACATCATGAAATAGTCCATGTGACTCCAGTGGTTCAGTGGGTATTGGCCAGCTCCTGCGTCAGCATCACACGCATGCGTCGTGCAACATCAAGTGTTATCAAAGTCTCTTTCAAGGAAAGTCTGTTCACCCGGCGGCCATATTTGCAACTCCCTCGGGGCAGCTATTTCGGGCATCCAAGACCAAGTCCTATCTATTTGAATGGGGGAATCCCGAAATCTCAAAAACTGATCGCCGAGCTCGGAGTTACATAACATTTCAAATCAGCAAAACAATCTGACATAAACTGTCCCATAAATGTTTTCTTATGCTCAAAAAGTGTCATAAAAGCCTATTTTTCAGACTAGACCAGCCATTGCGCATGTGAAGCTTTCAACGGCTGCTGCAATGACTTAGAAGTAATAAGAGTGAACCGTCTTTCTATATCTATAGCTCAAAAGTTTGGGGTTAGAAATATTTTTTTGATTTTTGATTTTATTCTTCAAGGACAGATTAAATTGATTAAAACACATTATTAAACACATTTATAATATTACGAATCAAATAAATGCTTCTTTCTAGTCCTGAAAAATGCTTTCATCTGTGATAATAATAGGAAATGTTTCTTGAGCAGCAAATCAACATATTAGTATACTTTCTGAAGGGTCATGTGATACTAAAGACTGGACTAATGATGCAGAAAATTCACATGAATAAAATACATTTGAAAATATATCCATTCCAAATAGATAACAGTTTATATCAATTGTAATAATATTTCACAGTTTTTTACTGTATTTTTGATCAAATAAATTCAGCCTTGGTGATCAGAAGAGACTTCTTCCAAAAAATCTTACCGACCCCAAACTTTTGATAGGTAGTACTAGTGTATTTTACTTCATTTTGTTTCTTGACCATGTAAGAGCTGCTATTGAATTGGGTGCAAATAAAATCACCTCTTATTGGTCAATGACATTGGTTAATGTGTCTTATAGTGCCACCTTCAAGCAGTCACCTCTCTCCTATTGAAACCAAAGTGGAACCAAGCATTTACCACTATAAACTTGCTCTCCTCTGGTCCCACAGACTGCACAGAGGAAAATCAGGGAGATCATCCAGCAGGTGAAACAACAGGAGCAGAAGCACCAGCAAGGCGCCCCCGTGACACACCGCTCCAAGTGACCATCAGGGCAGCCCCAGCGGGCACCTGCCAATGAATGTAGCCCTCCCAACTGGAATCAGACCAGACCGGATGCAGGGGACCGGCCGGGCAGACCAGCAGCCGTGGGATCAAAACCAAAGAACTTCTTTCTAGGGGAGATGAAGGAGCCAAAGGCAGAAGGGCTCTGAGTGCACTGCCAGCTTGGGGAGGGAGGGGGGAAGGAAAGAAGCACAAGGAAGACAACTGTTCCTTTTATTGTTGAAACACACCCTGACTGAGAAAAGAATAGGTATGGGGCGTCTGTTATCAGGACGGGACACATCACTGTCACCCCAAGTAACAATTTCTTTAGAAACTTCTTAATTTAGGCTTAATATAGGGTTAACAAAGATAAGACGCTCCATTAACACGTGTACACTGATGCATTTTGACTGAGTTGTGTTGCTGTTTTCTTGGGTAGGTAAGTGTGGGTGTGCACTAGCAGTTGGTGACCGATTTTTGTTCTTTTTTTGATGCTCAGATTGCGATTTCAATGATCCTCAGCAGTATTGTCACCAGTACACTAGAACAAACATACTGTAATCTGAAGCAGAAGTACGATTCTTCTTGTTTTGCACAAGCCATTGGGCGAGTAGTGCACATATGCGGTTGCGTACGCATAACATTGTTTTTCAAAGTTCTTTGATGATGGGATGAGAATGTTGGGACATGGAAAAGACTGAACGTTTACTCATATCTTAGCCTGTTTGCATTTCAGGACACATCATCCAACGCAACGGATCCTTGTTACTTAAGCCTGTGTGTGCCAACGGATGCAGTTAAAACATTTCTTACTGTGCATATCTTTCATTTTTTTAGCTTATCATTTTTAGGCATTTCTATCCAGCTCTTACACTCCCTTTTTATTTTAACGCCAGTGTTTTTTTGCGGCCTCTGCATTTTGTCATTTTAAACGCCGCCACATTCTTGTGGCGGTAGTCATTACGAGTCGGAGTAGGTATGTAGTAGATGTGGATTAGGAGGCACCACCCCTGGTTTGCTTTAGGGGGTATGAAAAGAATATAAAGCGAGCACCAGCGCCTGAAAGGCAGCGCACCTTTACTGACTTGACATCGGGCAGAAGCGAAATCGAATGTGCACCAAGAACTCTGCCTTAATCTATGCTGAAAGCAAACGAAAAGATGGGCGACTCAAAATGTGATTGGAGGGTCAGGTTGATCGTGGGACGAGGAGGCACCTGTGGTACACACACGACCGCGTTTGGCTTTAAAACTCTTTGTCAGGGAGCTTTCTAAACGGCATGACAGCTGTGAATGTACAAAAAGCAGCCTTTTAGAGAGAGCACCACCCTGTCATGTTCAGTGAGCTGGTTGGTCAGCAAGATTGTTTTTGTTTTGTTTTATTTGATTTTTTTACCAATACTGGGGCTGTTTTGCGAAACTGATCGACTATTTCAACAGGATGTGCAGGCATAGATATCCCTTTGTGCTTTATTTTCTTCTTCTTTTTGACCATGGAAGCTCGTGGCCTTAACATCACCGGTCTATGACATCACAGACAGCTCCCTCGCCCAATGAGAGCTAAGCCTCATCTTCCAGACGCAAGGTTTATGCCAATACGCACAGCTTCCATTTGTGTGTATGCGTGTGTGTGTATATAGATATATATATAAAGAGAGAGAAATATTTATGAATCTATTTTTTTTTCCTATTTTGTGAGGAGAGCTATTAATAAGAAACAAACGGAAAAAAAGTATTTTTTTTTTGTTTTTTTGGTGGAACACTGCCATGTTATTCTGAAGGGAAGTGTTTATTTTCTTGGAAGTAGACTATGAATATTGGTAGTATACTAACAGTAAGAACAGTAATGAATCAACGCAACACTTTGATCAGAATGTGATTGGCGCGCATGTCAGTATTGTGATCTACCTCAGGCGTCAGGGTACCTCAATCTTAATTTCCCTTTTTTTTCTCCCCACATTTTGTATGCCTTGTAAACTGAAAGTTTTCTTTTTTATGATAATAATAAAAGATCAAGAAAAAGACTAGTCTGAAGTTTTCAGGTCCATCTGACAAAGAGGAATGGATCTTAAAGCTTTCAAAACTCTATGCGAATTTACGGCGTTATTTTACCGATCACAACCTCGTGATTTATAGAATGTGTAACTGAGGGGTACTTACCTGTTCGAAAGGGGTTCCGAATGTGGATACTGTGTACTGACGTCTAGATCAGTGACAAATGGTTTAAAAAAGACATGTATAATATCTTAATTCAAAGAACTGCGTTACGTTGTCTAAAGCGTAAGCCAGCTTTCTCTTTACATTTTATAAAAATGAGTCCAAATTCAGGAATTACAGTAAGACCAAATTTTTTAATTGAGTTTTTTCTATCAAGGCCTTTCACAAAACAAACCTGGTTTGATATGAAGAAAAATAGAAAACAAAAAAAAAATACAAAAATAAAACAGCTCTGTTTTCTTGATGTAATAATTCACAGAGTCACTGTGTTTGTTTATCGTAATCACACAAAAATCACAAATGCAGGTATTTTTGTCGCCTCAGATCTGCTCAGTGGATCTGTTGCCGGTTACTGTACATGCGTGTTACCTCTCAAAAACCGAGGCCTATGTCAAATCGAGATAGAGGACAGTAGACGGTCAGGTCTGAGTACTTGTACTTGCAAAGCTGGTTTGCTTTCACACAGTAATTCACATGATTTGTCTGTGGACTGAACCGCAAGAAGTCCCGCTCCATAGTTTTTCGGTAGGGGTGCGTTACCGTAGACCTGTGTAAATCGTTTTTTACCTATGAAGAAACTTATCCACAAAGAGTAGCACAGATGTCAGGTGATCACGGTGTTTCTGTTAGTAAAGGTTAGAGGCTAAACACGGTTCTTGACTCTGTGAAGGCTCGTAGCCAAACGAGGCCGTCAATTCCCCTGAATGATAGACATTCTGCTTAATCTCAGGTGTTTGCTCATTGATGGAGTTCAGGTTGTGTAGCAGTATGGTAACTCGGTTCACTTTTAAGTGTTATTGTAACTAAGACGCGCCACGCTGTCGATAGACACCTATCTAACGTTCTACAGTGGTTCTTAACTTTTCTTAAAGAGTTTGTATTTCAAAGCTTTGTCAGGTGTGCATCAGTCGTGCATCAGTATTTAACTTTACGGAAGCATTAGTCAATACGTGCATTAACTAACATCAAACTGTTATATTGTCTCTGTAATCTGGTAATTAAACTGTCTCGCTATCCATTACGATATCCTGTAACATAACGCTAGGGATAATTGAGGTCTTTGCATTATCTTTAGGCCATAAGTCATAGCTAATATAAGTCGAACGAATCAGGTCAGTTTAGGGTAGCTGTTGTTTGTAGTCTTGGCATGAAATTTCTGTGGTCTGCTTTGGGCCCTAAAACCTTTAGGGTGAACGGAGACTTAAAGTAGGTGCTGTTCTATGTTTTTTTTTGATATTCGGTTGATATTAGAATAGACCACAAATGCAGCTGTAGTTGCTCACAGTATGTCGACAGCATTCTAGTTGCGTTTAACTCGGGATGAGAGCAGGAAATCAGAGCGATGCATGAGAAATCAACACAAATCATAGGCTGTGAAAACTTCTTTGCGCCTTTTCCACGGCAGATCCATTCCTACGCAGCTCTCTAGCTTCTCACGTTTGTTCATTGAGCAATGTGAAATGGAGACTGGGCTTGCTGCACTGCCTGCTGTGTCCCCTTAGCTGGATTGTGGGTAGTGGGGGGGGACTGAGAGCTGATCTTTTTTTTTTTCTTTGCTAACATGTTGTTTTGAAATGTAGGCGAACTGTACTGCTGATCAACATGGATTTGAGCAATAAAAATTCTTTATAAAATTCTCGTGTCTGAAGCTTATCTTTCTTGGCCAGGGGTATCCAGTCCTTCTCTTGGAGGGCCACTGTCCTGCAGAGTTTAGCTTCAATCTTAATTAGACACTTACGATTAGACTCTTCCCCAAAATTGCGTAGCCCTTGCACTATGGCTGGTGACTGTTTCCCAGACAGCAGCTGACTCCGAGCCGGATTCGTCTCCGAACCGGCAAATCCGCGTTACAATCAGCTTTGTTTCACTGCTCTAATACGGATCCAGGCCGGGTTTTCGTGGGCGGGAACAACAGTCACAAAGCAGATTCGGGCCACATTTGGGCCAAATCGCCATAAAGGAATCCGCATCTTGTCCGGATGAGTAAAAACGGATCCGTGCCGGTATTGGCCCCTTTTGTGCCAAAAGACACTTACGAATGGTCTGGGCCAGATGATTTTTGCTATCTGGGTTCGGACACAGTCCTAGAAAAGTGTGTTGGGGCAGGTTGGAGCTAAATTTTGCAGGCCCTGCTGGAGCAGGATTGGGCACCCCTGTTATTGGGTCAAACAAATGCACAAATCATAATGTGATGGCACCCCCTTTTAATTTAAAGCAGCATTCATCAATTGTGCATATGAATGCTTGTTGGAAATGAACAGCATGCAGGTGTGATTAAATGTTCCCACAGAAGCTAATGGAATGAGTTTATTGTCAGACGGTTGAAGATTGATCACATCTTAAACAGCTTTACTCACATGATTTGGGTGTTAGGTGAATGAAAATACTGCATTCTGCTCACAGCGTTGCTAATGCCACTGGTACATAGAAAAGAATGTGCTTTAATTCACCATTTAAACACTACCAAGTTGGATGGGCTTTCAGTGACTGGGCATGACTTCACATATTGGATGTCTGCCTTTCCATATAGAAAAACCCATAGTGCATATTTACAGCTTGATGTTCCATTTTAATATTTATACAAGTACCCCAACATGGTAAAAATATATAATATTTTCCCACTCAGTGAGGTAGTTCAATATTTAAGGCTAAGTTCCACAACAGTAACCCACAACCAAAATCCACAATATTCCTATTATTAGAGTCTGTACAAAAAAGGATGGTATTAAATACCTCAAATATCTATACTCTGATGCAAAATCACGTCTTTTATACCACAAAAGCCTGTTATGGACAGCTGATGTGCATTGGAATAAATGCACAGTATGTATAGTAAACTCTGTGATTTGTACATTAAAGCAGGATTCAGAATTCAAGACCAGCAACATTACAAATAGACCTAATACAAGATCGCAAAATGGCAGAAAAAAGGTCCTTTCTCTCACATACATTACAATCTGTGCCTAAAAAGACACAGCAGCCTTCCAAATAAACAATATGTAAAAAAACAAATTACTCTTCAATTTTTAGAAAATGTTAGGCCACAATTTTTTTAAGATTTTAGAGCTCTTAAAAAACACGTTCAGTCCAAACGGTAACCACCTACAAAGTGACTAAGTAGGATCGGATCAATGACCCCACACTGTCCCTTATCTGTCCTTCTTGTCTTGCCTGAGACCATTTGTTTCAAGGCCGTCCAGGCGGAGGTGCCGAGTGCTGTATTTACGGATCAGAGCTCCAGGCAGCAGGGCAACACAAGCAATAAGGAGCAGTTTCAACCCCACACTCCAGGAGAATAAGTCATCCAGAGAGGAGATACGAGACAGCATTGATCCCGTCTGGACGCAGATAAAGTTGTATGGCATCAGGCCTGAAAGACAAATAAACAGGTTTCAAATAAATGCTACAAATAATCAAGGGAAATGTTCTTCATATAACCGTGCTTACCAATGAAGACAGCCATGAAGAAAAGAGTGACGGGAATATTCAGTATTGGGGAGGTCATGTTTAAGAACCAGTTTGGACTCATTGGAAAGAATCTCAGGAACAGCAGAAAAAAGAACAAGCTACTTCTGTTTTCCTCGACCTGGAAAACATGTTTGTAAAGTTATGAATAAAAATCCAGTGATGATTAGCATACTTTGTGCTTTCAGACATCGTAGAAGACACGATAAGTAGATGTACCTTTTTCTGCAGCATAGCCACCTTGTCAGGGAACAGCCTTACAATGTACTGCTTGCCAAACGCTTGGGACAGGAGGAAACAGAGAGTGGCACCTACTGTGGTGAGGACACAGGCGAGTAAAAGACCACACCACGTCCCAAACAAGGCCCCAGCCAAGATGTTCTGGGGAAAACAAGTCATACACTTGAAGTAGAGTCAAAATCAAAGGATATGAAGGTGTATGTTATACATAGCCGTCCTGCTGTGTCGATAATATGGGAACGCTGTTTGTGTGGAGGGGTCAAATTAAACCCTATTGTTTTCCAAGCAATTTGCTGAAAATAGACACCAAAACACTAACATCTATCGCAGATTGTCAAAGACTTAAAATATATATAATTTTTTTTGTTATGACTACTTGTAGTTACTATTTGCACACAGGTGAAAATGACTACAACTCAGTATACATAGCATCTAACATTATTTGTGCAAATAGTATTTATTGCTATTTGTATATAATGTAAATAAATAACCTCTGCCCTTTTGTTACGGAGTGAGACAAAAGGAGTGAGACGGAAGACACTGGTTTGTGTACAACAGCAATAATATAGGGGTAAAGTGTGCGGCAGAAATACGCCTTTTGCCGAATTCGCTCTAATCCCTTTTCCCATCATATATCAGATCGGAAAGGCATTTTTATTTAAAAGAAAATATTTGAAAAGTGGAAATAAAGTGTCGATTAGGTGTTTTTTATCAGTTAGGGGGTAGGTTTAGGGAGGGCTTTACTGTCCCAATAAGACGGCATTCATTTAATAATTTTAACAAATATAATAATTTACACTCTGTTATTGTTGCATACTGTTTCATGTGGAACAACACTGAGGTGCAAATAGTATCTGCCACTTTATAAGTATAAATATCATCCAACTAGTGTAAATAGCAGATCACTAAGAAATACTGCTATTTTCACTTAGTGCAAATAGCATCTATCGCTATAGCCACTGCCTTTTTGTTATGTCTGGTTCTCAAAGCCTTGTGTGAGTAAAATGGGTTTCTCAAACTTCTTGTCAGTGCTGCAACTGTCTAGTATTTGAGATCCAAAAAACTAACAACTGTGACTCAAATAGACGAAGAAACAGAATTCTTGGTTGGTTCAGAAGATGGGTCTTCAATTGAAATTCTTATTCTCAAACATTTTATATTTTGGTCTTTGACAAGTTACAATAAACATTTTCTGTTTTTTGCCCGGCCCAGTGATAATATTTGACACATTCGCATGTAAACCCTTAGGGTTCATTTTGATCGTAGTCACCAACATTTGTACAGCATTTCCAAAATCCATCGGTGTAGAACCTTTGCATGCAGATTCATGACCTTCATGATTCCCGGAAAGAAATTAACAGTTTAAGCAGTGTTTCAATGTGGGTCAAATTGACCCGCAACACAATAGGAAAGATAAATCCTTTTTAAGTGTACATTTAAGTATGATGTTTCAACTGTGTGTAAGTTGTGCTCTTACTAAAAAAGAGGATCCGGGTATGGCAAAAGCCTGCTTGTAGATGTAGGCACTGCAGAAGAGTAACAGCACATATCCTGTGTGCTCTGTTTTATAAAACTGCAACAGCTCTGCCATCTCTTTCAGCTCATCCAGGTCTGATGGGAACTTCAACCTGGACCAAAATAAAGTCACATGACATTGGTAAACTTGCAGGGACAGCATCTCTGGAGATTAAGACACTATGGTAATAGCTCAAGAATTGGCCTTTTTGCAATGTTTACAGCCCATTGTTTACTAGCCTAAAAACTCTTTATCAGAGATGAGGAAATTATATCTGGTTCCCTTTTGATCCTGTTAACTCTCATTGCGTTAGTTGCTAACGCTATGGGGGAACTCTTTATCACCAAAATACTGAAGCCTGATCGAATCACGTTTATGTACCTGCAAATGACATTTCAGCTTATCAAAACAGACTGAGAAGAAAAGAAGCCTTTCTTCTTGCCGTGGAAGAGCCCAGCGGGGGATTAACCAGTGCTTCTCCCCTGCGGCCATCAGCCAAATCAAAATTTCACACCTGAAAGAGCAAATATCAGCGACGCTTGGTTCAAAATGTCACACCACGAGTGCCCTGCACACCTCGGGACAAGCACAGTGAAGTACCGCTTATCTGGGCCATGCTGAAGCCACGCTCACCGAGACAAGCTGCTCTCGCTGTGCTTGCGGATCGCTTTCTAACAAGAAAGGAGTACAGCCCTTTGCGCTCTCCAGTTTCCTTCCTCCCAGGAGCCTTGTAGGAAGAAACAGCTGAGTCGAGGGGGTTGAGCACCGAGCAGGGGGGGTTTCAAGTAAGCTCACACCGGCTCAGTTCCCGTGTGCCTCTCTCTCCCCACAGACTCCCTAGTGATCTTCTCCTATTAAGACCAGCGCCCCTTGTCTAGTGTAAGCAGCTTGGTCCCCTTTGGGGGTTTCAGAGGTGGAGTCTGCCGATGATGCCATGTCATTGGTATCTTCTGATGCGGAGGAGTGCCCCCCTAGTGGTGCTGGAGAGCCACCTCTAGTTCAATCTGATGGTGATCAAGGACCCTGATAGGATGTCAGCCCAGTCTCTCCATCGAGCCTGTTCAGCTTTGCTAAATGCCTTGCTGGGGCCCAGAAATCGGTGCAAGCCATGCACCACTTCCTGACAAACCAATCCAGTTCAGCTGTGTCAGGCTGCTCAGCCTCAACCAGAGCCTGAGGTCAGACAATGCCCCTATAGCGGTAATCGCTTCCCCCTTCCTAAATGCCAGGGTCCCGGCCTGAAGATAGCGGTGGATCCTGAGCCAAAGACGAAACAACTCTGATGTGCTTGCCATAAAAAGGGGAAGGCAAGGTCCCGCTGAGGCCAGACCACCACCCAAAAGACTCCCAAAAAGCCTTGTTCAGTCCTGGGCGCTGGCAACAACGTGTTTGCCGTCAGTGCTGGGTCTGCCCCCCAAAAAGTGTGTGCACCCAGGCAGTTCATGGCTGTTATAGCAAGCCAAAAAGAGCACTTCTCCTCTTCCAGCCGGTCCAGTCCCTTGCCACCAGAATACAGGCCTGGGAAGCCATTCCGGGTGTGTCAGGATGTGTCTGGGCCCTCATTTATCAACAGTGCGTAGAAAAGGTTCTATATTTTGTCCTATGAATGAAATTTAGAATGTGTCTCAGTACAAGAAAATACGTATTTATCAAACGTGCGCACACAGTTCTTACGCACATGAGTTGTTGATAAATCCCACATGTGCGCAAGTACCATGCTCGTTCACGTTCACGGTCAATAGCATTCAGAAACGCTTCCCTTTAAAAATCACATGATTGTGTTTTTTCCTCACCGCTATAATGGCAGAGATAGCAAAGAAGAGGAACTTGACAAACACAGAATGAGTCGCGCAATGACGTTTAACAAAAACAAATATGCATCGCAAATGATTTGCATGTTAACAGACTGAAACACTTTTCTATTTACATCATGAAATACGTTGGTTGATGGTGCTTTTATGGCGATGTGGGTGCAACTATGGCTCCAATTATGTATGGGAATCTGGCGATAGCATGAAAGCCACATTTTATTTCGGCTTGTTGAGGACTTTGGTAAGGATGTAGGTTGGGGCCAAGGAAATAATTGCATCCAACATTAGCCACAGCTGTCATTTATAGGGTTTGACACCAATTACACATTGTGTTTAAAACTAAAAAAATTATAAATTGAGTGATTTATAATTAAAGGAAACACAGGACATATGTGGATTACTTAATGCATGCTGTGACACTCTTAAATGCTTTTTATGTGAAGTGTTGCTATTCTACCACTAGATTCTCTGCGTAAGCATGCTCAGATGTGTGCTTATATTTACACACATTTTTACATACAAGTACAAGTTGGTAGATCCCATACGAGTTGTTGCTTGTCACTCTTCAGTTGAAATATTCTGAGGAAAATGGCATTCTGAGCCGGTTTATATAGGCGAATGGCCATGCCCGTTTTGGTGGCCTGATATGCCATGTTCATGCAGGTGCAAAATCGCTTCGGTTACTAACGTAACCTCGGTTCCCTAAGATGAGGGAACGAGTATTGCGTTTGCTAAACGCTTATGGGGGAATTCCTTTCCTCGAGATATTGAAGCAAATTTTTATCCAAAAATACCTTTTACACGCAGTGCAGCTGCACAACTCTCAGCAGGAAGCAGCTGCGTGCTGATTGGCTGTGCCGCTGCAACTGCAGCAACCTATAGCGAGACCGCGGGGCGGGACGGACCAATCAGGTCCTTCTAAATTCCCACCACAAGGGGCAACAGAATTTGCATAGCCAAGGGTATATAAGACCCTGTCTCGCAAGGTTAGTCAGGTTAATCGACTGAAGTGACTCCTGAGCAAGTAAGCAAGCACGGCAAGCAAACGCAATACTCATTCCCTCATCTTAGGGAACCGAGGTTACGTTAGTAACCGAAGCGTTCGCTTACGAGAGTACTCTCGTATTGCGTTTGCTAAACGCTTATGGGGGACCAATGCAAAACGCTGTGCTTGCTTAACGGCTCAGGCCAACCTAGGTGGGCCCGTAATATGATATCAAGAAGTCCCAAAATGAGCCAGACCTGAGTCGGGCCCTTAATGAGAATGAACACGATATACGTGTAATAATATAATGTATAGACCAGACATAGTCGGGCCAGGAATAATGAATGGCCAGATAATTCGAGCCGTATAAGGAATGTGCTTATGACTTATACAATATTTAACCCAGACCGGACTTTTCGAGCCTTAAGGGGTTAAATCTGTTTACACAGCAAGAAGCCCAGCTTGTAAGGCCGGAACATCTAAATTATAGAATCTGATAAAAGTGGACGGGGAGGCCCAGCCTGCCGCCGCACAGATATCATTCAGAGAAATGCCAGTAGACCAAGCCCACGAAGAGGCCATGCCTCTAGTAGAATGGGCTTTGATGCCTAAAGGGCAGCTGAGATCTTTAGACTCATAGGCCAGTGAGATAGCATCCACTATCCAACGTGACAAGGTCTGCTTTGTAACCGCGCACCCTCGGGTGCAGCCGCCAAAGCATACAAAGAGCTGTTCAGTTTGCCTGTAAGCAGCGGAACGCTCTATGTATATTCTCAGCGCTCTGACAGGACAGAGCAAATTAGCATCTTCTTCATCTATCGGTGATGAAAGTGCTGAGAGTGAAATTACCTGTGCTCTGAACGGAGTTGAAAGCACTTTAGGTACATATCCATGTCTTGGTTTGAGGACGACTTTGGAGGTCTTGTCCGCGTCCTTCATTTCGGTTAGGTTGAGCCACAAATGGCGCTCCAACACAGTCAAGCTGGCCATACATCTGCCGATCGCCTGAGCGTTGGCCTTGGTGGCGCGCAGGGCCAAGTCAGTGGCGCCGCGCAGATCCTTCAGAGCCTCGTTATCAGGGACAGACTCATCTAGGGAACGGAGGAGTTTGGCCTGGAAGACCTGAAGCACCGCCATCGAGTGTAGCGCTGACGCCGCCTGGCCGGCGGAGGCGAATGCTCGACCGGCGAGGCTGGAAGTAGTGCGGCAGGCCTTGGAAGGGTGCACAGCCTTTGACTGCCATCCTCTGGCGGAGGGCGGGCAAAGGTGTGCAGCGACGACTTCCTCGAGGGGAGGAAGGGCTTGGTATCCTTTTTTCTGGGCGCCATTGACCACCGAGAGCGCTGAAGAAAAAGAGGATTTGGCGCGAGAAGAAAATGGCGCCTTCCACGACTTTGTTAGTTCCTCGTGGACTTCTGGGAAGAAGGGAGCAGGCCTTTGAGTGGTCGGTTGATGGCGGTTCTCGAAAAACCACTCATCCAGTCGGCTTCTCGTGGGCTCCTCGGGTTGAGACCAGTCAATGCCGAGGTCGTCCACGGCCTTCGTGAGCAGGCGCATAAGCTCAGCGTCGACTGAGGTTATGGCGCCGCTGGCAGTCCGCGTCGAAGTGGCGTGCTCCGAGGCCGTATCCGACCACCCGCTTTCGGATGCAGCAAGGGAAAGGCTGTCATCCTCTTCCTCCTCCGGTCCGCCGAAGGAAACAGTAGCAGCCGCCAGGCGAGGGCAGCTGTGCTGTTCCTCGACGAACAATACGGGCGATGGCGAGGCACGCGGGGACATGCCCGGCGTGTGCTCGTCAGAGCGCTCTGGGGGCCTCTGGTCGCGACGTTTCTTCTTCCGTGGCTCGAGAGGCTGAGAGCAAGGGACGGGATTCGGGTCGAAACTGGCGAGCCGAGCCCAAAGGGTCTGCAGCGTCAGTTCGTCGCACTCCGGGCAGCCGCCCTGGTTGAGTGCAGCCTGCGTGTGGTCTCGGCCGAGACATGACACGCAGATGATGTGCCAATCCTCGTCCGCGATAAAACCTCTGCACGAGGCGCAGGAACGAGACATTTGAAACAACGTCTCGGCTCTTTTTGAAAGTGTAAACACAGAAGGTATTAAAAGGATATGTGCCGGATGGCGCAGCTGGAAGGCAGGCTGAAGGCGGAGAATCCGACGTCCTCAGGCTGCAGAGTTCCGCTGGGTGCGTGTCGACGGCAGGCTTCGATCCGGAGCTCAGCGAGAGCAAGTCGCTGAAGAAGAATTAATCTGACTAACCTTGCGAGACAGGGTCTTATATACCCTTGGCTATGCAAATTCTGTTGCCCCTTGTGGCGGGAATTTGGAAGGACCTGATTGGTCCGTCCCGCCCCGCGGTCTCGCTATAGGTTGCTGCAGTTGCAACGGCACAGCCAATCAGCACGCAGCTGCTTCCTGCTGAGAGTTGTGCAGCTGCACTGCGTGTAAAAGGTATTTTTGGATAAAAATTTGCTTCAATATCTCGAGGAAAGGAATTCCCCCATAAGCGTTTAGCAAACGCAATACGAGAGTACTCTCGTAAGGGAACATGATTCAATGTATGATTCAGTATTTCAGAGAAACAGTTTCCCCATAGTGTTAGCAACTAACTCCATGCTCGTTTCCATTATCTAAGGAGCCAAGGTTACGCTAGTATCTATTCCTCATTTATTTAATACAAAATATAAAAAGAATAGTGGTTTAAGACATCTAAGAGACATATTGATAATATATTTTAGAAAAAAAACATTAAGATAAAAATAAATACATAAAGAGAGGAAAAAAGCTGATTAAAAGCTATCCTAGAAATGAGTCTTAAGATAATATTGAAATAAATTAAGAAACTGAGTTTCTCTAATATGAGTAGGTAGAGTATCGCAGACAATAGTAGTGGGTGTTCACAAATAATCTTCTGCATTATCATGGCAGCAACAAAACAGATCTAATTTCACTGCCAAAGGACAAATGACAGCTGGAGACAAGGACAAAATAGAGAGCATCCATTTTAATAAAGCTTTTTTTACACTATGCAAGCTATACATCCTCAGAATGTTTTGCATAAGACGGGTAAATCACAATTCCAGCTGTGAGAGCTGTATATATCGAAAGACAGACCGTAGTTATGATCACATGCATTAGACAGGCACACCTGGAGGCTGCAGTCTCCATTTCACTTTGGTTGTCTTCACCATTAGATTTAGCCGTGTCTCCTTCATGGTCCTGTTTAGGCAGCTGAGGTCCAGGGGGGAGATAAGAGGAGAGTAAATAAAGGTAAAATGTAGCCGTCACTATTACAGCGATCAGTCCAGCAAGCGAGCGCATGACGGAAAAACTACTAGAGGGCGCAGATACTGCATGTCCAATTCACTGCGGATAACTTCCGGGAACGAAAGTACGAATCCTACGTAGGCGAAGGCCATACTTATGAATTTGAATTAGTCTATGTGGCCGCTGATTGGCAACCTTCTTGGCGTGCATGGTCTCGTGATCTATTTAATATTCATAAGTCCTTCGCTTTAGTAGAATTCGTTGTTTCACCAGTTTACCCATGAGTTTCGTAACAGAAAATTATGAAACATTTGATGAAAACAAAAAGATGCCAGAATGTACTAAAACAAATCCAGGAAAAGTGTGATATTTTATCTATGCATGCTCTAAAAAACTTTATACATAAATACTACAGTATTATTTAAATGAACAAAAGAAAATTCAAAATACATAAGGAATATATAATTCCACTCAATGTGTGTGTGTCAATGCAAAATATATTTGACGTTTATCTTTCACCAAATCGGTTAAGCCTATTGGTCAGACGTCACGTTGCACAATTAATATTCATGAGCCTGTCCTTCGCCGTAGTAGAACTTGTAAAATCGCTTCCGGGAATGGAAGCGTTGTCTCCTGCGGTGACCAGATGTGATTTGAATAACTTTAGTTTTTTTGCCAAAGCAATTTGTATATACTATCACACTAAAAAAATGTTTTGTCGTGGAAGACACGTTGGAGATGTGACCTTATCTGTCCACGCTCAAATAATAAATCAGAGGGGGTGTGATTGCATTGACGCAGTTTGCTGGCGATAAGTTCCAAAGTCCTGCAGATCTTTCAACTCACAACACAACACACACACAGTTTAGCTCAACACAATGGCCCGATATGAACTTGTTAAACGATCAGTTGCTCTGATCACTCTTACCAACCCACCAGTCAATTCGTTAAGGTAAGTAAAAAACCTGTTTATTACTAATAAATAATGCATAACATATTGTCCAATCCATTTGTATTTGTTGTTATAAAAGCAAGACCAAACTATAGTAATTCATAGAATCGTACATATATTTTCCTACTGATATGTAGTACATTGTTATAATTCTAACTTTTGCATAGTTTAACAAATATATTAAATAAGAGTGTTACAAATGATCTTGTCCACATTGATACAGACAAAGTGTCCTTGAAAAGTCAAGTTCGTAAACCCATTTAAGTCAATGAACAATAGTGATTTTAACATGTTCATTAGTTCTGCAGTGCGTCATGGCATTGCAAAGACTATGGAGCGAGCCCTGAGTGACCCAAAGGTCACGGCCGTGGTGATCTGTGGAGAGAATGGACGATTCTGTGGAGGTTAGAATATCCTTAGAATAAATGAAATATATTTTCAGGTTAAACAAATGCACATGTTGCACTGGTCTTTCGCTTAATTGCTTGTTCTGCCTGAGTTATGTAAGAAGACTGTCTGATGATAATGCATTTTTCTGCAGGTGCAGACATCCGTGAGTTTGCTGGGCCTTTGAGGGGACCTCCTTTGGTACCCTTGTTGGATTCCATAGAGGCAGGAGAGAAGCCTGTGGTTGCCGCCATAGAGGGAGTGGCTCTAGGCGGGGGTCTTGAATTAGCCCTAGTCTGTCACTACCGTATTGCACACTCTAAGGTAAACACTTCTTTTTATTCTTGTGAACATGCATACTGACAACTTGCTTGAATATTGTACAATACTAGTGCTACTACGTCGTTTGTTAATGGGTTGAACTTTGATATCAATATTAAGTAAGAGAAGGAAAGGTTGTTGGTTTATGGTTTATGCACTAATTGTGTAGTTTATAGTGTATTATGTGTTCCAGGCACGTCTTGGACTTCCAGAGGTGACGTTGGGCATCCTGCCAGCTGCTGGGGGAACTCAGCGTCTTCCCAGGCTCATTGGCATTGCTGCTGCCCTAGAACTAATCACCACTGGTAAATCACACACTTGGCCTATTGGCACACCCACAATTCACCCAAACAGATTTCAGCCTCTTTGCTAATTTCAGCCACATGCTCTGTCTGTAAATCCCAGCTTCCCAAAAAACCCCAAAAAACAAACATAAAAGTCAAAGTCAATAATTGCAAGTGCATGAAAAATGTCCTGCTGAGATTATTCTTGAATTTCCTGATTGGCTAAAATTGCATGAGCTGAGCCCCTAACTTTTTTCTTCTTTTTTTTTTTGCTACTCAATAACTGCCCTCTCTGATATTTTCAAAGATATTTCATAAATAATTCAATAATTCTCCACTGTAGGAAGTGCTAGAGTTAATCTGATCATCCAATATACTTTATATTTGTAATTTTTTTTTTATAATTATTTATAAAAATGAAAGCAATGGGGCACTACATTTTGGTTTCAGTAATAAATAAAACTTTTCCCACCAGGTGTCAGCATTGTACATGTGTTTCTGATTGATTTGCTTTAGAGCTTATAGCAACAAGTCAAGTCATCTTTATTTATATTGCGCTTTATACGGTAGAGATTGTTTCAAAGCAGCTTTACGGGGATAAACAGGAAAATAATGATTCAATGATGCAAACAGATTTCAATTCGGCTGTAAAAAGAAAATAGTGTCATTGTTCAGTTGAGGTCAGTTCAGGCAACAGCAACAGTTCATCCAAAAATGAACATTGTGTCATTATTTACCAAACCTCATGACATTCCAAAGTATGTACCTTTTTTGCTTTTTCATGTCATGATGACCACATATATCTTCTTTTTGTAAGAGCTGTATTAGCATTCTTTAAAAAGTCTTCTTTTTTTTCCTCTGGTAAAATGAAACGCTGTGAGGGTTAGTCATTTATTTTCATTTCTGGCTGAACTAATCCTTTAACAAATGCGATTTCAGTTATTTTATGGTTATGATTGGATTTTCCTCACCCATTGTTATAATAAAAATAATCACATAAAGCACCCCCACATCGCTCAGTTTCTCTTTTACCAACAGCAGAATTATTGTGTTATATTGCAGGCCGCCATGTCTCTTCCCAGGAGGCTCTGAAGCTGGGCATCGTTGACCAGGTCACAGAGCAGAATGCTTGTGAGGTGGCTGTGGAGTTTGCCCTGAGAGCTGTAGGTATGTCAGCATGAGATTGCAAAGCAGAAATGCGGATATTAAAAGACCGAACAGTAAAGGCTGGCAGAGTCTTTGGCAGGCTTTCAGAGTCAGGGGACGCACCAGATAAATCCTTTGTCACAGCAAATGGAATTAATGTTTCATATCCTTGTCAACGAGTCTCAGAGTCGTTCTGTGCTTTTGATCCATTTTTCAAGAAGTGAAAAGGAACATTATTAGAATATTAATTGTGACCCCTCTGCGTATTGGAGAACACTTTAAACAAATGACATGTTTTGTTTTTTATAAACATGAGGATTATTACAGATCTTCTATTCACTTTTATGATACGATGGTCTTTATATCACCTCGAACCGGTTTAAAACATGCAAAATGTTAATGATTATATTTAGGGTCTAGACTCTAAAAAAGCGGTCATAAAAACTATATATGGGGCAAGTGAAGTCAAAAATCTTTGTTTGTACTGTCGCTTGGAGCGTTTTGAATCATGCTCTCTTTGAAAAATAATTAGAGACACTCTCTCTCTCAGCTTCTGGAAAATGAATGCCAATTCTCCACCTTCTGCTTGACCCCCATTTCCTCTAGTAATGAAAAATCATATGAGAGCAATTAAACCATTGAAATGATTGCCCGCTCTCTGAAGTATTTCTGTCAAATTATTCAGCTTTTCTAGGTCTACAGTAAGTGCGGCTGTTTATTTTGCTCTATAAGACCACACATTCTCATTGAGAGCGAGGGAGCCAGATCTCTTGTAATGTGAATGTTGTGAGTGACTCTCTTACGGAGAGATCAGGGTTCATCTAGAGTCAGGATAAGCTCTGGAGGGAGATTAAAGATTGGCCACAAAAGCTAATGCTCTCAATGTAATCGCACGCTGAGCGAAGATCAACCCGGCCAAATCCTTGCAACAGTCAACTAAATGGAATTGAGGAGCAGACGTGGGCACAGGTATGGTGGACAACAGCCAAATGTGCCTGATTTACTGATTAATGGTAAATTGTAAATGGTCCAAATCAGTCAAATCTGTCAGAATGTAAACGGCTGATTCCATCTCAAAATGTGACCACACAGAAAATGTTTAAAGAGAATGGCTGAAAATTATCCTGGATGATCTTAATATCTTTTGTGAGACAGTAGGGTCCCAGAGGTAAAAAAACTGAAACAATGTAAAAGTCTATACTGTCACTTACATATATGTAAATATATTAGTGCTGGGGAAAATTAATCATGATTAATCTATAATAAAAGTTTGTGTTTACATAATATGTGTGTGTATACTATTACTATAGGTATAATTATTATGTATATATAAATACACACACATGCATGTATATATTTAAGAAATATTTGCATGCATATACTGTATATAATTTATCTTATATATCAATATATATTTTTATATAAAAATATAAATTTTTTCTTAAATATATACATGCATGTGTGTGTATTTATTCATACATAATAATTATACATATAGTACACATACATATATTTTTTAACACAAACTTTGATTTTGGATGCGATTAATCACGATTACTTTTCCCCCAGCACTAATATATATTTAATATTCTGAAGTGACAGTAAAGACTTTAACATTGTTTTAAAATATTTCAATTTTAAATAAATTATTTTAAATTATAATTAATAAATTCTTATCATAGTTTACACAAAAATATTTTAATAATAATAATATTTTTTTGTTGTTGCTGGAAATCAGCATATTGTAATGATTTCTGAAAGATAATGTAAGCATTTTAAAATATATTCAAACATAAACAGTTTTAAATGTATGATATTTCACAATACTAGTTTTTTTCCTGTGCTATTTGTTGATATAAATGCAGCCTTACTGACTCCACAGTCCACACTTTTGAATGGTTGCATATATGAATATTGTGCAAATAAGTATACTTCATAATGACTATACTGTAACTCAGTAGTTTTAGATTGTATCATTGCTTTTGGTTCAGTAACATCTTTCACAGTGCTTTATGGGATGAGTAGTTAATTTACAAAGTTATATTAATGTCTTTTTTTCTGATTATTTTAGATTTATTTGGTTATATATTTATTTGCCTCAAATCAAATGTTAAATGTTGAATGTTGTGATTAATCTTGTTGCTGCTTCGTTTAGTTCATAGATTACAACTCCTTGCCTGAAGAATGTGTTTTAAATCCCTTGTTACAATTAATGAGAAAAATACTTGCGGAACCAAGATTGTTATGTGTTTGCTCTTTTTTATTCATTTATTTATTTAATAAAAAAAAAAAACATGCAAAAAGTGCCACACTCCCTAAACACTTTTTGTAGAATCTCACTGTCTGCACTCATAGCTACAGAGATTTATCTTGTTTTCCAGTCGTTGAAACAGCTGCCACATGCACCTATCAGGATCTGACCCAGCCCTACTTACAATAATTCACAGCATTAGTGATTCAAGTACTGCCCACAGCACCACAGATTAACCACAGCAACATCTGTATTGTGCACTATAGCATTGCACACTAGACATCAGAACGGGACACTCGTGCTTCTATTAATTTACTTGAAAGGAACAGCACTGTTTGGAAATGCTGATTCCTGTCAATATATGTTTTATTGATTGCTCAAATCAGGACAGTGCAGAAAACAGTCAGGACTGTTGGTTTCTGGTCCTGCTGGCCCTTTAAGGCTCATCAGAATGACCCAGATTCCAGAGAGAAAGATGAATCTAATGCAGTTAGACCCTATATTGAATCAGGTACCGCCCTGCGTAATCCTTTTAGTGAGGCAGGAAGTCAAATGCTAGAACCTCTGATAAATTAAAAAAAATACCATTTTGGTTTGTGTGTGTGTGTGAGAGAGATTGACCGTTCCAAAATTCAACTGATTCAGAGTAATTGCCATGTTTGTTATAAAACAACTAAAAGAACTACACCAGGTTCGATACTGTCACTGTCCACGCCTTTGTTTATCACATTAGGTTATATTTTGATATCATAACCATTATGTCTTTTAACAGCCAAACCGCTGTCTTCCCGAAGACTGAGCACGCTGACCATGCCTTGCCCTCCAGATCTGGATGCCCTGTTAGAAGCGGTCACAATGCAGGTTCAGAAGAAGGCTCGGGGAGTGATGGCACCTTTGGCTTGTGTTCAGGCAGTGCGGGCAGCTGCTACAATGCCTTACAGCCAGGGAATAAAGCGGGAGAGCGAACTGATGGCCACTCTCTTCAACTCTGGTCAGGCCCAGGCTCTTCAGTACTGCTTCTTTGCTGAGAGGACTGCTGGGAAATGGACTCTACCTAGTGGAGCACAATGGAATAACACCAGACCCAGAGATATCCGGAGTGCAGCTGTAATAGGTACCAAAAGAGAATGTCTTAATGTGCATGAACAAGACCTGGGGATGGTAGCAGGGTTATTTGGTAAACTAAAACTATCAAAAAAATTGTGAATTGAATAAAAATGATTTCAATTATAAGTTTTACATTTAAAGTTATGCATTTGGCAGATGCTTTTATCCAAAGCGACTTGCATTACATTCAAGATCCACGCTTTCCATGGGAATATGGAAGCCTTGAGCCTTGCTCTACTGTTTGAGCTACAGAAAACCTACATTAAACACAAATTAGAAATGCTGCCTTGGAAACTAAAAATAAATAAAAGGAAAATAAATCTTAGTAAGTTTAGTAAAAAAGTAACATAAAATTTTTTTATAAAAAAATGGACTTTCACTAAAAATTTTACTAAAATAAAAATGAAATAATAATGAAAATATAAAAGCTAATTAAAAATATTAATAAAACCCACATTAACACTCAAAATTCTGTCATTATTTACTCACCCTCATGATGTTCCAAACGTGTATGACTTTCCTTCTTCTGTGCAACACAAAAGAAGATATTTTAAAATAGAGACAAACAACATTGGACCCCATTGACTTTCATTGAATGGACAATTCTAAATATTTCAAAATATCGCCTTTTACGTTCCACAGAAGAAAGTCGTACAGATTTGGAATGACATGAAGGTGAATAATTTCATTTTCATTTTTCTGTATCCCTGACAAATATATCTGACAATTAACAAGTCTAATTGTGCCTATGTTGTTTTAAATTGGTGGTTTTGCTTTACTCTGTATTGACCATTAATATGTCACCCTTTTAGGTCTGGGCACTATGGGAAGGGGCATTGCTGTGTCTCTGGCACGTGTGGGAATTTCTGTCATTGCTGTTGAGTCAGACAAGAAACTCATGGAGACTGGCAGGCAGATGGTAATAGGCATGCTAGAGAGAGATGCCAAAAGACGGGGAGTGAGTGCCTCTCTCAATCTCCTCAAATTCACCCTCAGCTTACAGGACCTGAAGGATGTGGACCTTGTTATTGAAGCAGTCTTTGAAGACATGACACTTAAGAAGCGTGTTTTCCAAGAATTGAACAAGGTGTGTAGACCAGCCACTCTACTCTGCACCAACACCTCTGGTCTGGATGTGGATGTACTGGCCAGTGTGACGGACAGACCGCAGCTGGTGATTGGGATGCACTTCTTCTCACCGGCACATGTCATGAAGCTCCTAGAAGTTGTCTGTGGGCCTCGTTCCTCAAGCGAAACCGTCGCTACAGCGATGAGCCTTGGGAAGAGGATGGGAAAGGTGAGTGTTGCTGTTGGAAACTGCCCTGGTTTTGTTGGAAACCGCATGCTGAAGCCTTACTCGGATCAAGCCACCTTCCTGCTGGAGGAGGGGGCCACACCTGAACAAATCGACAAGGTTCTGGAGGACTTTGGTTTCGCGATGGGAGTCTTTAGGATGTCTGACCTTGCAGGCCTTGATGTTGGTTGGAGAGTCCGGAAGGAATCTGGGTTGACCGGGCCGGATGTCGACCCGAAAAATCCCCCACGTAGGCGCCAAGGGCGTAAGTACTGCCCCATTCCAGACATGGTCTGTGAGCAAGGAAGGTTTGGCCAGAAGACAGGTCGTGGCTGGTACATTTACGACAAACCAGGGGCTACAAACGCAAAGCCAGACCCACTGATCAAGAACCTCCTTGAGACGTACAGGAGCAGGTACGGCATTCAACCGCGCAATATAACAGATCAGGAAATAATCGAGCGATGCCTTTTCGCCTTGGCCAACGAGGGATTTCGTATTTTGGAGGATGGCATAGCTGCCCGACCGGAGGATATTGATGTCATCTATCTGTTTGGTTATGGCTTTCCAAGGCACAGAGGAGGGCCCATGTTCTACGCCAGCATGGTGGGTCTAGAAAGAGTCCTGGAGAGGTTGGAGCATTACCACCAAGCCCATCCCGATGTGCCTCATTTGGAGCCCAGTCCTCTTCTGAAAAAACTTGTGGCTTGTGGCAGTCCTCCTGTCCAAAAATGGAGAGAGCATATCAAAACAATGCACAGCCATCTCTAAGAGCGCCATGAACAACATATGTTAATTATGTTAAGTTTAAAACTACATAAAACCGGTTATTAATAAAAAATCGACTTTCTCAACTCTGATCCGTGTCTCATCGGCTTATTATTTCTCCCGAATAGTGGAAAATTTTAGTGGAACCGTGATCATTTTTCAAGGATTCCTTGATGAAAAGAAATGCAACAACAAAAACACTTTTGAACAGTAGTATTTATATTATGAATTAGCTATTTAGATGTTTTTTTCATTATTTATATGGCTGTGCATTCAGTTTGAGGAAAACTTTTAATTAATTTGGCTTTGATGATCTATGTGGAATAGAAGGTCTGTTAGGTGTAGTGTGTATGATGTGATTTGTGCTTTGCTGCAAGGGATAAGTTAATTGCTATTGCTTCTGTGCTGCTATCCAAATATGTTCGAGGCCGTTTAATTAAACACCACTAAACCCTTGTGCTCATGCTTTTGAACTATGACCAAGATGCAGAATCTGCACAAAAAAAATAAAAGAACATTTTTGAATACTTTTTGAATTTCAAGATCAAGGTAAATTGTACTTATTTTGTCTTTCGGGGACACATGTAATACTTCTGAAGGGCAGTATATGGAAAAAGTTGATATTTAAACAAAACAAGAAAATTTTGGACATCATCCTGTTCAAAAGTGTTCACCCCCCCAGCTTTATGCATCGTGTTTACTTCTGGAGCATCAGTGATTGGTTGAACATTTTTTTAATAGTTGTGTTTGAGTCCTTCAATTGCCCCCAGTGTAAAAAGATGGATCTCAAAATCATTCATTCATAGCTGGAAAGGTTTCAAATATGCAAAAAATGCTGGAAAACTGAAGAATTTGCAGGACCTGGAGGACTTTTTCTAAAGAACCGTGGACAGTTTAACTGCTCAGGACAAACAACACCCTTAAAAATAAAGGTGCCTTTTGTGCAATGGGAAGGTTCTTTGGGTATTAAAGGTTTTTCATGGAACCATTAAGAACTCTGCCAAAGAACCATTTAAGAACCTTTATTTTTAAGATTGAAGGGACTCAAGAACAACCATCACAAAATAAAACAAAACAAAAAAAAAAACAGCTATGGATAATCCAGGTAATGACACACAGGTATTTAAACTTGTGAGCAGGGTCATGTTTATAAATTCTTTTTTTTTTTTGATTATATGTAAACATCTTTTATGTAAAATGTTTGCAATTTGCATTAGTACTCAGATTTACAAACTATCAATGAAATTATGTAGGCTATGTTTTACAAAAAAAATTTTGTCAACAAAATTCGCCTTTTTGAATCCAAAATGTATTTTTCCCCCTGTAATAATTACCTACCAAGAAAAATAGTCAAATGTCTTTTGCTTTTTCCACTGGAAAGAATGAACTACAAAAATAGTAGTCAGATTAATAAAAGTAGCTAATAATAATAACAATGATACAATATTTTTCTATAATATTCTTTATATTATATTCGAATATTCTAAAGTCTTTCCTCGTGTACCTAAAATAATGTACAGTTAATGAGAAAACCTTTGTAATGACTCTGAGCGCCGTCTGCTGGTCAAGTGTTGTCACAGCAGCTGTAGCGTGCATTATATTTTCCGTCGGTGTGCGAGCAGCGCTCAGTCCCGCAGCAGCATCCACTGCGACTGCAACACGAGGAGCCGGGCTCATGTTTCACATAAGTTTCGATCAGCACTGCCTTTTTCCTGAGCTTTTTTCTCTTTAAATAGCAAACGCTCCAGGACCCTTTACATGCATGATTTCTTCCTCAATACGGATCTGCCATATAACCGTTATTTGAACTCAGTTCTATTGACATTTCTATGGAAATCTTTGAAGGATTATCCTCATCTAAAGCCATTTCGTTTAATATGGAAACATGTCATTCTTCATGTGCAGTACGACTACAGGGATCTTAATGCAGATGTTGTGGGAAGTTTAATGCAGATGTTGTGTGATGGTAGGATATCATCAGCTGTAAGTCATCGAACCTGAATAAGGTAAGCAAATCCAAACTCCAAATACTTTTATAGTTCGTATTATTTGAGACTAGCACGCTGCTGTTTATCATTTATTTTTTAATACAGTAATATTTTACACAACACAAATGATAGTACAATATTATGTAATACTATGCTATATAAAATCTATGATTAAAAACCTTAAAGTCTGACCTAAAAACAGCTCATCTTATTTTAGGCTAAAACCTCCCTATTTGTAATGTATCATAAATCAGTAGGTGACCCTCTGGTTGACAGTGTATCTTCATTGCATGCCTCTTCTCTTACAGTAACCATGGCTTACACCGGAGTGCAGAAGGCTTTGAAGAGTGATAAGTTAGATGAAGCTCAAGCTCTGGCCAAAAGCTGTGCAGGCAGACCGGACTTTCTCCCCTGTGATGGATTGTCCATCTGCGCGACACACAGCCACGGAAAGTGTTTCAAACTGCACTGGTGCTGCCATTTAGGCTGGTGTCACTGTAAGTGGCCAACTTCCGACATGCAAATACATTCTATTCTATTCTAAATACATTACACTACTACTAAAATGACAAATGGGTCAAAAATATTATTCACTTCACACAATAGTGCAGCGGACAGTATGATTAAAGGTCACTGTAGTTGATCATCTTGCAGAAAAAAGATTATGTGGTAAATGCATGCATCATTTCCATTTACATTACTATTTATATGAATCTACACTCTTAGAAGAAAAGGTTCTATATAAAATTTTAAAGGGTTCAGTCAGGTGCTTAATTTTTATTTCATGGATTTAGTTTTAACCCTTAAATGCATACCATGGGTCTTTAGTGACCCGGGACGTCATTCACCCTCCTCGCTCCGTCCTCATTCATTTTTTAAAGTTAGACATCATCCTTCTTAGTATTTCTCAATCAATTTATTATAAACTAAAAATAAAAGAATGCCTGTTTTCCCATTAATTATTTGTAAAAATTGTATTGGGTCGCTAGCGACCCGAGGTGTGTAACAATGTAAGTATATTTTTTTCTGCACAACAATAATTGAATCTTTGATGACTAAATAAGTGCATTTCACTGTTATTCCACAAGGTGGCAATGTCTGATACACAATGATGAAGTGACATTTCACTCATAGTTACTGCAGGCAGAAAACAAAAGAATAGGAAGTATCATCAGCAAAACTTGAAATGGCTCAGCGATTTACAGCCGAACAAGTACTGAACGCAATCAGATATTAGTGTTACTGTCACTTGATGGTGCGATCAAAATATTGATTTTGAAGGTGTTGAAAATTATAGTTTTGAGAATATGTTTGAGATGGCGAATATGGGCCAGATGCTGAATGTACTGGGAAATTATGGTATATAATTATGGACAGTGATGATGGTATAAAACATCTGCTCAAACTGAACCCTTCCAAGCTCCAAAAGGAAACAAAATATGCTTTATTGTATACGTCTGTAACTGTAACTCTAATATCAGGAGAGTTTTATATATTACGGTTGTCTATTTACACAAAGTGCAAATAGTGTGCCTTGTTGGCAAGTGCTATTCGCACTAGCTTCGCCTAACAATGCCCGTTTGGGAAAAAAAAGATAAAAAAAAAAAACAGCAATTTTGCAACATTTTCAGTGGTGTAGTCAGTAAAGTGTAAGGCTTAAGGTTTTGACGCGATCGACCCGGGTTCGAATCTGCCTTTTGCAGAGCTTGCTCTTCTCTCTTTTCCCATCACATATCACATCAGAAAGGCATTTACTTTTAATAAAAAATAAGAAAATGTAATTTAAAAAAAATGTCTAACGAAATGTTTAATAATAATAAAAGCATTTATTGGGTAGGGTTAGGAATACACGTAGGTGTTAGACTGGCTAAACCCAGCCTGATCTGCCGGCGATTTGATTTCGCCCTGAAGCTCAGTCTGAAAACCTGTACATTCATTTCCACTGCTTCTGTTACACTTTTGCGGCAACCAATCACAGACTGGTTTATCTACCTGGCGTGCTATTGGCGGGTTTAACGCAATGACGGATAGAGAAGCGGTGGGTCGTTGCCCGTTGATCACGCCTCTTGTGATCTGATTGGTTGAAGGACTATCCAATTGCATGCAGAGTTATTTGAATTATGCTCGTTTATCACGCCTCTTGTGGTCTGATTGGTTGAAGGACTATCCAATTGTGTACAGAGTCATTTAATTTATTCTCGTTTATCACACCTCTTGTGCAGTAGAAAATACAGAGCAGACTCCCCAGACCAATGTTCAATCTTAAATCTTGGTCTGGTGATAGCCAGACAAGATAAGGGTAGGAGGGAGGACTTTTATTGTCCCATTAAGGCAGCATCCATTTTATAATTTTAATAAATATTATAATTTACACTCTATGTTGTAATAGTATGTATCTGTCAAAATAAAATATAAATAGCATCTAATTACTATTTACACATATTGCAAAGAACTGCTTTTACATGGTGTAAATAGAATCTAGTTACTATTTACACTTAAAATAAAAGTAAATAGCATCTATTGCTATTTGCACTTAGTGCACTTAGAGCTGCCTTTATATTATTGTGACAGGTAGATATCCAGCCGTGTTAGATATATATCCGGGTCGCAGTGTTGTGCGTGAACGAGTTCAAAAGAACGCGTTCATTGAACACGCTCATTTTTTCGTGAACGTTGAACTGAACGCAACACATTTTTTAATAAAGAACTTGAACGTGAATTAGTTCACATTATGTGTCATGAACGGCAGACATCACTGTAAATGAACGTTGGAATTTGTTTTCCATTGAAAACTGAGTGACATCTGTTTTCTCTTTTGAAACGCAACGAGAGAAAGTTCCTCCCTCCTGTATTCTCGCTGGTGCCGCTTAAATCATGTATCACCAGACAGAAATGGTTTTGACATTGTGTGCGCAATGCATTGCGGGCAACGTAGTGTCCGGCTGAGAATAGTTGAATAGCATACTGGCTTCCGCACAACGTTACCCGTGATGAATAGCAGCAGAGCGGGGTAGGCATAGCAACGCCGCGTAGCAGGCAACGACGAGAGCGCGGAGGGCTAGAGGAGCGAGAGAGAGAGAGAGACAGACCAAAGACGAGAGTGAGAGAAAGCGCTGCAATTTAAAAAAAAATGGCTAGTGGAAGTGATGGCACGGAGACGGACACCGACAATTGCAGTGTCATGAGCAAATGTCTACAATGAGCAGCTTCAAAGAACGTATAGTGATTTCTAGCTCGTAGTGTGAAAAAAAGTATTTATTTGAATATCTCACGAAAAAAGTCAAATGAACTGAACTTTGAACTAGTTCAGAATTAAAATTGTGAACTTTGAACGTGAACTGTTCACTTTGAGCATGTATGAACTGAACTTGAACTAGTTCAGAAAAGCTGTGAACTGGCACAACACTGCCGGGTCGCTAAAGACCCGAATGTGTAATAATGATTGGCGAAACATTCATGCATTTAAGGGTTAATTCATTTTTAATTTTAATTAAATTTTATGTTTTTTTTTTTTTAAAGGGTTCTTTAAATTTGAGTCAAGAACCCTAGGGATCGATATAGAATCCCATTGAACCTATTTTTCTAATAGTTTTGGGTTTCAAATATGACATTTGTTTGAACAACACTATACATTGTGTGTATGATCACGCAATCTGTTTTTCTTATTTATTGCCACAGCTGTTTTTGGGAACATTTATGAGCTTGTGTTGTCATCAGTAACTGCTGTCTGGTGTCACATGGATGCTTTTTCAGCATTGTATGGCTTCAGCTGTACCTGAGCACAAGCTTGAGAATTTCTTAGTAAGCAAGATGTGTAGATCTCCCCAGAAATATCTCACCAGCAAATGCATTGTGTGAGTTAAAACCTTGATGGTTGACTTCATCAAAGCTTCCTGAACCTTGGCGTCACCTCTATGTTCTCCAGTTGTTAGCTGGACATGACCCTGAATCCACCAGTCATCAGCGTATACACACAGGAAGCGTCTGCTCTGCTCCTTTAGCAGGATGTTCACTTCCTCTAGTTCACGTCACTCTGACTAGTTCAGGTCCCGGGTGATTGTAAAAGCTTTCATTGTGTTTTAAGGGAGGTAAATGTCAGTACGAGCCCTTTAGACTGTGTGAACAGATCAAACCATATTTAATACCCTCTCATGACACTTCTGCCAAGGGAACTGAACTTTATTAAGTTCATCCAACAAATAATAAAAGAATATTATCCTCACTGGCCATCACAGAAGTTTTTTGATTTCCTCTATATTTTTGATTAATCCCATCCTTTTCCAGACCAGCTACTGGCCAGTCCTATGTTTGTGATTAGTTATACAACACAAATAAGGTTACTCAATTGATTTATTTGATCATTAATAGCATATCTGTAGTCAACATATTCTAATGTAATACTGGTCTACAGTATAAATGCAGTTATGCAGTTCATCATTGTTTGCATGCAGTTTTATCATTTTTATGAGCACAAACATCCACATTGTGAGCTTTGAGGTTGGAAAAATAATGAATTTGGATTGTAGGATGGTGGTAGACACTTTAAATTTGTGTGTGTGCACATTAGGACAGCTGTAATCTGATATTATTGCAAGAGAGACAGAGCATTATGTCAATGCGTGCTCGTGGTTTATCAGCCAGCACACTTGCCCTGTGAGAACTACTGACTGGTGTGCCATTGTGAGAAGCACTAAATGTAGCATAAAATTACAAACACAACATGCTCACCCTGATATCTATTGTTTAGTATGCCGGATCTGTTAAATAATTCATGGAAGGAAATACTGGAGCTTTGTTGATTAACTGTAGAAACTAAGGGCCCTATTTTAATGGTCTGAAGCACTTTTCCAATCCACTTTTGCTAGTTTAACGACTAAAATGGTCGGCTTCCAAAAGGGTTGTACCTGGTCTCGTAATGAGTCATGGGTGTGTTTTGGGCGCAACATGTAATAAACCAATCAGAGCCTCATCTCCCATTCCCTTTAAAAGCCAGTTGCGCTTGCACCATGGCGGATTCGCTATTTACGTGGTGGAAAGACTGAACGCTTCTCCAGAGAGGAATCCTTTTATTTTTAATATTTAAAAATGTATGCTGATGCCCATTCCTTTGTGTGTGGCTTTAGACCAGGTTTTTGTTTGTCAATGGTGCAGTCGTTTTCAGTTGCCTCAATATAGCAACGTGCCAACAATGCCCCTGAACACACCTCGTTTTCAGACCAGCACGCACATGGGCGAACGGACGGGCACGAGTGCATTTGCTTTTTAAACAAAGTGGAGCTGGACGTGAAAATGATAACTGCGTTGGGCTGAAACGAGCAAAAAACACGTGTCGCGCCTGGTGTTGCATTGCGCCAGGTGTTTGATAGGGCCCTAAGACTTTTGAAATTACACCTAGTGTAGTGGGGACTGCTATTGATTCCTTGTGTGGCTCATTAGGGGCCAAGCACCGAAGGTGCGAAGGCACCTATTGAAACCGTTCCCGTTCTTATTATTATTAGGGGCCAAGCACCGAAGGTGCGAAGGCACCTATTGAAACCGTTCCCGTTCCTATTATTATTATTATTCATCTTCTTCTTCTTCTTCTTCCGCCACGAAGTCTATGGCAGCCCATAGAACCGTATGGTAAAAAGTTATGAAATTTGGCTCACTTATAGAGGACGGTCTCAAGTGTCTCCATAGCAAGTTTGGAGTCTCTAACTCAATCCCTCTAGCGCCACCATCAGTCCAAAATGTGACTCATGTTTATGCTAATAACTTTTGAACCATAAGGGCTACAAACAAAATTCTTTTTTCCCCTGATTCCTTGGCTCAAGACGATTCGATTGCACCATATGACGTCATTTTCCGTCATAAAAATTTTCCCGCCATTTTTAATTTTCCGAAAAACCTACTTTTACGAACTCGTCCTAGACGGTTCATCCGATTTGCACGAAAATTGAACCAGATCATCTTCAGACCATGCTGACAAAAAAACTTGCAAATCGAGTTGATTCGTCAAATCATTTGCGATAAACGCGCAAACAAATTTTACGTAGCGGTTGCAAAAACACACTTAAGGCAATATCTCCGCAACGCTTTATTGTATTCAAACCAAACTTGGTACATGTCATCACAAGCATAACTTGAGGCAACATACAGCGTTTCGGCGCAGCGCCACCTACTGGTCCGGAGATACGAAAATTTGTAATTTTTGCTTATAACTTCTGAACTGTTTGTCCAAAAATCATAAAAGTGGTCTCGTTACATTCAGGACGGCATGCCGAGTCGTCTGATATTCAATTTTACCATATCGGCCATTTTGGCTGTCGGCCATTTTGAATTATGTGCTAAAATGCTGTATTTTATGAACACATGAACGGATTGTTACGAAACTCGGTATGGGTCATCAACACGGTGCCCTGAATGAGCCCAAGAAGTTTCGAAACAGCGCCACCTAGTGGAGATTTTTTTTTTTCAAATGCTTATAACTTTAGGTGAGATTGACTTATTTTCATGAGAGTAACTTTTTTTGTCTCCTGAATCCTTGCCGAGTCCAACGATACCAGACTTGCCAGGTTTCGGCGTATTATTTGTGCAGCGTTGTAATTTAGCACTTTAAAAACATTAGCTGATATCTTCGAAACCGCTAGTCCGATCGAGACGAAACCAGCATCAGAAGTTCGAAAACATAGGTCGATAAATATACAATAATGCCCAAATGTCAAAATATTGATAGTAAGGGGGTGTAAAATCCAATCAAAGTCAGGTGTCAGTCATTTTTCATGTGTTTTTTCATATAAATGTCTATAACTCCAAAACCAAATGAGATATTTTCACCAAAATTGATACAGACATGTATGGGCTCACTACGAGGACACGTAAAAAAAATGGTAGGATTGTGCCACTTGGTGGCGCTATAATAGAACAAAACATGAAATTCCCATTGACTACAATGCAGTATTATGATATAAAATGCTATGCTTTACAAATGAATTGGTGTATCATTACGAAACTTGGTATATGCCATCAGCACCATGCCTTTAAGCTGCTTAAACGGTTTCAAAACAGCACCGCATGTGGTCCATTCTTATATTGAAAAGGCCTCTTGAGGCTAAATTTTTGCAATGACATATTGACACATACAATGCATTTTTCATATTAGTCAAGAAGACTTTGTCTTCTCGACTAATATGTTTCATTTAGATTGTTATTATATTTCATTAAGCATGTCAAACACTTTTGTGTTAGTATTGTATATTAATACATGTATAATTAATATTAGTCAGTGTTTGAAATATTTTTTTTTTTACTTGGTAGCATTAGTGCTCCCAATTAAAAATTTAGGAGCACCAGCAAAAATGTAGGATTACCACAACTAACATGTTTATATATATATATTGTGTGTTTGTGTGTGTCTGTGTGTGATGAAAATATAATGTTTATTTTATAAATACCATTTTTTTAATCAATATTCTCACCATTTTTTATGAAGGCCATTCCCCTCTAATGTTATTAAATGCATTTTTATTTTCAATTCTTTAATTTAATCAATACATTAAAAGAATTAGAATAAAAGTGTCTATTAGAATAATTATTAACTATAGGGCTGTTGCCAATCAAATTAAATAATTTACACATGAACATAAACATCCAGTAGGTGGCGGAAGGTGACCATCTTAATGGGTGAGTCATTGAGTCATTTATTCAAACGATTTGTTCAAACGGCTGATTCATTGAATGAGGCAGTTGTTTATGAAAGGGTAATCACTAATGATAAGGTGCTGTCATGACATGCTGCTGTGATTTGTTTCTAACTATTTTTTTCTGCTGAAAAAGAACAAGTACATATTGTGTCTAAAATGTAATTCACTTCATTTGAACTGTTTATTAAACTGTTGTATGAAACTAGTGTTAATTTCGTCAGACGAGACGAGACTAAATATGTTCGTCAACAACCTTTTTTTCCCTGACGAAGACGAGACGATGACGAGACTGCATCAATGTCCAAAAACGCCGACTAAGACTAAATTAACATGCACTATTGTTGACGAAAAAGGACGAGACTAAAATGTTTTGCATAAAATAAAAACTAAGATAAAATCTCTCTTCATTTTCGTCTACAATCGTCTCTACTTTTTCATCATGAGATGAAAATTCAGCAGTTCAAAATATTCCGAAAGAGTTCGCGCTGTTGCTCGAGTAGGCTACAGGTCTCTCTCATTCTCCTCCTGTCATCTAGCTGCGGCGCGCGCGGTCAGTCACGTGGTTCACGGAGCGCTCAATACTTCTGCGCAAGTTACACAACAGCCGCGCAAGTTACACAACAGCTTCACTACACAGGTGTTTGCATCAATTTTTGGTAAACAGTAGCCTACAGCATATAGTGTGCATTAATTATTACGTCAGCCACATTTACAGTATCATTTTATTATGGAGAGTGGTAGTGGAGATGCAACATTGTTAACATTAATGTTAATGTTTTTCTTGTATTTAGCCCTCAGGTATTCTAATTAAGTCACACTTATACTCATTGATGGTCAAATGTGACCGTACATCTTAACAATTTTTTTAAATAAATAGCCTATATTTTAGTTCAATAATATTTATTGAATATTTGGAGGTGATCTTTTGGTACTATTTGTGCAATACTTATGGTCCATTAATGACCACTTAAAACATTTTTCTTCTAATATTTGTATTATTTATATTACAATTAGTGTATTAATCAAGGTTAAAATAGAGAATTCCAATGCAAAGAGGCAAATTAGAGCCATTTTGTGGCTGGAACAATAAAAAGTTTCACTTGTAATGCCTTTACTGGTGCCTGTATGGCTCTTTAATAAATATACATGTAGTCTAGTTGCTCAAAAAAGTATTGCAGATTATAACTGCTTACTTATTTGTTACATTTTAAGATGTTAATAATAGTGAATAGTGAATGCAAGCAAATATAATATAACCCCCAAAAAAGTTTAAAATAGTGCTAAAAGGCAAACTTGTTTTCCTTATATGTACAGTAGGCTATAGGCCTATACATATGTAATTCATACTGAATCAAGATCGAAATCAATATTTGTGCCCATCGTCTCATAAGCTAATGCTGATTTTAGGCATCTACACTGTAAATCATCCAGTTAGCTGTGGTGTTGTGGCACATACATTATGCAGGTTGTATGCAGAGTTTTCCTTTGACTAAAACTAGACTAAAATGACGAGACTTTTAGTAGACTAAAACTTGACTAAGATACCTTGAGTTGTTTTTTGACTAAAACTAGACTAAAATGACGAGACTTTTAGTCGACTAAAACTTGACTAACAAAAAAAGATATCTAAATGACTAAATATGACTAAAACTAACAAGGACATTTGGCACAAGACTAAGACTAAGACTGAATAAAAAATAGGTGACAAAATTAACACTATATGAAACTATCACATTTTCAATCTTTGTGTGTGCTGTTGATTTGTTTTAATTTCTCCTTGAGAGGCTGCACCAGCCTCAACAGGGCAACCTTGTTACCGTCAGTAACATTATAGTAGGCCCTACATACATTATTATCCACTATCACTTACACTAAATTAAATACAATCTGAATCATTATTGCGTTTTGGTTATTCTTTAGTTATGTTTGTTATTCAACAGTTAATCAGACTACTTATGTCTGGTCGGGCAAGTAAAATTCTTTCAGCTCTTTAGATTAGATTCAACTTTATTGTCATTACACAAGTACAAGGCAACGAAATGCAGTTTAGGTCTAACCAGAAGTGCAATAGCAGCAAGTGCAGGATATACAAAGGTTGCATAAGTGCAGGACATGGAAATGTACTGAATATATATAAATATATATAAATAGAGAGATGGTTATTACTATAAACAGAACAGAATTTACAGGTGAATATGTACAGTGAATAAATATACAGATGGCTATATTGCTATAAACAGAATTTACAGGTGAATATGTACTATGAATATAATATACAGATGGCTATTACTATAAACAGAATTTTACAGATAGAGTTATACAATGATATGTTAGGCTAAACGAGGAATATAGCAGTGGATTAAGTTAGTGCAATAAATTATGGACAGAAGCTATCCAAGAAAGTGTAAAAGTGCAGTGGAAAGTGATTGCATATTACAGTTAGAAGTATGGTGCAAAATGCAAATGTAAACAGTAGGTACTGTAAATAACAGTCGGCAGTGCAAATGAGCATAATCCAGTTAAGGTATTTTAGTGCAAAATGCATAAGTAAACAGTTGTTACTGTAATAAACAGTCGGTAGTGCAAATAACAAAGTGAATGTAGGTGTGAGGTAGGAGAGTTAGCAGTTTATGAGGGAAGTGGATCAGCTGGGGTTTGAGTTCAGTAAAGAGACAGCTCTGGGGAAAAAACTGTTCTTAAGTCTGCTGGTCCTGGTCCGGTGGATCCTGAAACGCCTGCCGGAGGGCAGGAGAGAAAACAGTCTGTGGGCTGGGTGAGAGGAGTCCTTGAGGATGCTGCGAGCTCGATGCAGACAGAGTTTCCTCTGGATGTGCTCGATGGCAGGTAGTGGAGTCCCTGTGATGCGCTGGGCAGTTTTCACCACCCGCTGCAGTGCCTTGCGCTCCGCAACAGAGCAGCTCCCATACCATACTGCCACACAGTTGGTCAGGATGCTTTCTATTGGGCAGCGATAGAAGTTCACCAGGATAGCCGAGGAGAGCTGATTCTTCCTCAGTGTCCTCAGGAAGAAGAGGTGCTGGTGAGCCTTCTTGACCAGGCTGGAGGTGTTGGTCGTCCACGACATGTCCGCCGAGATGTGGATTTACATTTTGCGTGCTGCATTTAGCTCTCTGTCATGTGCACAAAGCACAGTGAAAGGAAGTAACTAATTAAACAACCTAAAGCCTGCTTTAAAGTTTAGAGTGTGAAGATGAAGTTGAATTTGTTAATTATAGAATGGTGGTTCAGTCAGTGTATCAGCTCACAGCAGGCACAGTAATTACAATTTGTAGAAATGAAAAAAAAGTTTGCACCACCACAATTATTTGCACTTGCATATTCAACTTGCATATTCAATTTTACCATATCGGCCATTTTGGCTTTCGGCCATTTTGAATTATGTGCTAAAATGCTATATTTTACAAACTCATTAGTCTATCGTTATGAAACTTGGTATGTGTCTTCCGCACCATGCTTTGAAGGTACTCAAAAAGTGTTGGGGCAGTGCCACCTTGTGGTCAAAGGTTATAACAAAATTTACAAAAATGCTAATAACTTTTGATTAAATTAGCTTAGTTTAATGAAACTGGTCATAATACATTCATTGGCTCATACCGATTCAATTGCACCCTATGACGTCATTTTCGGTCATGATAATTTCCCCGCCATTTTTAATTTTCCAAAAAACCTACTTTTGCGAACTCGTCCTAGACGGTTTGTCCGATTTGCACAGAAATTGAACCATATCATCTTCAGACCATGCTGACAAAAAATCTTGCAAATCAAGTTGATTTGTCTAATCGTTTTCGATAAACGCGCACACAAATTTTGCGTAGCGGTTGCAAAAACACTCATAAGGCAATATCTCCGCAATGCTTTATCGTATTCAAACCAATCTTGGTACATGTCATCACAAGCATGACCTGAGGCAACATGCTGCGTTTCGGCGCAGTGCCACCTACTGGTCCGGAGATACAAAGAATGGATATTTTTGCTTTTATCATTTTTTTAACCGTTTGTCCAAAAATCATAAAAGTTGTCTCATTAGATTCAGGACGGCATGCCGAGTCGTCTGATATTCAATTTTACCATATCGGCCATTTTGGCTGTCGGCCATTTTGAATTATGTGCTAAAATACAAACGCATTAGTCTATCGTTATGAAATGTGGTATGTCTTCCGCACCATGCTTTGAAGGTACTCAAAAAGTTTTGGGGCAGTGCCACCTTGTGGTCAAAGGTTATAACAAAATTTACAAAAATGCTAATAACTTTTGATTAAATTAGCCTAGTTTAATGAAACTGGTCATAATACATTTATTGGCTTATGCCGAGAATATAGATACTAATTTTACCATATTTGGTCAAACATACTGTCCTCAATATTCTTATTTGATCAAAACCTACTTTTTCAAACTCATCCTAGACCGTTTGTCCAATTTCTACCAAAATCAAATCGTATCATCTTCAGACTGTGTCAAAAAAAAGTTAGGGATTTTGCATCAATAGATGAAACTGTTTTTGTAAACCGCAGCGACGAAGTTGAGCCATTATGCCAAAATTACTCTTGAGGCTGTATCTCTGCAATGCTTTGACATATTGGCATCAAACTTTGCATGTGTCATTGTTCCCTTATTCTGACCACACCACATCAATTTCGTATCTGTGCCACCTATTGGTCAAAAGTGATAAACCATTAACTTACATTATCAGTGACTCAATATATGATATTTCAGCCATTTTGCCTAATCTTCGTAAACTGTATAATTGTTAATTGTTGCAGTTGGTCTGACACTCTCAGACTACAATGCATTTTCAGCCTTTTGCTTAAAATCATCTTAAAACGTGATTAATTGCTCATTGCTCCAGTTGATCTGACACTACCAGCCATTTTGGCATGTCTTGTCTTCTTCTTTGCGCTTGGCCCCGGTATTGCTGCTTGCAGCTATATTTATTATTCATCTTCTTCTTCTTCTTCTTCCGCCACGAAGTCTATGGCAGCCCATAGAACCGTATGGTAAAAAGTTGTGAAATTTGGCACACTAATAGAGGACAGTCTGAAATGTCACCGTAGCAAATTTGGAGTCTCAAACTCAATCCCTCTAGCGCCACCATCAGTCCAAAATTTGACTCATGTTTATGCGAATAACTTTTGAACCATAAGGGCTAGAAACAAAATTCTTTTTTCCTCTGATTCCTTGGCTCAAGACGATTCCATTGCACCCTATGACGTCATTTTCCGTCATAAAAAATTTCCCGCCATTTTGAATTTTCCGAAAAACCTACTTTTACGAACTCGTCCTAGACGGTTCATCCGATTTGCACGAAAATTGAACCAGATCATCTTCAGACCATGCTGACAAAAAATCTTGCAAATCAAGTTGATTCATCAAATCATTTGCGATAAACGCGCAAACAAATTTTACATAGCGGTTGCAAAAACACTCTTAAGGCAATATCTCCGCAACGCTTTATCGTATTCAAACCAAACTTGGTACATGTCATCACAAGCATGACTTGAGGCAACATACAGCGTTTCGGCGCAGCGCCACCCACTGGTCCGGAGATACGAAAAATTGCTATTTTTGCTTATAACTTCTGAACTGTTTGTCCAAAAATCATAAAAGTGGTCTCGTTACATTCAGGACGGCATGCCGAGTCGTCTGATATTCAATTTTACCATATCGGCCATTTTGGCTGTCGGCCATTTTGAATTATGTGCTATAATGCTGTATTTTATGAACACATGAACGGATTGTTACGAAACTCGGTTTGGGTCATCAACACGGTGCCCTGAATGAGCCCAAGAAGTTTCGAAGTAGCGCCACCTAGTGGAGAATTTTTTTTTTCAAATGCTTATAACTTTAGGTGAGATTGACTTATTTTCATGAGAGTAACTTTTTTTGTCTCCTGAATCCTCGCCAAGTCCAACGATACCAGACTTGCCAGGTTTCGGCGTATTATTTGTGCAGCGTTGTAATTTAGCACTTTAAAAACATTAGCTGATATCTTCGAAACCGCTAGTCCGATCGAGACGAAACCAGCATCAGAAGTTCGGAAACATAGGTCGATAGCTAGTTGATAATGCCCAAATGTCAAAATATTGATAGTAAGGGGGTGTAAAATCCAATCAAAGTCAGGTGTCAGTCATTTTTCATGTGTTTTTTCATATAAATGTATATAACTCCAAAACTAAACAAGATATTTTCACCAAAATTGACACAGACATGTATGGGCTCACTCCAAGGACACATTAAAAAAATGATAGGATTGTGCCACTTGGTGGCGCTATAATAGAACAAAACATGAAATTCCCATTGACTACAATGCAGTTTTATGATATAAAATGCTATGCTTCACAAATGAATTGGTGTATCATTACGAAACTTGAAATTGGCCATCAGCACCATTTCTTTAAGCTGCTTAAACGGTTTCAAAACAGCACCGCCATGTGGTCCATACTTATAATGAAAAGGCCTCTTGAGGCTATATCTCTGCAATGACACTATATTGACACTCTGCTTTGATATATTGACACCAATCTTTGCATGTGTCATTGTTCCCTTATTCTGACCACACCAAATCAATTTCGTAACTGTGCCACCTATTGGTTGAAAGTGATAAATCATTAAATCATTATTATTGACTGTATTTATCATTTTAAAGCTATTTTGCCTAAAATCACCTTAATAGGTCTTTAATTGCTCATTGCTGCCGTTGATCTGACATTGCCAGCATTTTTGGCATGTCTTGTCTTCTTCTTTGCGCTTGGCCCCGGTATTGCTGCTTGCAGCTATATTTATTATTAGGGGCCAAGCACCGAAGGTGCGAAGGCACCTATTGAAACCGTTCCCGTTCTTATTATTATTATTAGGGGCCAAGCACCGAAGGTGCGAAGGCACCTATTGAAACCGTTCCCGTTCTTATTATTATTATTCATCTTCTTCTTCTTCTTCTTCTTCCGCCACGAAGTCTATGGCAGCCCATAGAACCGTATGGTAAAAAGTTGTGAAATTTGGCACACTCATAGAGGACAGTCTGAAATGTCACCGTAGCAAATTTGGAGTCTCAAACTCAATCCCTCTAGCGCCACCATCAGTCCAAAATTTGACTCATGTTTATGCTAATAACTTTTGAACCATAAGGGCTAGAAACAAAATTCTTTTTTCCTCTGATTCCTTGGCTCAAGACGATTCCATTGCACCCTATGACGTCATTTTCCGTCATAAAAATTTTCCCGCCATTTTGAATTTTCCGAAAAACCTACTTTTATGAACTCGTCCTAGACGGTTCATCCGATTTGCACGAAAATTGAACCAGATCATCTTCAGACCATGCTGACAAAAAATCTTGCAAATCAAGTTGATTCGTCAAATCATTTGCGATAAACGCGCAAACAAATTTTACGTAGTGGTTGCAAAAACACTCTTAAGGCAATATCTCCGCAACGCTTTATCGTATTCAAACCAAACTTGGTACATGTCCTCACAAGCATTACTTGAGGCAACATACAGCGTTTCGGCGCAGCGCCACCTACTGGTCCGGAGATACGAAAAATTGCAATTTTTGCTTATAACTTCTGAACTGTTTGTCCAAAAATCATAAAAGTGGTCTCGTTACATTCAGGACGGCATGCCGAGTCGTCTGATATTCAATTTTACCATATCGGCCATTTTGGCTGTCGGCCATTTTGAATTTTGTCAAAAAATGCTATATTTTACAAATGCATTAGTATATTGTTACTAAACTCGGTATGTGACTTCCTTGCTATGCCCTGAAGGTACTCAAAAAGTTTTAGGGCAGTGCCACCTTGAGGTCAAAAGATATAACAAACTTGACAAAAATGCTAATAACTTTTGATTAAATTAGCCTAGTATATTGAAACTGGTCATAATAGAGTCATTGGCTCATGCCGATTCAATTGCAACCTATGATGTCATTTTCGGTCATGATAATTTCCCCGCCATTTTTAATTTTACAAAAAACCTACTTTTACGAACTCGTCCTAGACGGTTTGACCGATTCGCACGAAAATTGAACCAGATCATCTTCAGACCATGCTGACAAAAAATCTTGCAAATCAAGTTGATTTGTCAAATCGTTTTCGATAAACGCGCACACAAATTTTGCGTAGCGGTTGCAAAAACACTCATAAGCCTATATCTCCACAACGCTTTATCGTATTCAAACCAATCTTGGTATATGTCATCACAAGCATGACCTGAAGCAACATGCAGCGTTTCGGCGCAGCGCCACCTACTGGTCCGGAGATACAAAAAATGGCTATTTTTGCTTATAACTTTTGAACTGTTTGTCCAAAAATCATGTCTTCCGCACCATGCTTTGAAGGTACTCAAAACGTTTTGGGGCAGTGCCACCTTGTGGTCAGAGGTTATAACAAAATTTACAAACATGCTAATAACTTTTGATTAAATTAGCCTAGTTTAATGAAACTGGTCATAATACAGTCATTGGCTCATGCCGAGAACAGAGATACTAATTTTTCCATATTTGGTCAAACATCCTGTCCTCAATGTTCTTATTTGATCAAAACCTACTTTTTCAAACTCATCCTAGACCGTTTGTCCAATTTCCACCAAAATCGAATCGTATCATCTTCAGACTGTGTCAACAAAAAGTTAGGGATTTTGCATCAATAGATGAAACCGTTTTTGTAAACCGCAGCGACGAAGTTGAGCCATTATGCCAAAATTACTCTTGAGGCTGTATCTCTGCAATGCTTTGACATATTGGCATCAAACTTTGCATGTGTCATTGTTCCCTTATTCTGACCACACCACATCAATTTCGTATCTGTGCCACCTATTGGTCAAAAGTGATAAACCATTAACTTACATTTTCAGTGACTCAATATATGATATTTCAGCCATTTTGCCTAATCTTCTTAAACTGTATAATTGTTAATTGTTGCAGTTGGTCTGACACTCTCAGACTACAATGCATTTTCAGCCTTTTGCTTAAAATCATCTTAAAACGTGATTAATTGCTCATTGCTCCAGTTGATCTGACACTGCCAGCCATTTTGGCATGTATTGTCTTCTTCTTTGCGCTTGGCCCCGGTATTGCTGCTTGCAGCTATATTTATTCATCTTCTTCTTCTTCTTCCGCCACGAAGTCTATGGCAGCCCATAGAACCGTATGGTAAAAAGTTGTGAAATTTGGCACACTAATAGAGGACAGTCTGAAATGTCACCGTAGCAAATTTGGAGTCTCAAACTCAATCCCTCTAGCGCCACCATCAGTCCAAAATTTGACTCATGTTTATGCTAATAACTTTTGAACCATAAGGGCTAGAAACAAAATTCTTTTTTCCTCTGATTCCTTTGCTCAAGGCGATTCGATTGCACCCTATGACGTCATTTTCCGTCATAAAAATTTTCCCGCCATTTTTAATTTTCCGAAAAACCTACTTTTACGAACTCGTCCTAGACGGTTCATCCGATTTGCACGAAAATTGATCCAGATCATCTTCAGACCATGCTGACAAAAAATCTTGCAAATCAAGTTGATTCGTCAAATCATTTGCGATAAACGCGCAAACAAATTTTACGTAGCGGTTGCAAAAACACTCTTAAGGCAATATCTCCGCAACGCTTTATCGTATTTAAACCAAACTTGGTACATGTCATCACAAGCATGACTTGAGGCAACATACAGCGTTTCGGCGCAGCGCCACCTACTGGTCCGGAGATACGAAAAATTGCTCTTTTTGCTTATAACTTCTGAACTGTTTGTCCAAAAATCATAAAAGTGGTCTCGTTACATTCAAGACGGCATGCCGAGTCGTCTGATATTCAATTTTACCATATCGGCCATTTTGGCTGTCGGCCATTTTGAATTTTGTCAAAAAATGCGATATTTTACAAATGCATTAGTATATTGTTACTAAACTCGGTATGTGACTTCCTTGCTATGCCCTGAAGGTACTCAAAAAGTTTTAGGGCAGTGCCACCTTGTGGTCAAAAGATATAACAAACTTGACAAAAATGCTAATAACTTTTAATTAAATTAGCCTAGTATATTGAAACTGGTCATAATAGAGTCATTGGCTCATGCCGATTCAATTGCAACCTATGATGTCATTTTCGGTCATGATAATTTCCCCGCCATTTTTAATTTTCCAAAAAACCTACTTTTACGAACTCGTCCTAGACGGTTTGTCCGATTTGCACGAAAATTGAACCAGATCATCTTCAGACCATGCTGACAAAAAATCTTGCAAATCAAGTTGATTTGTCAAATCGTTTTCGATAAACGCGCACACAAATTTTGCGTAGCGGTTGCAAAAACACTCATAAGCCTATATCTCCACAACGCTTTATCGTATTCAAACCAATCTTAGTATATGTCATCACAAGCATGACCTGAAGCAACATGCAGCGTTTCGGCGCAGCGCCACCTACTGGTCCGGAGATACAAAAAATGGCTATTTTTGCTTATAACTTTTGAACTGTTTGTCCAAAAATCATGTCTTCCGCACCATGCTTTGAAGGTACTCAAAACGTTTTGGGGCAGTGCCACCTTGTGGTCAGAGGTTATAACAAAATTTACAAACATGCTAATAACTTTTGATTAAATTAGCCTAGTTTAATGAAACTGGTCATAATACAGTCATTGGCTCATGCCGAGAACAGAGATACAAATTTTTCCATATTTGGTCAAACATCCTGTCCTCAATGTTCTTATTTGATCAAAACCTACTTTTTCAAACTCATCCTAGACCGTTTGTCCAATTTCCACCAAAATCGAATCGTATCATCTTCAGACTGTGTCAACAAAAAATTAGGGATTTTGCATCAATAGATGAAACCGTTTTTGTAAACCGCAGCGACGAAGTTGAGCCATTATGCCAAAATTACTCTTGAGGCTGTATCTCTGCAATGCTTTGACATATTGGCATCAAACTTTGCATGTGTCATTGTTCCCTTATTCTGACCACACCACATCAATTTCGTATCTGTGCCACCTATTGGTCAAAAGTGATAAACCATTAACTTACATTATCAGTGACTCAATATATGATATTTCAGCCATTTTGCCTAATCTTCTTAAACTGTATCATTGTTAATTGTTGCAGTTGGTCTGACACTCTCAGACTACAATGCGTTTTTCAGCCTTTTGCCTAAAATCATCTTAAAATGTGATTAATTGCTCATTGCTCCAGTTGATCTGACACTGCCAGCCATTTTGGCATGTCTTGTCTTCTTCTTTGCGCTTGGCCCCGGTATTGCTGCTTGCAGCTATATTTATTATTTTTATTGTATGACAGATCTACAGATCTTTTGCTTTAGTGGAAATGTACACTTAAAGGGATAGTTCACCCAAAAATAAAAATCATTTACTCATCCTCAAGTTGTTCCAAACCTGTATGAATTTCTTTCTTCTGCTGAAGAAGAAGAGATTTTGAAGAATGTTGGTAACCAAACATTTGATGGACTCCATTGACTTCCATAGTATTTTTTTGGATGTCAATGGGGCCTGTCAACTGTTTGGCTACCCATATTCTTCAAAATTTCTTCTTTTGAGGGTGAGTAAATGATGACAGAATCTTTGGGTGCACATTTCATACACAGTGGCAACTCAAAGTGCTTTACACAGAAATGGAATTAAAATATTCATAAGAAAAAAAGTACCTAACGAAATGTTTAATAATAATAAAAGCATTTATTGGGTAGGGATAGGTGTAGGGAGGGCTTTTATTGTCACATTAAGGCAGAATCCATTTAATAATTTTAATAAATATAATCATTTACACTGTTATTATTGCATCCTGTTAATGTACATCAATACGGAGGTGCAAATAGTATGTATCTGTCAAAATACGCATAAATTGCATGTAATTACTATTTACACATATTGCAAAGAACTGCTACTTTTATATGGTGTAAATAGAATATATCACTGTTTTCACTGGTAATCAGGGGCACTCTCACTGGTGAATCCTGACATAGCTCCCCCCTCAAAGGAGTGGCTTCCAGACGCTCCTAACATTGTCCAGGAGGGAGGTGGAGCAGAGGCGGACCCGGGGGCAGGATGGAGGGCCAGGCCCATGCAGCGGAAGAGGGCATGGAAAAATTAAGGCAGGGCAGGCAGACAGGGCGTAGCAGGCCGGGTAGATGACCAGGGTGGCATAGGCCAGGCAGGTGGCCAGGGCGAAGAAGGCTGGGCAGATGACCAGGGTAGAAGGGCTGACCACCATGGTGGAGTAGGCGACCCCCACAGTGAAGCAGATGACCACCACAGCAGCGCAGACAGGTTTGAAGACACCCACGGCAGAGCAGGCTGAGCAGGTGGCTCGGTCGGAGTCCTCTCTGGACTCAGGGCAGGAGGCGGAGTCCTCTCTGAACTCGGGGCAGGAGGCGGAGTCCTCTCTGGAGTCGGGGTAGGAGGCGGAGTCCTCTCTGGACTTGGGGCAGGAGGCGGAGTCCTCTCTGGAGTTGGGGTAGGAGGCGGAGTCCTCTCTGGACTTGTGACAGGAAGCGGAGTCCTCTCTGGACTCATGACGGAAAGAGACGGAGCCCTCTCTGGACTCATGACGGAAAGAGACGGAGCCCTCTCTGGACTCTGGCCACGGGGTGGGGCTGGAGCCCTCTCTGGACTCTGGTCACGGGCTGGAGCCCTCTCTGGAAGCTGGTCAGGGGCTGGAGCCCTCTTTGGACGCTTCGTGGTCCATAAAACAGGCAAAAGGTCATACACATGCAATCAGTCCAAACAGGCAAACAAGACAGGAGAGACAGGCAAAAGGGTAATCCACGGAACAGGCAAGTAATCCAAAAACCGACAGACAAGAAACCAGGGAAAGTGCTCAGAAATGCAGTTATACAACAAACAAGACTTCTAGACAATACAGGCCCTGTCCCAAATGGCACTCTAAACCCTTGTGGTCTTCCTACGAGTCCGCACTTTCATGACGTAACGCCGCTTTGACTGTCGGGAAGAAGTCCGCTGCGGAACCCGCACCAGTGCGGGCTCGGCAGAAGTGCGCATCAAGGGCGCATATCGACCGCAAAGAGAGCACTCACAAGCACCCTTCTGAGACCTAAAATGACAAATGGGACACCCTACGGTCTCGTGGACTTAACGGACACACGCACGTGCCAGCCATTGTAAGTCCACAAGACCGAAAGTGCATATGAAGTGTGCCATTTGGGACTGGGCCATAGGCAGAGGTGATGAGGAAAATTGGACACAGGTGTAAACAATAAGTGATGATGAGTCCGGGCAAAGGATTATGGAAAATTTAGTCTTTTATGGTATGACAGTCCAGGGTGGAGTGCCCTCTGCTGCTAATTAGGGGCACTCTCACTGGTGAATCGTGACAAATGTAAATATCATGTATCGCTAAGAAAATATGCTATTTTCACTTAAGCTACACTATGTAACTTTTCCATCCACTAGAGGTCACCTGTTTAAAACAAAGGTGTAGTTTGATGACGCCACGTTTGAGCGCAGAATCTTGGGACATGTGGTCTTCACCTCACAGCTGGTGGAAAAGAGTCAGGATAGGACGCGGGCAGAAATCATGTTCATGGATGCGATTATTAACGTTACTGTAGTATGAAGCAGAGCAGGACCGAGTGTTGTGGAGCTGGCAAGGCTGCCGGAGCGATTGAAGAGTGGGACTGTTATTATGGCATAGTCGCCGGCGGGACTTTTATTATGACACGGTCGCCGGCGCCACTTCCTCTTTTCCAGTCATGAGTATGAGGTAACGCAACCCTGTTTATCGTATTAGATATGTCTGAGTGTGTCGCTCGGCGGCTGCTATAGACACTTGTTCACACAGCAGTGAGAGTACAGCGTTTCTGCTAAATAGAACCGAAAACCGAGTGTAAAACAGATATGACGCAATCGACAGGCGACTCCCTCAAACGCATAGCTCACACGTCCCGGTTCCTTGGTTAAAATAGCAATTTCTCACGATTTACAAATAGTTGGAAACATTTGGGATATTCTAAGTACTCAACTGAACAAAATATATAATTTTTGGATATTTTACTGCAAAAATCTTACATTGTTCAGCTTTAGTGTAAATAGAATCTAGTTGCTATTTTTTATCTAGATGTCTTATTTTTTATTGTAATAATATTTCACAATATTACTGTTTTTACTGTATTTTTGATCAAATAAATTCATCCTTGGTGAGCATCAGCGATTTCTTGTAAAACATTTTTTTTTAAACTTACTGACCCCACCGAATGGTTACTGCTAAATAAAAAAGTGTAAAAACTAATATATTGAATACATTTCTGTTTCCATTCTAGAAAAACAGTCTTTATTGTGTTGTTGTCGTACCTCTTCTTTTGGTGCAATGAGAGCCCCAAGAGGACACCACTGTGTTATGGTGTACATTGTGATGATTTATTAATATTGCTCTTGCACAGCACCGCACATGATACCAACAGCTTTGCTGTGCTGTGTTTGACAGCACCCAGTTGTACTCTGAGCAAATCCAGGGCTGTGGTGAGAGAGCAGAAGCTGTGAGAGTGGCGTGTATGTGCTGCTTAGTGAAGTTATGTGGCCATGTGTGAAACGCAGAGAAGGAAGCCTCCTGTTTCTGGCTCTGTGCCTGCAGCTCCAGCTGTCAAACATTGATTTCCTTCTGAGCTCTGTTCTGGCTTGGAGATCCGGTCCTTGTCCAACAGATTTATAAAACAAAGAACCGACAGAAGTCTGTAAATGAATGCCAAACAGTACAAGTGGAACCTCTATTGTTGATTGCACATGAGAAAAGTGTAGTGAAATAATTGTGTTCCGCTTAGTTGAGACAGTCGGCACCCCCTGCAATTTCCTTCGTTTGCTCTCTTCCCAGGACATGTTTGGAATCTCATTAGAATGTAATGAGTTTGTTTTGCTTTTGTTTCTTTCGTTGTCTTTGCTTTTCTTGGCCGGATATGTTTATTAAGTTCCACTCAAGAATTTATTACAGAAATAATATCAAATCTCAGGGCTGCAGTAATTCTTTGCTGATAGAACTATACTATTAGCTATAATTATATGTCCATTTATTTATTTGTTATTTGTATTAATCATTTACTCTATTAGTAGTAGTAGTAGCATCTTTTTCATTTACACTACCCCAGATATTGTGCATTATATTATTGCAGTATATATTATTATTTTGTATATCAATGCAAAAAAAGGATATGAAATGCAACACAAATGAATTGGCAATCTTGTTTTTGAACGGTTTGTATCTGAATGAATCTATTCACAAAATAAATCAAACTCCCCAGTGCTTGATATGAGAGCGTCATTTAACTTTTTACTTGAAAAGCAACTCTCATGCTGTTTTAAAATGTAGTTTAGTAAGTTGTGTCGCTACTTTTATTATTTAAAACCGAACACAAGATATTTGACAGTTGCTGTCTTATGTGCCCTGTGTAAATCCGTTCTGGGGAAGTAAATGAGATGGATGGAGCTATACTGTCATATTTTATCTCTGTTGAGCTGACTCCTGTATAATTCAGGGGATGCTTTTGAGAAAGAGAAAGACGGAGGGTGCATGTGAGAAAGACCTTTAGACAGAGAGATGAGACAAGAGACTTGCTGTCAAAGGCCATGAGCGAGTGAGTGGATGTGGATCTGGGCCTTAGATAACAAGGGATTAGTCTTGTCATAGATGTCCTGATCACACCCTGGCTGCATTCTGCCAGATGTGTGGAACGAAACGGAAATGAGCTGTATGGTCTTTTCATTTTGACCATTTTTCAACAAAGGAGGAGCGTGAGCTCCCATCTGAAACATTACATCACAAACGGGACAAAAAAAAATTGTCCTTAATCAAACTTTTGATTGGATCTTTCATGGAAAACAAGATTTTAATTTTAATTTTGAAATAAAGTGTTTTAACAGAGCTGCAGAGAAGAGTTAGATCGGAAATCATCATATTAGTAGTAGTAGTAGTAGTGGGTGGTCAAAAATGCCCATGTAGTGAATTTTATTTAAACATATAAAATGAAACATATACAATTTCCATATTGTTATCAGTACAACCTTGAAAACAATGTTTTATTTGACATATATTTCATGATATTCTACTAGAACTAGCTGGTTTAGTATGGGTTTACTGTCTGCAGACCCATAGTGACCTATAGCTGTCAGATTAGTTCTGTGTTACAGTGCAGGTTGTTAAATGTATAGCTAATACAAAGTAGGTTTTGGTGATTTTCTTTTCTTTTTTTTTTCAAATCAGCTCAAATCAGCTTAAAATGTGAAGAAAACTTCCAACTCCAAAGTTTGGAACAGAGATTCCATTAAAATGTACAGTGGTGGTAAACAATAGAAAGCTATAATATAATATAATATAATATAATATAATATAATATAATATAATATAATATAATATAATATAATATAATATAATATAATATAATAAATATAATATAATATAATATAATATAATATAATATAATATAATATAATATAATATAATATTTAGGGCTGTCAAAAGATTAATCGCGATTAATCACATCCAAAATAAAAGTTTGTGTTTACATAATATATGTGTGTACTCTGTTAATTATTATTTATATATAAATACACACACAAGCATGTATATATTTAAGAATTTTTTTTAATTTTTATATATAAAACATTTATATTTATATATATTATAGATTATATAAATGTATATACATGCAAATATTTCTTAAATATATACATGAATGTGTGTGTATTTATATTTAAATAATAATTAACAGAGTACAAACACATATATTATGTAAACACAAACTTTTATTTTGGATGCGATTAATCGCGATTAATCTTTTGACAGCCCTAATTATCAGAGGACATCCAATTATGTAAAAGTATTCAAAGAGAGCGTTTATTCTATTATATGATATGATATATATACATTTATATTTACTGCTATTTTTGTATTTCATGTTGATTTGATTTTATAATTAACAGCCATACAGCCAACAGATTAATAATTTATTTCACATATTTGATCATTTGAAGTATATGACACGGATGTCCTTTAATAAAAAAGTAAATAAGAAACACCCAGGTGTACATTCAAAGCTTATTGAAAATTCAGCATCTTGGCAGTGCCACTGTTACTCATATCATTTGCAAAGAAAGAGGTTAACCAATCATAACAGAGGTCATTTATAGAAGTATTAAAGCTACAGTAACAAAGGATCAAAGCAAGGCAGGAAAATGATCATGTAAAACTCAAGAAACATTGACTAACATGGACTAGATGATAAAACAATGAAATGCTACAATGTGTAGAATAAGCATTCATTCATTCTGTGAAAGTAGTATTGCTGCACTGGAATACAACCTCAGTGGATTGCAGCACAACCTTCTATTTGGATCATTCATTTTTTTTTTTTTTTTATCTCTCATTATATGTGCACAGGTTTATTTTTATAATGTAATGAAATATGTTTAAATGAATTACCCTTGACTTTTTTTTAATTTTTTTAATCTCTTTTCTCTTATCTCTTTTATCTCCTAAGAGGAAATAAACTGGTGTGACTGTAGCTTTCATTAGCATGTAGATGGACGCCACAGGTTTTTGGATAACTCTCTCCATGTGAGATACTGATGTGCGTGCTTTAATGAAAACAAAATAGATTTATTTGTAAATGATGATGACTTTCAGACCAGAGGCTGCAGCCATTAATACTGCAGTGCACTGCAAGACTGAACATAATGAAGCATCCTGTGAGTTTTAATGCAATGCATATCTCTTTTTTTTTTTGTTTCAGTTATGCTTAAAGTTTTTTTGTTACCTAAATATTCTCAAAGCCGTAGTTAGAATTTACTTGCTTCAGTCTTTCTGAGGCAATACAATTTTAGTACACAAATTAATATGTGATGTGCTTTCTGATAGATATTCAGGTAATGATCTCCTTTTACTCTGTCTGTACAGGTAAATATGTGTACCAGCCCATGACCAATGTCGCTCAGCTACCCAGCACACCTGTGCCGGTCGCTCCGTCTGACTGCGCCGACACCATTGATCTGTCCATCTCTCTGACTGAACGCTTCCTCCGCATCTCCCCCTGTTTCCTGCCACCGCCTTGTCCCGAGTCCCCGAAATACTGCAACATTGCCGAACTGTTTATCGACGACTACATTGTCAAACGCATCAACGGCAAGATGTGCTACGTTCAGCGGCCCCCAGTTCACACAGAGGCCCCTCTTAGCCCGCCTCAGATAAACCCTGCTTGTCTGATAGCACAGAAACAGCACACTAAAGACAAGCAAACAGTTGAGGAGGCCGTTAAAGGACCGAAAATGGGCCACTGCTCTTCGCCCTCCAGCTCAGAGGACTCGGGGATCAATGCTTTGGGAGGACACTATCTAGAATCCTGCGAGGATGAGTCTGAGGAAGAGGATGAACTTAGCATGGATGGACACTCTAGTCCGGGAAGTCTATGGGACCAGGATGAATGCTCCCTACTGTCCCCTTCCAAATCCACTGTGGAGATTATTGAAAATATTGAAACTACTGTGTGATATTTCTAGACTGCATATTTGCTCTTTGTTCTTTTCACATCTCTCTCTCTCTTTGTCTGACGAGATTAACTCATTGTGTTAAAATAAATATTGTATGTTGGAAAATGCTACACCCATAAAGACATTGCTACACTTTACATTTGTCTCTAATCTACATTTCTACTCTCATTGTCATATGATCCTATGTTTGAGGTTTATCAGCACAGTTCTTGACTTTAAATCTGCACTACGGAAGACTTCTGGATAAAAATGAATGAAATACCATTATTGATTGAGTACATAAAAAATACTTTTTCCAGAATTGTGCTCTCGCCTTACCCCAATTCACTCAGATTACATATAATTTCATTTTGTAGGACTTTTTCTTAGTAATGCTTTGTGTGGCTTGTAAGTGATGGGGATCACATGCAACCTCAAACCATCAGATACATTTGTGCAGAAGAGCAGTGTCGACTCACAACCAACGTAAAACAATAGGTGTGTTCAGCTTGAAGCGACGCTGCACAGACTGATCGGTGTAAGACATCAAAGTACCGGGAGAGCGATTAGAGAGCAAACGGTTCGTATGCTCAAAGCTCAAGCCTGCAATCTTAGCCGGAAAAAGCGCAACGCTGTGGAACGCAGGGAAGGAGACCAGAGGCCTCCTCTGTGGCATTAATTTCTGATTGATCTATTATTCTTTTACACTGAAAAAAATGCTGTTTTATAAGAGAAGTCACAGACAGGTGTGATTCATTTTACGGCACCTCATTAATTTTTTATGTTATCTGCAAACAGTGATTAACTGTTGAACAAAATTCAATGACGTCAAGGCTGTAATGTGATCAGTGTTGCCAGATTGGGTCAAAGATTTCCAGCCCAAAAGCTCACCAAAACCCGCTCACTCCAAGAAAAAAACGCCCCAAATAATGTGATAGAATTAAATTTTTTAAGGTTGATAATTGCCATTTTATCTCCTTAAAACATAATGTTGATGACAAAGTAAAAAAAAAAAGTTTCCCAGGAAAACAGGGAATACATTAAAGAGAACGAACAAATACTACTAAAATGTCCAGTTGGAAACTTGTCAAAACGGCAATTAAGAAATTAACCGGTAACTTTAAATTAACCCAGAAAAACACGTGCATAATTTTTAATGTCAAGAATAAGAATAAGTCAATTTAAAGGTGTCATGAACTGGCTTTTTAAAAATATATATACTGTTGTCTGAGGTCAACTTATGACGTTTGCATAGTTTTTACATTCAAACACATCATAATGAATAAGTAATAGGCTATATTCTACCCTGGTTTTGAGGCTCTCTCCTGCACGCTCGGATTTTATGGGCGTGCCGCACTGAAGACATGGAAGTAAACGCCCACGGCTGGGATTGGATAAGATTTGCATATTTAATGAGCTTCGGCTCCCTGCGAGTACACAGTAGGTGTTTCTCAATGTCAAGGATCCTTCCTCTGCAGGACTGTTCCTTCCAAGTCACTTCCTTCAGAGGCTAGGCAAGGCTCCTCTTTAGCATTTGGAGAATACGTAAATGGAACAGGCTAGCAAGTGCACGTCAGCCTTATTACGTCAGTGAAAAGGTCCGTTAGCCATCAATAACGTAATTTGTATAATATCAATACGGTTGTAATTTATACTGGCATTTAAAAGTTAAACTGTACTTATAATTACTACGGTTATAACAAATGTTTGGTAACGTAAATACTTACACTTGAAAGCATATTGCCCAGTTAACGCTCCGACTCCGCCAACGTCCGTTATTTTGTATTTTTTGAACAAGATAGCAAAGCTGCGCGCATAGGATTGTGGGTGATTTGAGAGCGCCAAGTGCGCGAAGCATATTTTTCGAACGAAGGACTCAGACCTTGGTTGAAATTCCGAGGATCCTCGACATTGGAACAGCCCTTCGACGGACGTCGATGACGTAGCATCCTCGGAATTCTGGCTTCCGAGGATCCTTCCTTGACATTGAGAAACGCCTTGTGAGGGATTGTTTTGAAGTATGTGGGAGAACAGCAACCGGAATAGTTCGTCCCACAGGGCTCGCAAAACGTTTTTATCAAACAAACACAATGATTTATCTCTCATCCACCCGCGATTGATTGGAATGTTATTTTTTTAATACTTGGCCCGCCCGATCGGTGGATATAAGATCGAACCGTACACACACGCGCATGGGCGCGCGCCAAGTACGTTGCAGACTGCACGATCATAACTTCTGCGATTGTATTTTTCCCTCAAAAATCAAGTCAAGAGAGTGAACAACGCACATCAAGAACCACAAATAAAGAATTCTCCAGCCTTTGACAGCGTGCTAAGGTATGTTAGACACATACACAATCAATAGATCTATATCAAATGATCTGTAACAATGCAATACTATCACATATAAAAAACATGTTTTCCTCACATTAGTGAGTTGCTTCATTCATTCATGTAATCTCATCCTGTCTGCAAATCCAGTCTCTTGTTTACAAACGAATCCGCGGTGAAATGAAGGAACAACCGCGCAATGTCTTCCCCACGTGAGCTGGATATTCATTAAAATAAACTTCATCCATGCATTCATAATATTGGAATCCAAATGAAGCTTATTTGGTATGTTTAGAAATTTGATGCGTTTTAGCTCTATGTAGGCCTGTTATGTTAGTGGCACAAGTCGGTGGGCGGGGCTACAGAATCAGGCGTTATTCTTCTTCTGTTGAGGCGGTGCTTCACCACACTCTCACGTCATAGCCTGGCACATTCTGAGATTGATCGTTTTCTGGGCTTGGTGTCAATAAAAGCTTTTCTTTGATTAACAAGGAAGTTTTCAGCTCTGAAACCTACAGGATATTCTTATATTACCATGACCTTTTATATATCAAAAGCTCAAGGGAAAGTTATTTTCTCAATTCATCACCCCTTTAAGTGCAAAAAGTGCCCAATATAATAGAACGGGGAAAAAAACGAAATTAGCAGGCATTTCACATATGCACAACCCACTGCCAAAATGCATCATTCATTGATAATGTACGATAATCCGCCAACAAAAAATAACAACAATTCGCTTACCTTTGTGTTGCGCTTTGACAAAACTATAACATTCACTGATCTATATAGAGAACCATTATATAGATCAGTGATAACGTTACGTCTTTCGTGAAGTAGGCTATACATAGAACAACGCACTTAGCACAGTCAAAACTGATTAATTGTTGATTCAAACCTCTTTCAGCAGCTGTCGGGGACGAGTAGAGTCTAGATGGTTCAAAAGTTGCAGATGTCCTAGTCAGTGTGCACATGACGATGGACAGGAGTCATATCCCATATTCGATTTCAATTCAAGTCATTCAACTGTGCTCTCAGAGTTTGTCATATTTATAAAGAGTCTTCGAGTCACAGGTGTAATACATGTTTTGAGAGTTGGATCACTCTCCCACTCTTTACTGTAGATGTAATTTACTGTATACTTATGCCACTTTGGCATTGCGTTCAAAGTTATCACGCTAAAACCTGTCATGAATGAATGAGCGCGTCTGCCTGCTGATCACTGATTGGCTGGAAGTGCGTGCTTGTCTGCGACGTCAACACCAACGCCAGATGACTCTGCATGGGCCTGTGTGTCATGGTGACTTGCACACTTGAGTTTTTTTAATTAATCAATTAGACTATCATAATAATAATTTTTTTTTAAACAGCCGAACTGACCCCGAACCAGCCCAATCTGGCAAAACTGAATGTGATTGGTTATCAAGGTACACGTGATCCAAGTTGGCCGTTACGCTTCCAATGGTAGAGCCACAGTCCCTCCTATCTTCCAATAATTCGACCATCTCTGGTATGCTTTCGATTTGCTTTTGCTGTTCTTTGATGTCATACACTGATCGGTCTGCACAGCGCCGCTTCAAGTCAAACACGCCAAATAACTCTAGTAACTTGCAACTATATGATTCCACCACTGATGGCAATAGAGAGGTCAGTGTAATGTGAAATATTTCCCACCTTGGACCCTTCTCAGTGAATATCTCATTCTCACTGAAGGAGTGCTATTTTCATGAGTTTAGAGAGCAGAGGTGATACTGAGCTGGCATCTCATCAACCATCAAAGAGGTCAGTTCTTTAGATGTCTTTTTAAAAGGGTAGAGTAACAGACAAGTTATACATTTTATTAACCCAATCCCATAACAGTGATGTTGTTAGTACTCTACACTAGCAGAGGAACTACAGTAGCAGGTTCAATAAAGACATTGACATTTCTTTAGCCATGATGCTTTAACCATGTTTAGCTAGGTTCACAATTCCTAGTAGTTTAGGAGAGGAAAAGGCTTTGCTGGTCTTTGATAATTTAATAGTCTCTTAAGTGCAGAATATGACTGGCCTTTCAAATGACTTATGCAATACCATTCAAAGCACTCTGCAGTGCCGACATAATGCATTTTCATCAAGGTTAATCCTATTCCAATACACAGAATATGAATAGGGCACATCATGAACATTGGACGCAAATTATATTCTTGCCACTATTTTTGATATTAGTCATAAATGTTCCCAGCAATTATGGCCATGATCGTCAAATTCTTTTCATTCAGATCTCTTGTCAGGTATAACAAAAATGAGCAGTCTTTTGATATAAAGATTTATTTTAGCTCTACGGTCATTATCTTCAACGTTATGGTGCTCACTCATAAGCTTTTTTCTCAGGTCTAATTTTTGTATTTTTCATGTCCTAAAATGTTTTTCTTTTGGTTTAGTAATTTTAAGATGAAAGTCTTTTAAATCCACATAAAACTTTAAGATTTGCATGCTCTGTTTCAGGATACAGCCTTTATGATAAATATGAGTAATAATTATAAAATGAAAAGTTGCCCATGAAGACACCAGCCAGATGGCATAAAGCTATAGTTTAAACAGAGAACAAGATTATATTTATGTTCACTCTCAGTTTGATTGGTCAGTATTTCTTGAGCTCAGATCAAACAATGACCATGCCATATCTGATGAAATTTGCAAAGTTCATGATATCCATGCTATTTCTGTCATTAATTACTCACCCTCATGTTGTTCCCAATCGTTTGATCTCACGGGTCAAGCAGGTTCGGTTAAGCTTCTGTTTATGTTCGCTCTATGTTTATAGTATGTGGATAAAAGCTTAAATTAAATCTGTTCATTATAAAAAAGCGATCGAGTCTCTTCAGAGAATGTGGACTAAACTGCTCAATTCATAAGGATTAGTTTTATAAACTTTTTGAAGTTTATGAAGTGGTAGTTGCTTAGTTGTCAACTGAGGGACAGAAATCGCTCAGATTTTATTAAAAAGATCTTCATTTGTGTTCTGAAGATGAACAGAAGTTTTACATGTTTGGAAAGGCATGAGAGTAAGTAATTAATGACAGAAATTTAATTTTTTGGTGAACTAACCCTTTAAGTTCTCTGGAGAAAACATGAGTGGTGCTTGCCGCCTCATTGCTCATGGTGATTGGCAAGGGACTGCTTATACAGATATTAAGGTGTTTAGTGTTTCGTTTGGTTTTGTTCAGTTCCTATGGTGTTCTGGGTGGTTGCTAAGGCATTTCTGGGTGGTTATTTTCCTCTAAATGTGATTGCTTGGAAAAGTAATAGCACACTTTTATTTTACATGCTGCACAATTTGAGGAATCATTCATATTCAAATCACAAACAGGATGTGCTGAAGTTATTACTTAAGGTGCATTTACCGTTGTTCAGTGAATTTTCATGGGCAAAATCCAGTAATCTCAATAGGAATACATGTGAATGAGATGAAGGCGAAAGATTTCCACTTCCAGATTTCGCAATGGGTTCAAGCTGTTCACGCAAATTCACCACATTAACCAACGGAAAGTGACTTCTGTGTGAGCTATGCCTCTTACATTGTTATACTATTGAAAATTGAACTTTTTTTTGCTGGCAAAATTTCACAGAAATTCCCCTGTGACCGTAGCTTTAGGGTTAGAGTTATGTATGAGTGACAATAGAGATATTTGCCTTTGTATCATCAAAGACTTCACAAGCAACAGTCATATTGCACTGCTGGCTGCTATATCAAAAACAGAGCAAGCTTCATTACTCTGTGGCTGTCAAGATGCAAACATCATCTGATTGATTTCTTCCCTGTGTGGTGTCATATTTGTTGGCACACTGTCTTTTACACTGCATTTTAATATACCACTTAAAGGGATAGTTCACCAAAAAATGAAAATGATCCCATAGCCCAACCCTCAAGTCATCCTAGGTGTATATGACATTCTTCTTTTAGACAAGTAAAATCTGATTTATATTACAAAAGTCCAGTCCAAGCATTAGAATTGCAGTAATAGTGGCTCTGTTTTTGAAGTCCATAAAAAGTGCATCTGTCCATCAAATAACGTGCTCCACGTGGCTCTCGGTGTTAATAAAGGCCTTCTGAAGCGAATCGACGTGTTTGTGTAAGAAAAATATCCATATTTAAGTGAGTAAATTATGGGCTAATTTTCATTTTTGGGTGAACTATCCCTTTAATGCTACTATGTCTGCTCTTGTTTGACCATCTTTTGTTTTATAAATGTATAGTTTAAGTACTCTAATAGTTGCAAACAGAATTACATTAAAGGGATAGTTCACCCAAAAAGGAAAATTACCCCATGATATACTCACCCTCAAGCCATAGGTGTATATGACATTCTTCTTTCAGACGAATACAATCGGAGTTATATTAAAAAATGTCCTGACTAATCCAAGCTTTATAATGGCAGTAAATGGCAGCCCAACATTTGAAGCCCAAAAAAGTGCATCCATCCATTATAAAAGTAATCCACATGGCTCTGGGGGGTTAATAAAGTCCCTCTGAAGCGAAGTGATGCGTTTGTGTAAGAAAAGTATCCATATTTAACATGTTATAATATAAAATATCTAGCTTCCATCACACCGCCTTCCGTTTTCAACTTACGGGAAAAGCTTAACTAGCGCGGCGATGACGTTGGACGTAGAGTAAGCATTTTGAACTGCGAAAGGCGTTACACTTTATTCGTAAGTTGAATACGGAAGGCGGTCTGGCGGAATAGATATATTTTAAATATGGATATTTTTCTTACACAAACCCATATTCAATTCAATTCAATTCACATTTATTTGAATAGCGCTTTTCACAATACATATCGTTTCAAAGCAGCTTCACAGAAAATGCATGCGTCTACATTACAATTTAAAGTGATTTGTCCATGTTATGTATTTCAGAAATACACATATACAAAGCACACAGATTAGCAATGTATTTAATTAACAATGTATTATTAATCAATATAATAATTAAGGGACAGAAATAAGTGAAATAAGAATACATGTTGTTAATGAATAGGGTATATAGAAGTGAGCATGGGTGCGTGTTGATGCAGAGCGTCATCTGAAGTCCTCGCAGGAGTTGAGTCGTCTCTTCACAGGTGTTGGTCATCTGTAGTCTTTACGAGAGGCTCGAGCCATACTGGAGCTGATGGACTCTCTAGTTACCTCGGGATGGGCGTCCCGAGATAAAACAGAACAGAAAATAATTAGCGTAGCTGCTGTTCAAAGCATTAAGCAAAGACAATCATGTGCACTGACATAACTGGAGTACAAGGTTATAGATGCATCCTGTGAATGCTTGGCTAAAGAGATGCGTCGTTCACTTCCGAAGGCTTTTTTTTAAGCCGCATGGATTACTTTTATAATGGATGGATGCACTTTTTTGGGCTTCAAATTTTGGGCTGCCATTTACTGCCATTATAAAGCTGGGATTAGCCAGGACATTTTTTTAAAATAACTATTGTATTTGTCTGAAAGAAGAATGTCATATACACCTATGGCTTGAGGGTGAGTAAATCATGGGGTAATTTTCATTTTTGGGTGAACTATCCCTTTAAAGGAACTCTTCTCACCTAAAATAAAACCTCTATCTTTATTTAAGTATTCCAACCCCCCTTGTTTCTTTCTGTGGAACACAAAAGGACATTTTTACGAATGTTAATGCTGCTCTTTTCAACAAAAGTCACCAGAGAAAGTAAAAAAAGCAGCATTAAGACTCTTGAAAACTTTCCCTTTTGTATTCCATGTAAGAAAGAAAGTCATACAGGTCAGAAACAACATGAAGCTGAGTAAATAATGACAGAATTCACATTTGAGGGTGAATTATCACACAAGCGATCTTAATTATAATTTGACATTTATTGCCCTTATTATAAATGCATGCTTCATAAAGAATAAAAAAAAAAAAATCAGAACATCAAATGGCAGGTTCATCCTCTTGGTTTTCCAACTTCACTTTGAGTGTGTCCTTTTCAGATTTGACATATTCCGCTGAAAATATGAATATTTTAATACATAAGCCCACACCAGGCTGAGCACACACACACACACACACACACTGAGTCAGCTCAATAAAACCACTCACACGCAAACGCATGCGCCAAATGACGTCTGTGATCTCATGAGCAGAGCCCCCGCCACAGAACATTCTTATTTTCAGAAGGACAATCTTTTTTTCTCTCTTTCGTTGCAGGAATAATGTCCCTCTGATTGAGATAAATCAAGCCGCTACTGGATCGGGAACTCACCAATAGTTCACCTGATAAACAGCTGCCACAGTCTATGGTCTGTGTGCAGACCTCTGTGGGAGATCTGGGTTTGATAAGCTCCATAAATGTCTCTGAGTCACCCGCCGAGCCCTCCGTTGCGCTCCCCCTGTAAAATATTCATTGCTTTTCTCTTCTCCTCAAAGATTGTTTTTTAGGGGTTGTTGTTTTTCTTCAACGTGGCCCTGACTCCACAGTCCACAGTCTATTCAGACATCCATTACACTAACCGTGCACAAACAGTGATTTTTTTCAAGGAAAACCAATGCTGGGGAGACAGGGTCAAATTCACAATGCAAATGAATAGGAATACTATTGAAATTGAATATGTGTGGATTCTGCTGAGAAAGAAAGGCTGAAATTGAAATTCAAATGTGCTTGATATGAATTGCATGAGTTGCGTTTGATGGCCGGCAATCATTTATACCTTATGAACTGACAGTAGCACAGATGTTTATTGTTCTGTGTGTGTTATTAGCCCTCCTGGGTAAGAATACATTCATAATAGTGTGTGTGAGTCATGGGTGTCTTCTTGAAAATGACTCAAGTGGTCAGATGAGACTATGAATCTGATTAAGGTAATCGTTTTTTAGTAAGTGTCGTGTTCTTTCTGTCTCTCAGTTCATTGAAGTCTGAAGTCTTCTGACCCTGAAGCATTATGGATAACTGACTGCGAAGCAAAAGATAACGTAAATACTGATGCTTTCATCTCCAAAGGTTTTAATAATCCACTCCAAACTTTTCTAATCCACTTGCATACTGGCTCCAAAAATATAATTAAAAATATTAAACAAAAATAAAAAATGAGGCAACACATAATTTTATTTAGCATTGGCATTCAAGCCCAAAGCTTCTTAAATGGGACAAATTATTTTGGTTATTATACTCATTATTATGAAGTGCTTATTCATTATTCATGAAAAAATGAATAATTCATATTCATGAGAATTGTTTTTCCTTACAAAAGTACTGTAATCTGTAATCAGTCTATATTCAAATGATAGCAGAAGTGTTTTACTCCATTTTAGTGAAGCACTTGTGACAAATGAGCCACTCAATCCATGAGATAGCACAGTAGCAGCTTTTCATATTTTCATTGCTCTAAGTGCTTAAACGAGATGATACCTAAAATAGAGTGATGAAAGTAGGATAAATATTGGGCCTATATATCTCCTCAAATATGGAGCAAAATGTTCCCTTTCGTTCAGTCACTACGATGTACGTTAGTGACTAACGAATGGGGGTTTCGCCTAGAAGCCAATTACCTTCGAGGTGTTTAACAGCGCCCAATGGCGTGCCAATGCCATGGGCAATGCGGAATTTGCATGCGTAACTCCGCCCCACCGCGTGGGTATATAAGGAAGTACGCTGGCAACATCGCATTATGTTTCTGCTTTGGAGCCAAGAGTACCTCTTCACTCCTTCAAGCCTTCAACTGAGTCTTTGTCAGCCTTCGAGACGAGCAGCTTTCCAGAGGCGTTGGATCTATGGCGCGTTCCAGTGATCGCATACTGCCTGCCTGCTGATCTGCGCAGTGGTCCGTCTGACAGCTGGTGTGTGGTCCCTGGGCGCTTCGGCGTCTCTGCGAAGCTTCCTCTCTAAAAGAGCATACACGTGGCACGTCCTTTTCAGGATGTCTCGCCCGTGTACTTCTGGGTGTGGCCGGTCGTTGACTTCCTTCGATGGGCACGATCTCTGCTTGGTATGCTTGGGCGTTCAGCATGCTCAAGCAGCGTTCGTGGATGAGTCAAGTTCCCACTGCGGGAACATGACCATCGCGGTTCTGCGGTCTAGACTCAAAGACCTTCGTACTGAAGTGAGAGTCCCCTCAACCACACCCCGATCTACCGCGCCCCCCGTGGCCAGTACTTCGGCTGGTGGTCAGGGTGACCTGAGGGTTACGGTGTGGAACAAAGCCCCGAAGCTCATGCCTCGGGCCACACCCCCCTCTAGCGTTCCGCAACCCGTGAGTGTCCAGGCTGAAATCGCGGGGCCAGCTCCGGCTCCCCCGCGCATTTCGTTTGGCGCTCCGGAGGATGATGCGATGTCGGTCACCGCATCACAAGGTGGGCTCGAGTCCTCTGAGGATGACGACTCGGCTGTGCTGCCGCCTTCGGGCGCGCCAGCATTGCCCGAGTCAGACCCAGAGCTGACAGCCATGTTGTCTCGGGCAGCCGCGAGTTTAGGGATAGAGTGGAACCCTCCCCCCTGTCCCGAACGCTCGCGGCTCGATGATTGGTATCTGGGGGCCCGCGCTGACTCACGTCAGTCCCCGCCCTCAATACCTTTCTTTCCCGAGCTGCATGAGGAGATTGCCCGGTCCTGGAAGTCCCCGTTGTCTTCCCGTGATCGGTCTGCAGTCTCCTCCGCCTTCTCCATCCTTGATGGGGCCGCGGCCAAAGGGTACACTGGGGTCCCCCAGGTTGAACGTTCTGTTGCGATGCAACTGTGTCCTCAGAGCGCTTCGACCTGGCGAGGTGATCCTAAGCACCCCTCTAAAGCCTGTCGATTCACATCAACCTTGGTGGCGAAATCGCACAGAGCTGCGGGGCAGGCTGCCGCCTCTTTGCATGCCATGGCGATCCTACAGGTCTACCAGGCCAGGATCCTCAGGGACATGCACGAGGGTGGAGTTGATCCGGGGCTCTTAAATGAGCTGCGTGCCGCCACCGACCTTGCTCTCCGGGCGACGAAGGTGACCGCACGCTCCCTGGGTCAAGTGATGTCCACAAATGTGGTCCAGGAGCGACATTTGTGGCTAAACCTGGCCGATATGCGGGACACCGAGCGAACACGCTTCCTCGATGTCCCCATATCCCAGGCTGGCCTCTTCGGCGGAGCGGTTGAAAACTTTGCCCAACAGTTTTCAACCGCCCAGAAGCAGACTGAGGCTCTCAAACATGTACTGCCCCGGCAGCCAGCTGCTGCTTCCACCCAGCCGCCGGCACAGTCGCCTCAGCCTGCTTGCCGCCGAGGACGCCCTCCTAAGGCTCCCGCCCCTCCCACCCGGTCCCAGCAGCAGCCTTCACCCGGGCCGGGTCGCGGAGGAAGCCGTAGGAAGGCGTCCAAGTCCCCTCAGGCCGACCTGCGCCCCGCTAAACGCCAGGCCAAGTGGCGCTCCTGAGACGGACGGCTCAGGGATGGGAAATTCTTTCGAGGAGATGGTAGCAGGACCACTCCTTCCCCCGGCCGGGGGAGAATCCTTTGTTAGCTGCTGGCCCCCGGGTCAGCAGCACCCTAATCTGGTCAAAGAAAGAATTAAAGGGTTAGTTCACCCAAAAATGAAAATTCTGTCATTAATTACTCACCCTCATGTCGTTGGACACCCGTAAGACCTCCGTTCATATTCGGAACACAAATGAAGATATTTTAGTTGAAAGCTGATGGCTGAGAAAGGCTTCACACAGGCCTCCATTGGCATTCAGTACATTGACACTTCCAAGATCCATGAAAGGCACTTAAAACGTCGTTACAAAGTCTATCTCACCACAGTGGCTCTACAATAATCATACAATGCGACGACAATAGTTTTTGTGCGCAAAAAAAAATCAAAATAACACCTTTATCCAACTTGTTCTCGACTTCCGTGTATGCCTCCACGACGCATGCGCGAGAATATGACGCAGATCCGGCGTTCGGACATATGACCCAGAAGCGATTTGTTTACGAGCAGAGGAAGACGCGCGTGTCTAAGCTGTTGGATTCTACATTGATCGTGCTTTAGGTCTCGGCGTAGTGCTCAAAATGGAGCTTAAGTGTGTATTTCATCGATTCCCGAACACCGGCGCTACGTCATATTCTCGCGCATGCGTCGTGGAGGCGCACACGGAAGACAAGAACAAGTTGGATAAAGGTGTTATTTTGATTTTTTTTTGCGCACAAAAACTATTGTCGTCGCATTGTATGATTATTGTAGAGCCACTGTGGTGAGATAGACTTTGTAACGACGTTTTAAGTGCCTTTCATGGATCTTGGAAGTGTCAATGTACTGAATGCCAATGGAGGCCTGTGTGAAGCCTTTCTCAGCCATCAGCTTTCAACTAAAATATCTTCATTTGTGTTCCGAATATGAACGGAGGTCTTACGGGTGTCCAACGACATGAGGGTGAGTAATTAATGACAGAATTTTCATTTTTGGGTGAACTAACCCTTTAACACTCCCATCCCTGAGCCCCCAGAGTCCGGTGATGCCAGTGCGCGCCACCCACTGGTCCCGCCACTCGCATCCCACTCTGTCGCCAGCCCGTCCTTCCCTGGTCTCCTCTGTCAGGACGCAGCCATTAACCGCACCCCCACACCGGGACGCCCAACAGCCTCCCTTGTCCGGGTCGGTAACACTGCATCGCTGCCCCACATCGGGTACGTCTGTAGTCCGAATGACCCCGCTCGTACAGTCCCTGGGAGCATGGCTTCAGATTCCAGGGCTGTCCGGCTGGGTCGAGAAGACAGTCAGGCGCGGCTACGCGATTCAGTTCGCGCAGGTTCCTCCCTGTTTCCGGGGAGTCCGCTTTACTATGGTCGGGGCCAATGCCCCTGTCATGAGAGCGGAGGTTGCCACCCTACTGGCGAAGGGTGCGATCGAACCTGTCCCTCCAGCCGAGATGAAGTCCGGGTTCTACAGCCCATACTTCATTGTACCCGAAAAGACCGGTGGGTTGAGGCCAATCCTGGACCTGCGCATCTTGAACCGTTACCTTCACAAGTTTCCGTTCAAGATGTTGACAGCGAAACGCCTTTTCGAATGCGTTCGTCCCGGCGATTGGTTTGCAGCGATCGACCTGAAGGACGCCTACTTTCATGTCTCCATCTTACCTCGACACAGACCGTTCCTACGGTTTGCTTTCGAGGGGCGGGCATACCAGTACGCGGTCCTCCCATTCGGGTCTTTACGAAGATTGCCGAGGCAGCCCTTGCGCCCCTACGGCAGCACGGGGTTCGTATCCTGAACTACCTCGACGACTGGCTCATACTGAGTCACTCTCGAGAGCAGGTTTGCGAACACAGAGATCTGGTTCTCCACCACTTAGCCTGTCTGGGCCTTCGGGTCAACTGGGAGAAGAGCAAGCTCTGCCCAGTGCAGAGGATCTCTTTTCTCGGTATGGAGATCGACTCGGTCGCCATGTGCGCGCAGCTTACGAGCGAGCGCGCGCAGTCTCTGCTGACTTGCCTCCGTCAAATCGAGAGCGAGAGTGCGGTTCCACTGAAACATTTTCAGAGGCTCCTGGGGCATATGGCATCGGTAGCCGCGGTAACGCCGCTCGGATTGCTACATATGAGACCGCTTCAGCACTGGCTTCGTGATCGAGTCCCGAGATGGGCATGGCGGTCTGGCACGCTCCGGGTCCAAGTAACCCGGGCCTGCTTACAGACACTCACTCCTTGGTCGAACCTCAGCTTTCTACGGGCCGGAGTGTCCTTAGAACGAGTTTCCAGGCATGTTGTTGTATCAACAGATGCCTCCGCCACGGGCTGGGGTGCCATGTGCAATGGACAAGCAGCCGCGGGCTCCTGGACAGGACCCCAGCGCCTCCTGCATGTCAATTGCCTCGAGTTGCTGGCAGTACGGTTCGCCCTGCACCGCTTCCGAGCGTTGCTGAGGGGTCAACACGTACTTGTCCGGACAGACAACACGGCCACAGTAGCGTACATCAACCACCAGGGCGGTCTACGCTCCCGCCATATGTCTCAACTCGCCCGCCATCTCGTTTTATGGAGTCAGAAGCACCTGAGGTCCCTTCGTGCTATCCACATCCCGGGGGTCCTGAACCGTGCAGCCGACGAGCTCTCACGGATTCAGCCACTTCCTGGAGAATGGAGACTCCATCCCCAGACGGTCCAGCTGATTGGGGAACAGTTCGGCGACGCACAGGTAGATCTGTTTGCCTCCCAAGACTCTTCCCATTGCAGCCTGTACTATTCCCTGACCGAGGGCACGCTCGGCACGGATGCACTGGCTCACAGCTGGCCCCAGGGCCTACGCTTATATGCGTTTCCCCCAGTGAGCCTTCTCGCACAAGCCTACGGTGGCCGCCACCATCACTTCCGCTAGGGCAGAGTCTACACGACACCTCTATGCGTTGAAGTGGAACCTCTTCGTCACCTGGTGCTCTTCCCACCAAGAAGACCCCTGGAAATGCCCAATCGGGTCCGTGCTTGAGTTTCTCCAAGAGGGGCTGGAGCGAAGGCTGTCTCCCTCCACCCTCAAAGTTTATGTGGCCGCTATATCTGCCCACCACGATCTCTTGGAGAACAAGAAGGTAAGTCAGCACGACCTGATCATCAGGTTCCTGAGGGGGGCGAGGAGACTGAATCCTCCTCGCTCTCCTCTCGTTCCCTCTTGGGACCTCTCAGTAGTTCTAAGTGCTCTGCAGAGGCCTCCCTTTGAGCCTTTGCGGTCGGTCGATATTAAGTTTCTGTCGATGAAGACGGCTCTGCTGACCGCATTGGCCTCTCTTAAGAGGGTCGGGGACCTACAGGCATTTTCGGTTGACGAAGCGTGCCTAGATTTCGGGCCGGCTAACTCTCACGTGACCTTGAGACCCCGGCCTGGATATGTGCCCAAGGTTCCTACCACTCCCTTCAGAGATCAGGTAGTGAACCTGCAAGCGCTGCCTTTGGAGGAGGCAGACCCAGCCTTGGCATTGCTCTGTCCAGTACGCGCTCTCCGCGCTTACGTAGACATGACGCAGTGTTTCAGGACCTCAGACCAGCTCTTTGTCTGTTATGGTGGAGAGCAGAAGGGAAGTGCTCTCTCAAAGCAGAGGTTGTCTCACTGGATAGTAGACACCATTGTTTTGGCATACCAGCAGCAAGGTAGACCATGTCCCCTTGGTGTGAGGGCACACTCCACCCGGAGTGTGGCCTCCTCTTGGGCTCTAGCGCATGGCGCCTCGCTAACAGACATCTGCAGAGCTGCAGGCTGGGCGACACCCAACTCATTCGCCAGATTCTACAATCTCCGAGTGGAGCCAGTGTCCGACTATGTACTCGCCCCCCCGAGGGGCCGGTAATGGGCCAGGCTTAGGTGTCTTCGCTTGCTCGCCACTCCACTCCACGGACTGGATACGTGCGATATTTTCCTCAGATGAGCTCTCCGAGAGCCCTGAGCTCCTCCAGCACTGTCGACGCCGACGTCAGTTCAGTCTGCCCTTCGAGCCCAGACCCTCATGTCCGGTCAGGTGCCCCGTGTGCATGGTTCCCTCCGGCGACCCCCACACGAGTATTTCCACCGTAAGCCTCCTCAGTGAGCAGGTGTCTTTCCCTTGGCAAGCCCTGCCACCCCTAGGGTTAAAAATCCACCTTCGGCTGGTACCCTAGAGTTCTTCCATATGCAGCCCACAGCGGGTCATATGTGTACTCTCTAAGTCCTCCCCACGGGTAGGCATCTTTTGGCATTCCCTCACTGGGATATGCTTCCCAGTGTACCTTGGTAATCCTGTGATAAGTGGGAGTCCTACGGCCTTACGTGGCGGGATCTCACACTTACGCAGGGCACTGGACGACAGCTGAGTGGCGCGGTTATATTGGAACCCCCATTCGTTAGTCACTAACGTACGTCGTAGTGACTGAACGAAAGGGAACGTCTCGGTTACGTATGTAACCCTCGTTCCCTGACGAGGGAACGGAGACGTACGTTCCTCAGCCACTTCAGCTGTGGTGCTGGAACGCGGAGTTTAGATCTTGGCTCCGCAGCAGATACATAATGCGATGTTGCCAGCGTACTTCCTTATATACCCACGCGGTGGGGCGGAGTTACGCATGCAAATTCCGCATTGCCCATGGCATTGGCACGCCATTGGGCGCTGTTAAACACCTCGAAGGTAATTGGCTTCTAGGCGAAACCCCCATTCGTTAGTCACTAACGTACGTCTCCGTTCCCTCCTCAGGGAACGAGGGTTACATACGTAACCGAGACGTTTTCATTATGCTTTTATGTATATTTTTAGAAAGATCTCTTGCAAGTTATAGTACATATTGCATTATAAAGGACATAGTAAAGTGTTTACTGTCATTGTGCAGTCTTCACTTGGTAAAGTCATACTTAGAAAGTCATACATTTTCAAAAATTTTGTTGATGTATATTTTCAAAAAGTTTGAGCAGTATGTGTAGCAGGCGCAATGATATTACGCAGCGCCTGAAAATAGGCTAACTTCCGCCAACATAACCAACGTGAAAACCTGCTTTGCACAGGGAGTGTGCTGGGGACTATTTTAAGGTGCTGCGTAATATCATTGCGCCTGCTGCACCTTCCTTGATTATTACACAGGAATGAGAGTATAGTTCCTAGCCATATTGGCCTAGAAAATCACATCTTTTCATTTTCCATCTGTCTTTGTACACAATGTAACTACAGAAGAGTCAAGTTTTAAATAGGAAAAATATCGCAACTCTTTTGTAATTTTTTGAGCGAGATCCTAACGGTCTAATCAGATTCAATGATCTATGCTAAGCTATGCTAAAAGTGCTACCGCCAGATCCGGAGATCGGCTGAATGGATTCGAAAACGGTAAATCTCAAATGTTTATGTCACAGTTCTATGAGAGAGGACTCAAATGCAGGAATGAGTGATCAGGGGTTTATTGACAAACAGCAGACAAGACAAGAAATGGTGAGGAGGTGAACAGTCCAAACAGTAGGCGGGTTAGGAGCACAATCACAGGCAGGAAGAGCAGCCACAATAACTAGCTCCAGAAGGTGGTAGACGGGAGAGCAGTTCTGACAGAGCAGCATGAGACCAGAGGATACCAGCGATGGCCAGGCAGGATTCCTAGGGTAATGCAGTCAGATCATATCAGGAAACTCACCAAGCTTTCAGCTAGGCAAGGAGAGCAAGCTGCCAGGGAAGCTCTACTTGCAGGACAGGAACTAGGGACAGAAAACAAGAGGAGACGAGACAAGACCAAAAGGCAGCACAAACACTTAGCACTACTAGTATAACACACGTAGGTATAACGTATAACGAACCAGCCACCACATGAGGGAAAGAACACACCTTATAAAGGGAGCAGAGAATAAGAGGAACAGGTGAACACACTCAGACAAACAAGGAGCAGAAAACATGAGGAAAGGGTGAGCACACAATCAGTTAATCAATGAGGACTAGACAAGGACAAAACAAGGGGGCGTGGTAACAGGAAACAGGGAGGCAGGACACAGGGAGCACATGGCAAACACAAACCAAAACAAAGCCATGTGTTCATGCACAACACAAACAAAGACACATTAAACAAAGACAAAACATACAGAGCTGTCAGAGGAGAACCCTGACAGTTTAACTCTAGGGGAGTTGGAAAATGAGCCTATTTTCAAAAAACGTGGAGTGTTCCTTTAAGAAGATTTTAAACAAGGTGTAATTGGACTTCGGCTTAAATCTTTACTGTTAAGATGAAGCTGTTTTTCGACTTCACTGACAATCCCAGGTTTTCCCTATACTGCGCATATAATTATGCTTCATGTATTCATAGAAACACGTTGCAAATATTCCTCGAAGCTGCACATTAAACCGATAAAGGTAGAGCCAGCCATAAAGTATGCAAATGTAGAGCAGCCTATTTCACAGGTACATCTGGACTCCCTGTCCCCCTCTCATTTCCTCTCATATCCAAAACTGAGCAATTTTCTCCTCCATTCAATATATGGAAATGAAATGGTAACAAAACCCGGCGGCCATCGTCAAATTCTCGAGGGAGTTGAATATGGCAGACTCATTTGTGTTTGAATGGCCGAGTGCAGTGGGGAAACTGTGAGGGAAGGGCTAGGCTGGCAAACACAACTCTGCTGATGAAGTGTCATGTAAATGGGGCTGTAGACTGTGTGCAGATGGGGGCTCAGCAGATGGTTTTCCACATCACAGGGACGTGTGCCACGCTGACCTGGAATACAGCACGCCGGCGGTTTTCCCCTCTCATCACCTCTCCACCCCCAGTCTATTATCATGAGAAAGAGCAGCATGCTCGCTGGCGACGAATACTGATGGGCTTTGTGCTGATAAGTGGAAAGCCATTGTGGCTGGATTATGTTTTTTGACAGATGTGCTAAGTGCTTGTTTTGGTGATTTGGGTTGTGTGCTTTTATACATCGTCTGATGTGTGCTCAATCTGTGCTGTTGTTCTTAAATGCCAGGCATTTTATCAATGTACAGGCCAGCATTTTTTTTTTCTCAGGGAAAGGGTTTGCATTAAAAAAGCAGTGAAATTCTCTGTGAGTTTTTGTAATGAGCAGTCATTTTTCAGCATCTCAGCAGTTACTTCCACTCTTGATTTTCACAATTTTCCCTCCAGTGAATATAAGAATTTAAGCCCATGACAAAATGTTTTGAACCATATTTGGTATTTGGTCACCTTACCACACTACATTTCTCAGCATCCCTCCTGTTCCTCACCTGCACTCACTCAGCCATGGCCTGCACTTGCACTTCATCAGTACACTTATCACCTCTGGCAAATAAGCACACACTTCAAACACACTCATTGTCTGTTCTACAACTTGGACTACGGATTACTTACCTGTATTCCCTACCTGCAAAAATTACCTCTTGCGAGTCTCCTTGCTCCTGCATCTGTTCATTTTCTCCCGCGTTTCCTCATGGCCTGTAAGACAAAGGGCCCTATTTTAACAATCTAAGCGTGTGGTCTGAAGTGCATGGCACAGGTGCACTGTGTCCGAATCCACTTTTGCTAGTTTAACGATGGAAAAATGGTTGGCGTACTATAGGTGCATGGTCCGAAAGGGATGTACCTAGTCTATTAATGAGTCATAGGTGTGTTTTAGGCGTAACGTGCAATAAATCAATCAGAGTCTCATCTCCCATTCCCTTTACAGTTTTTCTCGATTGTTTACACACATTTTCTGAAAGCATGCCTCATATTCTCAGAACTCTACACACAAATCCAAAAACACACACACAATGGGCAAAATCCCTCAATTCTCCTGCAAAATGCTAGCCTGGATGCCAGCCGAATTTAGCCCCGCCCACAAAAATTTTTGCTTGGGCAATTCGGTCTGGACTCGCTCCATAGAGGAGGAATTATGCCCGAACAGAAACTGTTCGGACCAATGAAATTGTCAGGGCGGGCTTTAGACGATGATGGACAGATGATAAACAGTAATGTAATCATCCACGTCATCGAAGGCTCTTGGGTTGAATTTGCTCTTATCCTAAACGGAGAACTTGTTCGTATATGCATTCACCTTCACTATTTCTCTCAGAAACGATGATCGTGTTGGTAAGTACTCTGTGTATCCTTAAATTATTTTATTACTGGCAAAGATCGTTTACACTCATTTTTTTCTTGTAACGTTACTTAATCCAGCGTGCGTGCAGACAGGGTTTCCAAGTGTTTTTGCAATGTCGCGCACAATTGCTACTCAAAACGATAGCCCAAAACAATAACTTTCCGGGGGGTTCTCCGGAAAAAAATGGCGTTTGGTTGGCAAAATATGTTATTTTGGCAAGGTTGCCTGCTAAAATTCGCATTCCTGGGTTTATATAATCACATAATTGGGGTCGCTTCAACCCGCGGACATGGAGAAAAACACGGACTTGGTAACACAGTGCAGTTGAGTTCTGTTGACATTTGACAACTAACGTTACGCGTCGCTCCGCTGCTCTGATTGGTTGTGGGTCTATCCAATTGAGGTCTTTCCTGGCTCGGTTGAAACACGCCCCATAATCAAAGCTCAATGGAGCGGTACCAGACTCATATTCTGACTAGAATTGAGTATGGCCACGCCAGGCTAGCAAAATGCAACTTTACATTCAAAACAATGTTATTTTTTTCTAAATGGAAATTTGTTTTCAAATGACACACACAAACCATCATATGAATAGACATTTATAAGAACCAGTTGAACACTGATGTGCTCAATGTAAAACACTATGATGAATGGAAAACACTTCTTCTCCTTTCATCATAAAGACTTAGGCCTTTTTTGGTTCAGTGTTACACTTACAACAGACAGTACATACATAAGTGTGTTGTAAAATATTTGAGAATATTGTTTTCATACTCAGAACACACAAATACATGGTAACAAATATATTTTATTTTTCCCACAAAAACAATGTACACAGTGTACACCCCAACCATCACAAAGTTGTACATACAGTGGTCTACATACAAAACAACAGAAGAATTTACTGTACAGTTACAGTAAATAAAAAAAAAGATTTAACTATGCTGCATCCTCTCTTCGGTTTCTCACCTGTTGCCCTTTGATGCTAAAGCTCTGTTTGCTAATTGTAAAACTGTGTGACAGGTGTTTGCCCATGTGAAGAGTCAGTGTGTGTGTTTGAATAGCAGTGTGTTCCTTGTGAAAACAAGAGATTTTCTGCATGAAAACTGTGCCAAATGCAGAGAATTGTGTGTAGTGTTTTGAAAAAAGTGTGTTTCAGAACTGCAATTTGAGTGTAAAGCAGGAATTGTGCTTGTAGTTTAGCAGAATTGGTTCAGGGAGTTGGTGCATGAGTTACATGTTGTGGTCATTGTGTCTCAAGTACCAGTATTTGTGTGTAAACAATTGAGAAAAACTGTAAAAGCCAGTTGTGCTTGCACTATGCAGATTGCTATTTACATGGTCAACCTGACGAGTCAGTTTAAATACATATGTGTATTGCCACGATTGGTCAAATAATTAGCCAATTTCATTCATCATTACTTCAAATAGTAATTCTGATACATGCAATGACTATCCATTATGACATATAGGCATTTTTATCTTTATGTATACAATAATAATCTTTTACATTTGTAATCCTTTTATTTTTAATATTTGGCATGTTTGTGTGCTGCTGCGTCCCTGTGTGTGTAATAAGAAGAATGTATGCGCGTTGTGCACCCGGCTATAGGCTCATATTACTAACTGTAACCTACTGTGTGTTGTAAAGATGCACTCAACACAGGTTACCTTGAACGAATTTATTTAATTCAGAGAGAAACGCAAAAACAAACAGAATGGTGCAGTATATATCAGTCTCTGTCCCACTCTGCGTGAAAGCAGGGCTCCGTGGAAAACCCCAAACATGGGTCTTAAAGGAACATACCATTACATATTGGCTAATCAAAGTCTTTGGGCCCTACCTGACGCAATGCGATGCTAGGCGCGACGCTAGTGTTTTTTGCTAGTTTCGGGGACTGGGACATGAGACTCTGATTGGTTGATTTCACATTATAGCCAAAACACACCCATGACCCGTTTAGACCATACGCCTAGCGAGCAGACCGTTTTTTCTGTCGTTAAACTAGCAAAAGTGGATTCAGACACGCCCTATGTGCACCTGCGCCATGTGCTTTAGACCAAGTGTAACCCTTCCTGTTCGAACCCACTCCAAGCGGGACTCGAACCCAGGTCCGCCAGCATGAGAGTTGGACGCTCTAACAAGGAGGCTAAAGACTGCAACCTCTAGCGTCAGTCGCTAGAGCGTCTCTTTAGATCAGAGGATTGAGGTTTAGTCGCACAGCGACTACTAGCTGACCTCTGTTACACTCACCCCCCTAAACCTCACTCCCATCTGGGTCACGGCACCAATATAACCTCTCCTGTTCGAACCACCCGTTCCAAGCGGGACTCGAACCCGAGTCTGCCAGCACGAGAGTTGGTCGCTCTAACAAGGAGGCTAAAGGCTGCAACATCTAGCGTCAGTCACTTGAGTGTGTCTTGAGATCAGAGGAGTGAGGTTTCTCGCACAGCGACTACTAGCTGGCCTCCATTACACATGCGCTCATATCGTTAAAATAGGGCCCAAGGAGTGTGTGGATTTACTCACCTGTTCTCAATCATATTCTCAATCTTCACTTGCAAAACCTAAGAAATTAAGTTTAATCCCTGCCTTCATCATCACTGTGTCGTCATTTCTCGCCTGTGTTTGTTTGTTCTAATAAAGCACTGTATTATCACCAGGGGCGTAAATTTCATCTAACAGTTGGGGGGGACAATAAACATGAAATTTCTCAAGAGCAAATGTTGAAGGGGACACAAATAATAGAGGCAAAATCGTTTCTTATAAGGATATGTGTACCACAAAAAACAAAAAACATTTCGTACTTAGGCTACTTGGCGTTTTGGTGCACTGAAAAATTATGTAATGTCCATTTTTCTTTTCTCTTTCATTTTATCTGACCAACAACACAAAGTGATAGTTGTTTAAATACGATTAAGGTTCACCACGCAGTCATATTATAAATATTAAATTATCTTGCGTCCTCCACAAAGTATTTTATACTATGATATTCAGATCTTTAGATATTCAACTGCAGCAAGCCCTCTGATCTGCCACTTCATATTGAGCACAACCTTTAGGTTTAGAATGAGCGCCAATTCGGGGGCGGGTTGCTTGTATTTTGGGTTCATTAGCCAATTATTCGTAATGAAAAACACGCTTTTACATTTCGCTTTGAAACCAAATCTTCCGCGATCATCTTGTCTGTCAGCTGTTTGCCCGTTCGGCTCGTGCTGTATTGAGCAGACACGTTCATTTTGTAATAGTTGTGTCAAATGATTGTATTACTATAAAAATTAAAACGACGGTGGCCCGGGGCAGTGCCGCAGTGGGCAAGTGATGTTAACAGTGTTTTGCCTAATCTGTATTAAAGAGAAAATAATCACTTCATCTGATGTTTAAAGTGAATAAAACAGCTTACTGGAGTTTCACAACTGCTGTCTGAAGAGCTTTGTTATCTCCCCAAACTTGTGTGGTACTTTATCTACGGTCTATATGGGTAACGTTAGTTTAGGTGCGCGGTGGATCAAACCACTGTGGGGCAAGGGGGGAGGGGGGACTCAAAATGTTTCTAAACTTAAAACGCATTTTTTTTGTCCCGTTTGCGTTTGTATTGTTTTACTACTTACACATTTATTTTAAGTATATATCATTATATTATTTACAATACTCAGCATGGTTTTCAGGGGGGGGGGGGGCAGCCCTCAGATTGGGGGGGTCCTGTCCCCCCCGTCCCCCCCGCGATTTACGCCCCTGATTATCACTGATCCATCTCTCTCAAGTCTGCTATATCCTGACAATTACAAAACAGTATATTGGATATTTAATTATAAAAGTCTACATTATACAAATCTTTAAAAAATGCATACTGTATAAATTGCATGCAAATCACAAAAATAAATAATGCCCCATGAGTCATTAAAATGGCATAATTTCTGTTAAAAATCTATAATATAGTAGTAATAATAATAATAACTAAATAATAGTAAAATATCAAATATTTATTGAAATATCATCATTGCGTAAATAATTATCATATACAGTTTCATTGATTATAATCTTATGTATTGCATGACAAAAAAACAATGTTGCAACATAACTTCTCAATGATGACTAGGCTAGTGTTTCGGACTCATTGAAGTGCTGTTTTGCATGAGAAAATTTGTTCTATTCTCTCCAAGCATTGGTAAATCCAACTCTAATCAGTAAACCTTCCCATGGGACAGAGACAAATTGTCTCTCCTGTTTGCTCTCTTGAATCCTGTCGAACATCTGCGAAGCTCCAGGGACAAGCGGACACAAGCCTATTTGAACCGTCACTATTAATCCCCCGTTTCAGGGAGAATCCTAATCAACACTGAAAGAGTGAGTGATGGATGATCACTGTCTACCTCTCTATCTCTCCTCTCTCATTTCTGCCTCAGCTTGTCTCCTTATAGCCTTATTCCCCAAAATAATAACTTTCTAAACAGACAACAGTTCATGCTCTGTTCAGAAGCTCTGGTTACACATGCCAACCCTCTGAATATTGTATTTAGGAGGCATTACCTCTTATGTTTAGACATGTTAGGCTCCTATAATCTTATAAACCTAAAACGTTTTTTTTAATGCTTCTAGGGCAATAAAAAGACTAATTACTCAGTCTCAACATTTCTGGTGACAGTTTTGGTCTCTCCAACACTCTAGCATCATGATTTGCATTTAGTGCATGATGCATCATTGAATTTGATGGCAAGAATGCCATACAGAAAGCAAGGCTTGTTTATTTGTAATGCTTGTGCTTACTGAAATAACTTTTTGTCATTTGTCATGTAACCACACCCTGATAGCACCTGAATGGTTTTTGAGTAACACCCGTTTTTAACAAAATTAGCTCATATTTAGATGAAGTCTCACTTATAAGAAATTTGAAGCGAAAAACCATTTGACTATAAAACTCCAACAAATCTGAAAGTGAGGACATGAGCCCGTGTCTTCATAATGCTTTATCAAGTTTGCAGCCATCATGCCCTGAGGTTTTTAAACACCAACTACTGGTCAAAAGTTATTGGCAATTTTAGCTGTTTGTTAATGTGGATAATAGAAAAAAGGCTATTGACAAGATATTTCAATGATACACTTGTAAGTTTGAAATAATTAAGATTTATGTTTTTGAAAGAAGTCTCTCCAGTTATATTGTAAAATATTATTACAATTTAAAATAACTGTTGTCTAGTAGAATATATTTTAAAATGTAATTTATTCCTGTGATGCCAAAGCTGAATTTTCAGCATCATTACTCCAGTCTTCAGTGTCACATGATCTTTCAGAAATCATTTTAATTATCAATCAGTATTGGTGCTCAATTATTAACAATAGTTCTTATTTTGTTCTTTGTTGCTTAATATTTTTGTAATATATATACATTTGTCTGTATTTTTTAACGAATACAACGATCAAAAGAACAGCATTTATTTGAAATAGAAATCTTTTGTGACATTAAAAATGTCTATATTGTCACTTGAAGCTATTTAATGCATCCTTGTTGAATAAAAGTAATCATTTCTATTTTTTAACATTGATAATAATAAGAAATGTTTCTTGAGCATCAAATCAGCATATTAGAATGATTTCTGAAGGATCATGTGACACTGAAGACTGGAGTAATGATGCTGAAAAATCAGCTTTGACATCACAGGAATGAATTTTAAAATATATTCAAATAGAAATCTGTTAGCTATATCACATTTTAATAATATTTCACAATATTACGGTTATTACTGTGTTTTTGCAACCTAATGAAGGCAGTCATAAGAGACTTCTTTCATAAACATTAGGAAATCTTAACTTTCATAAATTACTTTTGACCACCAGTGTACATCATGAGTATTGTATTCATACTCCAATAACAGCTTGCAGTTAAGCTCTATCCGTTCAGCACTTTTGTGTTGTCTAAATATTTATCATATAATTGATGTAAATCTCTCTCTTCTATAATAAGCAGCAGCCACTTTGAAGGTTGGACCCCTTGGGTGAATTTCGCTTGCTAAATAAGCCTGACTGCTTATTTAAATTTTCATGTGGTTTCTTGTTTGTCAGCAATTGTGGGTTTGATGCTGAAGAGACGAGGTCTGGTTAGGCATTGGAAAGCCGGTTTGAGGAAAGAAGATGTGTGTTTTCAGCACAGACAGCTGAAGTTGCAGGTCAGTTGAGTGAATTTAATGAGGTGGATGTGCACTAAAGCTCCTGACACAGTGCTTGGCACTACATTTCCCCTCTGCTCCCTTCACACTCAAATCCCGGCCCACCTGACTAATCATTTAAAAAGTAAACAGGAGAATATGAGGTGTGTGTGTGTGTGTGTGTGTGTGTGTGTGTGTGTGTGTGTATGTGAGTGAGTGTGGTGGGCTGAATATAAAAGAGAAGAGATTAATTATTTTCAAAATTAATCTTTGGATAAAAAAATACTGGCTTCAAATACATTTTAAATAGGAGAGTGAAAGATGTTTAATTCTTCTTACTGTACAAGATGCTTGGAAATTCCTTTATAATGGAGGGAATGATAAAGACTAAAGAATTAGCTTTTATCACTTCATTTTGTGTCCTGTCAGCTCTTTTTGTCTGGGTTTCTCTTATCTTTGTTGTTTGTCAAGGTCTTTAACAAAGTTCATTCTCCATTATGTTTTGTTGTCTAAGCACGGTGTTTTGCAGTGTCAAATCTATAGAAGTACATCTAATTAAGACCAAACTGCTCGCTTGCATTTTTCACTGTTTTGGATCTAGAAAATCGCAACAACATTCTCTCTTTCAGGTTCTCAGCTCCTTCTCCTAAAACTTTAACAATTAGTTTATTCGAAGTGGCATTACATTTGCTTGTTGAGTTTTGGAATGTCAATTAAAAACGCTGAAAAAGATATATGACAAAGATAAATTTACCTCATCAAATTATTGTTGAAATTGTTTTTTCGTTACTATGTTCATATAATAGGTGATTAGACTGTTTAGTTGATAATTATCCAATATGCAGTTGATAAATTATCCACAGCAGTGCTTCTTGTCAAATTCTCCTGAAAAAGTCCCAAAATAACTGAACTGAATGTGCATGATCCATTTATGTGTGTGTGTGTATTTTGTATTGTACTTCAACTATCTTTGCATTAACTGATTTCATGCAATCTGTAAAATAAATATAAGGCACTGCGAAAAAAATATTTGGAATGTCTCCAGTATGTTGTACCCAAAAATCAAAACATAATTCACCCCTCACGCACGTTATCACATCCATCAAAAACTTAGGCTGGCTGTTGGTTGGAACTAGAGGTCTTCACGGGTCCAAAAATGTGTACCCAAACCCGAAGAGACCCGGCTGGACCTGATCATATTCCATGGCAAATTGTTATTAACAAGTCAATAAATAAGTCACTAAAATGTATCTTACCTACCCAACTTTTTGTCTTGCCTCTAAATAGCAGTCTTCTCCCAAGAAATTTCCATCCATGTTATACCTCTCTTGCTGAGCATGCTTGATCCACTTATTATTCCAGCTTCAAAAGTCCACTTGCTGTCACGGTGACGGATGACAAATGCAACTTTTGCAGTTTTGCCTTTTTTTGAATCCCGAGTCAACTCACATAAGATAAATTCCACTGTTTACCCTTTTGAATTGTAATACGATTGCTCGTTCAGAGCCATGGCCGCGGACGGTAGCATCGGGCCTCGGGTCTCAGGTCCTCTGTGCAGACCTCTAGTTGGAACATTAGAACTAAAAACACACTCATAGGCATCAATCACTGAATACTGAATTATTACCTTACGATTCATCTGTTTTCCAATCGACATCATTTGAATATCATGATATAGATGTCTGTCAAAAAATAACATGCAAAATACACAGTAGTATTTAGGAGAAGCAGAGGTCCAGCAAGAACACGCATTTCCTGGATAGCCCACAGAACCGGATGTTTTAAATGTGTTATCGCTTTCAGAGAACAGGGAGAAAATGGCGGCCTGAGCAGCTTCAACAAGCAAAGACGATAATGTACGTATTAATATATCGCGTGTGAGTATAAATGTGCTCTTTGAAATTGAATCGGAATGATCAGGGAACTGAGTGAAATACTTCACACTAAGGAGAATAAATGTCAGTCAAATCGAAAAACTTTGTCGGGTTAATGAACATCATTCAACATATGTTGGTTTTGACTGACATTTTTTATGCACAAACTACTCCTCCTGAATCTGACCTTCCTAATTTTAATATTTTCCATAATTTTCTATTCTTGACTGATCTTTTTAATAAAAATATGGCAATAGATAAGCTGTTTAATGAGTGATCTTGAGATGAGTTCCTGTTGTCGTCCAAGTAGTATTAGAGTTGTACTTCAACTGTCTTTACATTTACTGATTTAACTCCCCATCACTGGCAATTCACACACTGTTATACAATCTCATATATCATCAATTCTCTGTCAAAAGCAGATTATCACCACTCCGAATTTCCACTTGGTGTCTGATCTATTTCTAAATACAATCACAGTAATCCCACTGAGATATTCTGATGTTGTGTCAACTGGCCAAAGACTTTGCGCTTCGCAGATTCCAGATGGATGTCGCTGTGCTGTTAGACTCTGGAGGATCAGAGAGATTGAGGAGAGAGTTTAACCGAACAAAACTGCATGTCAAGATGTAGTGAGGCTGATTTTCAGCGTACACTCAAAAGGAAATGGATTTTCAAGAGTTTTTATTTGATTCCCTCTAATTTCTGCCTTGCTTTGATTGATATATCAGTATGAAGGACTTAATAGAACAAAACTGCATGTCAAGTTGTAATAAGAAAGATGTCAGGACACTGTAAATCTTTGATATGCCAGCGCGAATGAGAGCATTTTTAAAGTATTAATTTGAACTCTTTTTAAACGGAATGTGCAATTTCTGTGCCATTAACTGTGCCAAACTAGCCTGGCGTGGCCATACTCAATTCTAGTCAGAATATGAGTCTGGTACAGCTCCATTGAGCTTTGATTATGGGGCGTGTTTCAACCGGGCCAGGAAAGACCTCAATTGGATAGACCCACAACCAATCAGAGCAACGGAGCGACGCGTAACGTTAGTTGTCAAATGTCAACAGAACTCAACTGCACTGTGTTGCCAAGTCCGTGTTTTTCTCCATGTCCGCGGGTTGAAGCGACCCCAATTATGTGATTATATAAACCCAGGAATGCAAATTTTAGCAGGCAACCTTGCCAAAATAACATATTTTGCCAACCAAACGCCATTTTTTTCCGGAGAACACCCCGGAAAGTTATTGTTTTGGGCTATAGTTTTGAGTAGCAATTGTGCGCGACATTGCAAAAACACTTGGAAACCCTGTCTGCACGCACGCTGGATTAAGTAACGTTACAAGAAAAAGATGAGTGTAAACGATCTTTGCCAGTAATAAAATTATTTAAGGATACACAGAGTACTTACCAACACGATCATCGTTTCTGAGAGAAATAGTGAAGGTGAATGCATATACGAACAAGTTCTCCGTTTAGGATAAGAGCAAATTCAACCCAAGCGCCTTCGATGACGTGGATGATTACGTTACTGTTTATCATCTGTCCATCATCGTCTAAAGCCCGCCCTGACAATTTCATTGGTCCAAACAGTTTCTGTTCGGGCATAATTACTCCTCTATGGAGCGAGTCCAGACCGAATTGCCCGAGCAAAAAAAATTGTGGGCGGGGCTAAATTCGGCTGGCATCCAGGCTAGTGCCAAACTGCATTCTTGAAGATTCCTCCTGTATACCATTGGTCTGATAAACAGATAATCTGCCTCCAAATGCATACTATAGAGTGAAACAGTTGGGTTACGGAAGTAAAAATCCCATTAATTTTCTCCATAGGGGAATTGATTTTTAAAATAAATTATAAACCTTTATAGACAGCCTTACTGTGAGCTATGAGATTATTAACCAATGGTACTATATACTTTTGTTGAAGCCATCAGTCGGCATTATTTCAACTTATTTTTAAAAGAGTTTTTAATGGCAGAATTCCTGGTGGAAACTACATTACCCATGATTCTGCAAATACATCTCCACCTATCATCACCCATCATCATTTGAAACAGGCAAATCACGTCATTACTCATCAGTGGCCACCAATTCCCATTATACACTGCAAATGTTTTCTATATATACATAGCAATATAAATATATATATAGCAAAAAACGTAACATCTTTAAATTAATAGTTTGCCATTTCTCCTTTGTTTTTAATTCAGTTATGTCATTCGCAATGCCTAGTTTATTCATTCTCTCAATTAAGCTGTTAAGTACACAGCAATGCACCTTTGTCTTTTTGATTTTTTTTTGACTTTTTGAAATTTCAGATTTTCAATTACTTTTTTGCTTCAAAGTTTGTAATGTTGTGATTCACCTCAGAGCTTTATTTGGTTCATGGCTTATAACTGCTGAAAAAGTGGGCGAGCATTGCACACGGTTAAGCCAAAGTTTCTACGTCGGACTGATGCTCAAACTAGCACAGCAGTGTTTGGTGATATCAACCAAAAAATGACTTACTTATGTACTTATGTCTGTCTATGCATATGAAGCTAGGATAGGAAAAGCTATTTTAACATCTCCAAAATTACACACTTCATCTTTAAAAAAGAGCTGTCTCTCCACTCTTAATCTGTTCAAAATGCAGCTTAGCTAAAAATTGCTTTTACACATCCACAATATGCACTAGATAAGAGCTGTAAGTTAATGAAATTTAGATTTGGTTTATTGAAAGACAAAATGCCCATTTAAGATATGCTATAAAACTTCCTTATATTGGCACATGATTCATATATTTTGTTCAAACTTCAGCTTGACTTCTGCACATGCACCTTAATTCAGTCAATAACTTGGGAAACAGAGCGTTTTGATTGCTCTAACTGTGTGTCCACTGGCATGGAGAGAACAGGCTGTATTTCATATTTCTTTAGGGGAGCTGAACGCAGGTGAAGCAGAGCAAGCGATGAGAGCATCAAAACGTTATGTAAATCCTATGAAAAATTAATTAGTATATAATTCATATACATAAAAAAATGATAACATAAAAAATACATAATACATAAAAAAGTTATTGTTGGTAGGCTAGCAGTGTCTGAGTTAAGCAGAACCTGATTTCACCAAGTGCAACATGTTCCTGGATCAACATCTTTGTTGGACATTCAGAAATAAAGTTTTAAACTAATAAAAACATAATTTGTTAATGCTAATTCAATGAGACCCAATACTCATTTTGCAGACACATCTTAAAAACAGCAGACATCTGGTGTTTTGGGTGCTACTGAGCTTCTTTAAGTCATTAAAAGTCACCAAAGCTCAAAACAGCAGTTTAACATGCAAGTGTGAGAGGAAATAAAGGCTCACGCTGGTTGTTAAAGTATTGTGGACCGGATGTTATTTGGCAGATGAAAGCCCCAGAGGACCACTGGATCCCTGCTAGTTCAGCCCCATCAAACGGTTCTGTTGCACACATCTTTCCAATTGCAGACAGCTTCCCCAAATGAGACCCACGGGAGGAGAGCAGACCAATGAAGCAGCATGTAGACATGTAAGGGGGGCCGTTGTGCTGCAGAAAAGACATTTTCACAAAAGTGAACAAAGAAGTGAACCCAAAGCTCTCAGTTTCACAGTAGGTGAGCGCTGGTGGCGTAAAGAGGCACATTCAGTTTGTTTTTTCCTGACAAATCAATGCTGACACTGGCCTGGATACAGGTACATGACACAGAAATGAATGACGAGCATGACCATCCATGGCTTACCCCTGCAGCTTCCTTTTAACTACGCATGGAGGCCTTTGGTTCACGATCTTTAGTCTTTTTTTGAGCATTTCTCAGCTAATCAATGGGAAAAGCTTGTGCGCTGGTCTCAGAAATATCCCAGAGTGCTTCTAATAGAATGTTTGTCCAAAGATTTATATTGTTTGTGAGGCCTCTGTAGAATTATTAAGCACATTTTGTTTTGCAATAAGCTTTTTATATAGCTCGATACAATCTTTTCATGTTGGATATGAGTAGCCAGTCTGGTTTAGCTTCATTCAGGACAGTTGATTCAAAAATTGTTACACCTGCTCCCCTCTGCCCCAGGCACACTGCCATGAGAGCTTCACACGTACGCACACACACTTAGAAAGAACATTGCCAATGTTTTTCTTTGGCTATAAGAGTGTTTCAGTGTTTAAGCATCTCACCTGTTCAGCACCATTGTGAGTTGAGTCTATCAGCGTCTTTCCTGATGATACATTGTATATTGAGCTCAATGAAGAACAGCTGAAGGCTACAGAGAGAGCGAGAGAGAGGTAGTGCTGGCAGGAGAGGCCCGTTCTGGAGCTGTGAGACTGAAGCAGATGGGCTCTCATCTCTGCATGTTCTTTTGATGATATTCTCCATCTTGTGAGATTTGTTGAGATTCAACCAAGTCGCCTCCCTTAAATGGTCAAGCAGATGGCTTTTTTCTCTATTTATCTGTCTCTTGTAGTGCATGTGTGTGTATTAACTCCTCCATTTGAGGACAAATGGAAACATGTGCCTCTACCTAATTTTTTTTTGCAAAACTCCAAAAATATACCTGTTCATACAACTCACTGCAGTTTCCAGCTAAACTGAACACTGGTGGCAGTAAAAAAACAACAACTTTTATTCCTTAAGTTACGATTACAACAGGGGCAGATTATCGATTACTAAAGAATTATTTTTGTGTGATTCTTACTGTGTTGAGACCAGTATTGGGGAAAGTTACATTTAAAAGTAATGCATTACAATTGCATTACTCCCTAAAAAAGAAACTAAATGCTTTATGTTATGTTTGCATTACTTTTTCTCACCTGGGCTGGGCTGTGCTGGGTATTTTTGGCAAATGTCAAGGCCCATTACCACCAAAAGTAAAATGAGGCAGGAGAAGAAAATTCTCTTACACTCTTACTGTAAGAGAAACAGAAAAAGAAACACAAATGTGATATTTAGCTGAATATTTTTTTGCTTATTATGGCTGAATTGTATCATCAATGGTCAACAGTTAAGACATTGGTTCATAAAGTGAGATTATAAATTAAGTGTTATTTAACATTTAATTATTGCTGGTTTGCATAATATTCTGAGTTTGTATTGTTTGTACCGGCCGCGTGATGTGTAAATCAATACGTTTTGACTTTTGCTTCACATAACCAGCTCCATTAAAATGGCTTTTCTGACATGGTACAACGTTGCACTTATGATATGGAGTACAAATCCCATGAAGCAAAGTCATGATACTCAATAATAGCGCTCAAGCTTAAATAGTTGCTTCAGCAAATGCAATTTTTTATTATATGTTTGCTTTTGTAAACACTTTCAATTAGGTTTAGTGTGGCACGTTATTTTCAAACGCAATAGAGCATTAACTCATTTCATTTCTGAACCGCCATGATACGTACAACAACTTAACTTAATGTAATGAAATGGCTATTCACGTTCATCTGTTTTGGATAAACTGGACATGCTTTTAGTGTTGCATAATGTGCAATGTAATAACATTTTGCACGTATGTAGTCACATGTGGTTGAATGATGACATCTTCAATTGGAAAAACATTTGTTTTTTTTATTATACTTTATTATATGTATTTGTATTCTAAAAACGCAAAGGGTTTGGGTTATTCTGTAATAACTATAATTAGCTTTCTATAAAAACAGTTCATCCTCATTTAAATAGAAAGAAGAGAAAGGAAGAGAGAGATAGAGAGAGAGAGAGAGAGAGAGAGAGAGAGAGAGAGAGAGAGAGAGAGAGAGAGAGAGAGAGAGAGAGAGAGAGAGAGAGAGAGAGAGAGAGAGAGAAAGAGATCCAAAGGGTGAGAATATTTGAGCATTTGTGTTTCTCTTTGTGACAAGAACATAGGATTACACATGACAGCGCAGCTGCTCTCCGGGTCTTTCCAAGCTCAATTAAATTGAGACGGATCCCCATGTTAAATTGGATTTTGCTTGGTCATTAGCATACAATCACTCATTTGCTTAATGAAGAAACTACACATTCAAGCCTCTTAATGATGCAAAGGTCACACACATATTTCAATTCATGGCTGATGTTAGTGCATTTTCATGCTTTATTTTATGTCACATAAACCTCCTGTGACTACAAAACCTGACATTGCCATTCATCACACACTACATAACAAAACCACTGGTGAGTTTAAAGGTGAGCTGTGTTGCTTCTGCTCTACAAATGGCACCAAAGGGAATTAAAAAAAATTAATGACTGTATTCAAACAGCAAGGAATACATTTTAACAGTTTGTGCATTCCCTGAAATTAAAAGCATTCTGCACTGATTGAGCACACATCGGTAAATGAGAAATGAGAAAAATTAGAAAAATTAGAAAACTGGCAATATTTGTTTTTGGTTCAACAAAATTACAATAATGAAACAGTAGCGCTCATTTGCTTGTTTCTTCCTAAAATATGGATCCCTGCTTAAACGAGGGGAGGGCTTTTATTTTTTGGTCAAGGGCAGTCAGTGTTAAGTCAGTATATGTGATGACAGGCAATTACTGCTGCTTTTCATCTAATAGGATGGCAAGGGCAGCAGGCGATGTGACTGGAAGCAAGTCTGCTCTGAAAAAGACTAAGGAAAGAAAAGAAAAAAAAAACAGACAGCACAGAGAGACCCCTTAAAACCCTGCCCTGCTGTGACTGAATGCTTTACTCTTATATCAGTCAGTCAAGCATGGCACCGTGTTGTGTCCCTATAATGACTTTTTGGCAGTAACCATGGCGAATGCACAACAGTGACAGTGAAGATCTTAACGGCCTAAAACGGGTGTTATAAAACAGTTAAAACTGCGCTTTCATCTTTATTTGTCACCTGCGGGATGCTATGGAAGTTGTAACTTTGTTGGGTAACACCACTATTCCGTCATTAATGAATAACTACACAGGAACAAATGAGTAACGCACTGTTAACATTCTAGTTACTATTAACAAGAAACTCTGATTAACAAATTAAGCCGCGTTTCCACCACAGGAACTTTCCCCAGGAACTGAACTTTGTGTGTTACTTGGTGTGTTTCAACCGCAGGAACTGGGGTCTAAATGAAGTTCCGGGTAAATATTTCCCCCTCAAAACGGCCCTGCTCCCGAGGTAGTACTTTTTCAAAGTTCAGGAACTTTCGGGGGTGGGACTTGGGCGCTGAACATGCTGATTGGTTGAGCTCATGCAGCATTTTATTTCCACCGGCATTTTTAAAAGTCTTGCGAGGCTCGTTCTACGTTCAGTAAATATCAGTTACTCTTTCTGTCCGATGGCGTGCGTTTGTCTCAGCCATCTCACAGTCAATGTCCGTAATAGCTGATAATAACATACATTGTCTTATTTTAAATCTAGCTTTACGAGCTTTCAGAATACGCTTTGGTATCAGTGCTCGTCTCTTTTCCGCCGTTTTGTTAATTACATCTTTAGTAAACCAATACATAACTAGCAAAAGCAGCGCTACTTGCATCTCCTCCATACTTGTTATTGTTGCAGACAGTATCGCACAAAAATTATTATTGTCTGTCGCTGACTGGGAGGAGCAGTTGTGTGCAGTCCTACATCACCGGACTAATTTGCCTAATCTTCACGGTACTTTAGACCGCAGTGGAAACGCAGACTATAGTCCCGTTTCCACCAAAATTACCCGGAACAATTTTTACCAGGAACTTTTTTTACAGGAACTTTTTTTCCCCCTGACCTGCTACTGTCTGTGTTTCCACTGCGGCCTAAAGTACTGTGAAGATTAGCTAAATTAGTCCAGAGACGTGGGACTGCGCGCCCCCAAAGTTCCTAGTTCCTGGGGAAAGTTCCCGCAGTGGAAACGCGGCTTTAAAGCAGGTCTGGGGGAAAAAAGATCCTGTAAAAAAAGTTCCTGATACAAATTGTTCCAGGTAATTTCGGTGGAAACGGGGCTTTAGTAAGTAATAGTGCTCCGTTGAATGTGGTAGGCTACTTCACTATTAGCTAATCAATAACTAAAAATGTTTCATGTGTCCCAGAGGACTACTAAGAACCATATCATATACAGGTTCATTATTAATGTGACTAATGCAAAATGTATAATTAATTCTAAAGTGAAGATAATGGCCCGCAACAGCAGCACATTGCAAAATTATTTATTTACCTCCAACTCTCTTTGCAGAATACTAACCTTGTTCTCCGCGTGTCCCCAAACATTTCCTTCTTTTTTATTTTTCTTCTTTTCGCTGCAAATCAGTGCACAGACAATTTGAATCGCAAGCTTTCCGCAGTCAATGGCTGCGTCCGAAACCTGCGTTTGCTGGTCAGTTTATGTGTAAATGTAAATTTTTTACCAACAATTTTACTTCTGATGTCATTTCTAGCGAGAAATTACTAATGTAGTAATTCAATATTTGTTTTGTTCTCACCAAAGCTCTCTCTATTTTGCTGTAGATCATTAAACGGTTACAATGCCTAAGAAGTCTGTACGAAATTAGTTTTGTGAGGTGCCTTCATGCACAAACGCTGCCTCACAAGTCATTGTCTGATAAGGCATTGAGACAACGAGTCAGCTGCCTAGGTTTTCGGACGCAGCCAACATTTTTAAATAACAATTCCAGTCTTGCACAAGATCTCCGGTCTGACGTACGCGTGATCTCGCGTTGTTTCCTTGTCACATGTCGCGTGTGTTTGGTTGTGAATCGTAGTTTTTGCGAGTTGTCTGCGATTCTTTCTATTGTACAGTCATGCAGTGTGAAAGCTCCTGTCGCCGATCCATCGGTCAGTCTGAACACAGCATTGACTGAATGCTACCCCAGATAGTCATGCAGTGTGAAAAGGTCAGTGATCTGACCAGTTTGAAAATCGTGCAGTCTGAACTCGGCATTAGTGTGTTAATGCCTGATGAAGGTCATGAGAACAAAACTTTGCAGCAAATAACGCATTTTTGATACTTTGCAAGCTAGTGTGCAGGACTTTCTTTTGTTGAAGATTTAATTCCAGCAATAGTTTTTTTCTTAACGTTTTTTTCTTTCTGCAATGTGCACGTCACATACGAGTCAAAGTCACGATTTCAGAAGTGTGTGCCTATTTTCCCTTTAGTCGCAGATATTATTATTTAAATAATCTTTTATTCTGCATGAAGGGCCAGAGCTGAATGCTTTTTGACCAACAACGATGATGGCTGCAGAGAGCAGATGGGTCATTTGAGCTACTAAAAGCTCCTGTCGAAAGGCAAAAAAACTGCAGTTGCCACAGTGGACATGCTGAAGACACGGAACAAGCAGTCCCTGAACTGTATATTTAGAGTCTTGCGTAATATGCTTTAAAAAAAAAAAAAAAGAAATCACCAGGCTGGATGCATTTTTGATGCCGACAGGCAAGGGGAAAAAATGAATAGAGTTAAGTATTTAATCTTCACCGCTGCTGCTGGATGCCGTTTTTTGTATCAGCGACATGCACAATTATCGTGGGCTTGGATGGATGGCAATAAAGAAAGGGGGCTAGAAAAAGAGAAATTTAATTGAAAACAATTTCTTTAGGGTTATGGCACAGTGCTGACAAGGAAGTCAGGATGAGGAATGCGAAAGAACAGAAACCTCACCTACATCAAATTCCATTGTACATTTTATTCTTTAGGTTGACATTGTAGACAAATCAAAACTATTTTGAATTAATCTGATGGCTTGCTATACTGGTAATTGTCAGCCAAACTGATGTTGACTTCAAAGTCAAATGTCTCTGGAACTGAAAGAAATTCAAGGAGCTTAACAGCGTCCCTGTTTGAGTACATAACAGACATATACTTATGCAAAACTTATTGCGGATTTGCTTGGGCTTATCAGTGAGATACTGTTAAATGTCCTGGGAGATGAGGGCCATGTGGAGAAAATTAAATTATGCTTTTAGAGACAGTTTTAGAGCTGATGCATATGATTAGCCTTAGTCATCACCCTGGCAACGTTTTTTATGGGAAGCACAACTATTTCCCTTGGGACTTTCCTAATAACAAAAGATTCATTAAAATTATTAACAAATACATCTCAGGTGTGCAGATGCATCTGAATTGTAAGCTTTTTAAAGCTCTGGATGAATGAATGAGGCAGCCTTCACCTATAAAAGGCTGGGCCTAGCACTGACTTATCTAATGTCGCAAACATGATGTTAATCAAGTACTATATTAAATCAAGCAGGGTAATTATAGTGAACTAAAACTAAATCCATTCAAAACATTTTTGTTTCTTGAAATAAAATAAACAAATTGAAATAAAATAGAACATAAAAACTTTAAACTTATTTTATTTTAGATTTTTGCCAAAGCAACATTTCTTATTTTCATTAAGTTTAACTTGATATACAAAAATAACTAAAACTAAAACTGAAATAAAAATTGTAGACAACCACAAGTACATAGACCTATTTTTAAATAACAATAACAAAAAAGACAAAAACACACAACATAAAGGCTACAACTTTAATGGAAATTGAATAAAAACTGATTCAATATATATAAAAAACTATAATAGTATCTCAGTGATAGTAAAATAACTAAATTAAATTAATCAAATAAATAAATTAAATTAATAATAATATTTTCATATTACTAATAACTAGATAAGCCAAACAATATGCAATATGCACAAACTACACATACTGCCAGCCTAGTGTCAGCAGGAACAAAATATATGGGAAGGTGAATATTTAATATATATATATATATATTAAAAAAGTTACTTTCCCTTGCAGTCACGATAGAACAAACCTGCAAATCATTTTGATGATTAGCCTCAGGTCTTTTTTGGTCAGGATCAGAATCCAGCTGGTGCAAATGTACATTCGGTGAATAACATTCACTGTGTGAATGCTCATGGTCTTTGGCTATGGAAGTTCCAATCAAGGCCGTCTGGGGTCATGCTGTGCATCTACTTTCAGCCGTTATGATAAGTGATTTTGTTGCTGGCTGAGGCATGCTGAACTTGTTAGCTCTCTGCTTGGTTTCCTTGACTTTGAGTACAATATACAGCGATTTGTGAGTCACGGCAGGATGTAATCTGCCAGGTTAGAAAGGCCCCAATAGACTGATGGGATCATGATGAACTAGGGATGTCTATAACTAACTAGCAGTCTTAAAAAGGCAAACAGTAAAGATGACGATGCCTGTATAGAAAGTTGTTTATGTAGGCTAAATCAGAAGGAGGGATATTGTAGGTTTACTCAAGAAATGAACAGTGATATTGATGAATCGTGAGGATCAAACCTCACATAAAAATATAGATAAAGTGTTTTACCAGTCATTTTATCACTTTATTGTGAAAAATAATGCACAAAATAAATGTTAAGGTGTGGGGGAAAAAATGAACTACCAGATCTCTTTTAAACAGAGAGATCTGATTATCTGACTATTGATAGAGACAGAAACAACATCAAACACACTATATAAAAGGCACTATATAAAGAATATTCTTAACTTAAAGTTTACTTAAGGGGGGGGGGGGTGAAACACTCTCATGTAAATCTTGAGTGCCTATAGAGTAGTACTGCATCCTTCATATTTCCGAAAAAGTATTTAGTTTTATTATATTTATAAAAGAAAGATACGCTGTACAGAGTCTTTCCGGAAAAAAACAGAGCGGCTGGGGGTGTATCGTGTGGGCGGAGCTAAAGAATCACGAGCGCGTGCAGCTATTGCGTTGAGAGCTGAGAAAGCTGTGACATCTTTATGATCCAGAATCAGATCTAGAGGCTGAAATTGAACAGGAGAAGCAGCAACGACAACTACAGCAGGACGTCTCTAACGTTAGGCCTACTGTAAAACATATAACTTATGGTACCTGCTTATAGCGGCTTGTCATGCGCGAGTTTTGCAACATTTGTGTGTGTTTACTCATGGTTTATGAGGACATAATTTGATTTATGGACTGTATGCGATTTAATGTTAGCAGTAGCAAGCGAAGCGGTTTTGCACGTCAGACTAGTGCATGTTTACATAGAAAAACAGTGGAATACACAAGTTTTTGAGCCGTTTCCGCTCAACATCGTAAACTCCTCCCATCGATGCAATCCACTTCTGTTCTGGCGGGCTGGGTTTGTTTCTCTAGCTGGATCCGTTGTGCCGACAAAGCACTGATATCGCAGTTACAAAGAGGATATAACGTTAAACAATTACAACATGAAGAAAAGTGGCTCAGGAACGACGTGTGCGGTAGTAGACGTGCTCCCTCTCAGTCGTGTGTCCTAATTTGGCGTTATTATTGGAAACCATGGTAAACCGTTGCTGCATTGTGGGGTGTAACACTGCATCACATAATCGCCATGGGAAAAAGGTCGAAAAGGGATTAACTTTCCACCGCTTTCCTGCTTGGAGACGCAACCACGGAGACCAAGTATCCGAGGTAACAAAGAGTCGTCGGCTCGCTTGGATCGCGGCTGTAAGACAAACTGTTACCTGGGGATATGGTGTTGGCTGATCGCGGCTTTGACATAAAGGACAGTGTGGGACTTATGTGTGCCGAGGTAAAGATCCCTGCTTTCACAAAAGGCTGTCAGCTGGATGCAAGAGATGTGGGGAGCACAAGAAAAAATGCCCACCTCCGAATTCACGTGTAAAGGGTGATTGTAACCGTCCGCAACAAGTACACTATTTTGTCAGATAAAGTACCGATTCACATGGTGTTGCCAAGCAAGGACGAAGACATGACATTCCTCTATAAGATTGTGTATGCATGTTGTGCTCTGACAAACATGAGCCCTAGCGTTGTGCTGAAATAAATGTGCATTAAATACAGCCATAAGTGTCTGTTGCATCCATACCCACAATCTTCACAATAAATATACTTAAATCAGTATAATGTGCAAAAGCAAGAAGTGTCACACAATCGCAATAACCGTATGATGTGCAAAAGCAAGAAGTGTCACACAATCGCAATAACCGTATGATGTGCAAAAGCAAGAAGTGTCACACAATCAGATATTTTTCAGTGTTTATTTGCAAGTAGTGCAACCTGAGAACACAGAACGGTGCAGAATGCTTCAAGGTAAAAGGTTAACGTTACATAGGCTTCATGATCTGCAGCTCCTGAACCCATCCATTTGTGAACTGCAAATTTCATATGAATCCAAACCGTTAATAGTTCCAATTTTGTGTTCGCTGTGTTTACACCGGCAGACGCTGCGCAAACCACTTCCGGCGGAAATGAAATGCATTTGTGTAGAGTAATGGCGCCGCCCACGATTTGGCGCGTTAACTTGTGTATAGTAGCGCATTTAAATGAACGAGTCGTTGTTAGATAGCTAACAACACAAAGACATTTGAAGCAGTTTTACTCACCGCCTGCTTCCAAACTTAATCGCTGGAACCGCTCCATCTTTCAGCATTAGACGAGCTAACGTACAAATCCGGAGTTGAACTGGGCCTTGTTTATAAAACGATCGTCGCCGAAATGCAAGGATCCCATTAACGCTGGGTTCTTTGGGAAGCTGTACAGGGTGGTCTTGGGTTTCCCCCGGACAACCAAAAAAACATATCTTTGTTGACATTGATGATTTCGTGACGTCCTATGACTGCAGCGCAGCCAGCTTCCCTAAAGCCGAGCACAGCGGGAGAAGAGCCCGTACGGCCCGTACAAGGACATTCCGCCCGATCTGACGTCACATATACCCGAAACTTATGAGAAACTGGAAGGAGTATTTTTGGCACAGAAATACTCCATCAAACCATTTTTTTTTAAACTTTGCCAATGTTTAGCATGTACTTGTGGTTGTCTTTAACAGTGTAAAAAGCTCAGTATGCATGAAACAGCATTTCACCCCCCCTTTAAAGGGTTAAGCGTAGGAGACTGACAAATTGTTGAATAAAGTCGTATTTATTTATTTTTTTTTGCGCACAAAAAGTATTCTCGTCGCTTCATAACATTAAGGTTGAACCACTAGTCACATGGACTATTTTAACGGTGTCTTTCACACTGCATGACTATCTGGGCCAGCATTCAGTCACTGCTGTGCTCATTCTGCACGATGGATCGGCGACAGGAGGTTTCACACTGCATGACTGTACAAGAGGAATAATCGCCGACAGCTCTGTCCCACCTGCAAATTACGTTTCACAACAAAGCACACGCGAGAATTGAGAAGAAAACAACGCAAGATCACACGTGCGTCAGACTGGAGTTCTCGCAAGAGACTGGAATTGTAATTAAAAATATAGACTGCTGGGCAGAAACGTCCAAATTGTCTGTGCGCTGATTTGCAGCAAAAAGGGAGAAAAATAAAAAAGATTATGGTGGAGGAAATGGTTGGGGAGACACAGGGAGCAAGGATTGTGTTCTGCAAAGAGAGTTTGAGGTAACGTTAAATAAATAATATTGCAATGTGCTGCTGTTGCGGCTGATCAAGCAAATGTTTGTGCTTTGTTTGTTTGATATAACTGTACATACAGTATATCTATCAAAATACTAATATTTTATGGTTTATAACTCCTCTGCGAACCTCTCTCATTGGCTGTCGGTCATTGCCGATGTATTTTTCAGTCAGAACACATTTCACACAGCAGGACAACTGGTACGAATGAGCCATCTCGTAAAATATGTACGAATTGGTCGTGAGATAGCGTTGGCCTTGAAAGTGGTAATCACATTGCAGTCTATCTGGGGTCAGAAAGCTCTCAGATTTCATCAAAGATATCTTAATCTGTGTTCCGAAGGTGAACGAAGGTTTTACGGGTTTGGAACGACATGAGGGTGAGTAATTAATGGCAGAATTTTCATTTTTGGGTGAACTAACCCTATGTTCCCTTTCAGTCGGTCACGTTCAACGTACGTCGGACGTACCACCGAATTGGGATCACTTCTTGGAGCCCCTATCAGCTTCGAGCTATATAGAACCGGCCAATGACAATTGGCGTGCGAGATTTGCATCTCGCGCTCTGCCCCGCACCGCAGGTATAAACAGGAAGCGAGAGCGAATGCACGCTGTCATTCACTTCGGAGCCGAACAGCGTATGAAGAGGACTCTCATCATTGAGTTTAAAGCTGCTATCAGCAACAGTTATAGAAGACCGGAGATCGGGGAGAACGCGTGTTGGAGAGACGGCACATGTCAGCGGGATCGCGGTGACTCAACTGCTGCTCTATTACAGAGAAAACTGCTGTTTTCACAGCAACATAAGAGTGTTGGTCTGGTGAGGGCGTTTTCCTGTTTGAGTACAGGCAAGGGCTGCACTAAACCCCGTGTGGTGTCGCGTTTCCCCCTGAGTGCTTCAGCACAGAGAACGTTTCCTCTAAAAGAGTACACGGGTGACGCTGCGTCTTTTTCAAGATGTCATTCCACCCGTGCATTTCTGGATGCGGTCGTTCCCTGGTGCCTACTGACGGTCACAATCGCTGTCTCACGTGTTTGGGCAAACAGCACGCTGAGGCGGCGTTTGTGGATAGTTCATGTTCCCACTGCGGGAACATGACTATCTCGGAACTTCGGGAAGGTGGAGTCCCCTTACCCATCCCACGATCTAGTGCTATTCCTAACCAGAATAGACCTACTTCTTCGGATGGCCAGGGTGATCTGAGGATTACGTTTAGGGCAGATATGAGGTCCGGGTTCTACAGCCCGTACTTCATTGTACCCAAGAAAGCCGCCGGGTTACGGCCGATCTTGGATCTGCGATTCTTGAACCGGTCCCTTCACAGGCTGCCGTTCAGAATGCTAACGCAGAAACGCTTCTTCAGGTGCATCCGTCCCCAAGATTGGTTTGCAGCGATCGACCTGAAGGACGCGTACTTTCATGTCTCGATTCTCCCTCGACACAGGCTTTTTCTGCGCATCGCGTTCGAGGGACGGGCATATCAGTACCGTGTCTTACCTTTTGGCCTGTCCCTGTCGTCCAGCGTCTTCACGAAGGTCGCGGAGGCGGCCATTGCTCCCATGAGAGAGCGTGGTGTTCTTATTCTCAACTGTCTCGACGACTGGCTGATCCTTGCCCAGTCGCGGGAGCAGTTGTGCGAAAACAGGGACATGGTACTCAGTCACCTCAGCCAGTTGGGACTTCGGGTCAACTGGGAGAAGAGCAAACTCTGTCCTACACAGAGGATCTATTTTCTCGGTATGGAGATAGACTCGGTCGGCATGACAGCGCGCCTCACCGAGGAGCGCGTCCAGTCAGTGTTAAACTGCTTGAATTCATTCAGAGGCAGGACAGCGGCACCACTGAAACACTTTCAGAGGCTCCTGGGGCATATGGCATCCGCAGGGTCAACAAACATCAACAAACAGGGTGGTCTACGCTCCCGTCGCATGTCACAACTCACCCGCCATCTCCTCTTATGGAGTCAGAAGCATCTGAGGTCGCTTCGTGCCATTCACATTCCGGGCCTGCTCAATCGTATAGCCGACGAGCTCTCACGACAGGCAGTGCTCCCGTGAGAGTGGCGACTCCATCCCCAGGTGGTCCAGCTGATTTGGAGTCGCTTCGGGTCCGCACAGGTAGACCTGTTTGCCGCCCCGGACACGACCCATTGCCAGTGGTTCTATTCCCTGACCGAGGGGACCCTTGGCTTGTATGCCCTGGCACACAGCTGGCCCCGGGGCCTACGCAAATATGCGTTTCCCCCAGTGAGCCTTCTCGCACAGACACTGTGCAAGGTCAGGGAGGACGAGGAGCAAGTCCTTTTGGTAGCTCCGTATTGGCCCAATCGGACTTGGTTCCCGGAACTAGTGCTCCTCGCGACAGCACCTCCTTGGCCCATTCCTCTGAGAAAGGACCTCCTGACTCAGAGACGGGGCACCCTATGGCACCCGCGTCCGGACCTCTGGAAACTCCATGTTTGGTCCCTGGATGGGACGCGGAGGTTCTAGGTGACCTACCGCAAGCGGTAGTCGACACCATCACTTCCGCTAGAGCCCCCTCTTTGAGGTGCCTCTATGCGTTGAAGTGGAACCTGTTCGTCGATTGGTGCTCTTCTCGCCGAGAAGACCCCCGAAGATGTTCGATCAGGTCTGTGCTTTCCTTTCTACAAGAAGGGTTGGAGCGAAGGCTGTCTCCCTCCACCCTCAAAGTCTATGTTGCTGCTATCGCCGCTAATCATGATCTAGTAGATGTAAAATCTTTAGGTAAGCACGATCTGATCGTCAGGTTCCTGAGGGGGGCGAGGAGACTAAATCCGCCTCGCCCTCCCTCTATACCCTCTTGGGACTTGTCTCTGGTGCTAACCGCACTGCAGGGAGCGCCCTTTGAGCCTTTGCAGGGAGCAGAGTTAAAGATCTTGTCGTTAAAGACAATACTCCTGACTGCGTTGGCCTCCATCAAGAGGGTAGGGGACCTGCAGGCATTTTCAGTCAACGAATCGTGCCTGGAGTTCGGGCCTGGTAACTCTCGTGTGATCATGAGACCCCGGCCTGGATATGTGCCCAAGGTTCCCACTACTCCCTTCCGGGACCAAGTGGTGAGCCTGCAAGCGCTGCCTTCGGAGGAGGCAGACCCAGCCCTAGCTTTTCTCTGTCCCGTCCGTGCTCTCCGGACTTACATGGATAGAACGCAAAGCTTCAGGACCTCAGAGCAGCTCTTCGTCTGTTATGGGGGGCAGCAGAAGGGAAAGGCTGTCTCCAAGCAGAGGATGGCCCACTGGATAGTGGATGCCATCGTCTTGGCGTATGAATCCCAAGACGTGCCCTGCCCGCTCGGGTTAAGAGCCCACTCCACTAGGGGTGTTGCTTCTTCCTGGGCGTTGGCTCGTGGCGCCTCGCTGACAGATATTTGCAGAGCTGCGGGCTGGGCGACACCTTACACGTTCGCTAGATTTTATAACCTCCGTGTAGAGCCAGTATCTTCCTGTGTACTCACTTCCCATAGTCAGTAACACCGAAGTGCCCGTTCTTGTGTGGGCTTGCTGCGCCATTCCCCTCTATATGGACCGGATGCGTGCGCTAACTGCTCCAGTTGAGTTCCCCAGAATGGCGAATCCTGTTGAGTCCTCCGTTACCCTCGGCAGTCGGATGTGGCGGAGCTTCCGATGCCAGGTCTGACTGACTGACCGAAGTTCGGCTCCTCAGTGAAAAACAGTGTGCATTCGCTCTCGCTTCCTGTTTATACCTGCGGTGCGGGGCGGAGCGCGAGATGCAAATCTTGCACGCCAATTGTCATTGGCCGGTTCTATATAGCTCGAAGCTGATAGGCTCCCAAAAGTGATCCCAATTCGTCGGTGCGTCCGATGTATGTCTCCGTTCCCTCCTTCAGGGAACGAGGGTTACCATACGTAACCGAGACGTTTTTAATGCCTGCATGGCTTTCAGTTATAATATAATGTTGAATGTCTATAATAACTCACCAGAAAAAGAAAAAAAATCATAAAAATAATTAATTAGTACTTTGTAAAAATATACCATTTAACAAATATTAAATGTGAAGAGAGAAGATACAATGTGGAAATATATTTATTATTACAATCTGTGTGATTCATCTAGTTCATATTTGTATGTATTTTGAAGAAAGAAATGTGTAAAATACTACCATGCAATGCAAGTAGCATGCTCATTTTATCTCCTATATGATTGTATTGGTGAATTACCTCAATGGATGTAAAAATTGCAGGGCCATTCATCACTCAACCCAAAATGCAGTGACAAGGAAATAACCTTGCACTGGCTAACTTGATCTATTGTTGAGATCAGAGGTTATTAAGAAAACTGAAAAAGAACCTTCCATTTTTTGAATACAAATTCTGCATAAAAACCTTGTTAAAGCACAGCATACAGAATAGTGTGAGTGAATATATGAATGTCATCCATATGGCTGTAACGCTTTTTTTTCCTCTCTTTTAGTTTTTAGGAGAAACTTAATGATGAAACAAATCACAGTGTTTGTGCTGGTTTGCAATTACAACCATTGAGGAATATGTGAAATCTAACCACCTGCATCTGTAAGTTTTCCATCTGCTCTCCACTTTTCATCACACCATGACTGAACTGCTTATGGTAACTTTGACAGTAGGCGATGAAGTGTTTTTCTGAAAGAAACAGGAATGCAGCTGTTTCAAGCACATCAAACAAAACTTAGCTGAAATAATAATGATTTATTAACAAACACAGGCGCTGAGCATCATGCTGATGTTATGCACTTTTGGCTTGGTTTTCATCTCAGCCCTGTGCCATCAGTCTCTTGGACCCATGCAGTGCTGTAAATGCGGCAGTTACCAGGATCAGAGTGGTTGTCATGTCAATGTGCATCATCCTATTGAGACTCATCATCCCATCTTTCAGGTATTTTTAAATTGGTTTAGATCATGGCTCAAAATCTCACATAACCACTAAAAACATATCCACAAGTTCTCAATGCTCATGTTTTACAGATACAGTAAGAAGAATTTCAACATCATATGTCATGATCTCTGTGTTTGTCTTTGGACTTTTGTTTCACTTCCTGTTTCATGTGGTGATAGGTGTTTTCGAAACACTGGCTGAATAGGACATTATTTGAGGGGACAGCCATTTGTAGTAGTGTCCAAAACCACAGTGGATGTAATCGAGTGCACTCATCACACTTTGCGCAGCAATAACAAGTATACAGCTGATGTACACAACGGTTTTCCGAATTCCCTAATTTTCATTCACGCTTTCAAGTGAACTGTATTAGTAGACAAGCGTAGGGAATAGTGATTGAGGGTTTAGGGGGCGATTTCGGATTCAGCCACTGCTTCATGAAGCCTTGAATCTTTTTTTTTCATATCAGTGGTTTGGAGCATGTATTTAACTGCCAAAGTCATGTGATTTCAGTAAACGAGGCTTTGTTACGTCATAACTGTTTTGAAATGTTTGAAATTTATAGTAGGCGATCTCTGTGAACCCACTGAGATCGCCCCACACACTCTCTCAAATAAAAAAGAGTACAAAATTGTACCTTTTAAGGTACAAGTGGCCGTCACTGGGGTGGTACCCTTAAGGGTACATTTCTGATGTCATGCTGACGTATTTAAAAAAACTCTTGTGAGCGAAAGGCGGACGTGTCGAATTCTGCAGTCGAGCGCAGTTGCTCCAAGGGGGTAATCCAGCCCTCGGAAAGCGTACCTTCCATAGGGGCAGCCATTGCTAACCAAGCTAACCAAGGGATATTAGCATCCCATTGACTCCCATTCATTTTGGCCTCACTTTGACAGTGAATATCTTTACATCTGAGGCGTTTAAAGACTCCATTTGTCCATTGTTTATTTCTAAACAAACACGACAATGTATAAAATGTTCCATTACCTTGTATCTTACACTATTGCCCCGTAGAAGCCGTTTTTGTAAAAAGTATGCTAATGATTGCGTCATAACCACGCGACTCTGTCGCGCTGTACCGTATAGACCCGAGGAGAAGCTCGTAGGCAATCTTTTACTGTCTATGAGGCAATCAAGGGGACGTGAAGGCATAAACGCAGATAGAGAGTCTGAGGCTGCGCAGTACGCTCAGCCATCAGGAAGTGAGTGCTTCTAACTGACTTCAATTTTCCCCGTCGAAGCCTATGGGGTCGCTGTGTCCATTTCTTTTACTGTCTATGAGTTGCTCTCCAATGACTGCGCTGAGCAAAAGCATGATGGGAAACGACTTGCTGATGACACAGCTTAATGCTTATTGGTTTAAACAACCGTGATGTATGGTTCTTTTTTAAAATATTTGATTTGAAAACTCTGATATCATGTTATGTTTGAATATTCCCAAACTCTCTGATAGTGCGATCTCTATGTGGGTTATTTGATTGTTGTCATATATAAAAAAAAAATATAAAAACTAGTATGTAATTAAAGTAAAAATGATGGATAAACACATCTTTGTTACAAACAGAGGTGACACGGAGAACAGATGGCAGAACCAGGAAGTGAGCAGATGAGGTGAGTATCAGAAGTGTAAGTCCAGTAGAATGGTGATGACAATGGGTAATACGATACGTTCTTGATTATAGATCGACTGGACAACGGAGCGATGGAGACAGGGAGCCAGGAGACGAGACGAGGAGACACTCAGGAGACTTGGGATAACAGGTAGGTAGTCAGGTGAGTCTGTGGAAGCAAGCTTTAGCGTGAGCATGTGCAAACGTTACCGGACAGTGACTGAGTGCGTGCGTGGGGCTTAAGTGCAGGTGGTGATTGCAGTGACGATGACGTGCAGGTGTGTGTGATCAGTACTTGGGTGATAGTGATCGTTTGCTGCGTCCCAATTCGCATACTATCCGTACTAAATAGTATTCGAAAAAATAATTAGTATGTCCCAAATCGTAGTATGTTGAAAAGAGTATTCCAAAGATTCCCGAATGGTCTACTATTTCCGGTCAGAATTCGAAGTGCAGATCGATGCGCACTCTAACGGCTGATATTGCCCACAACCCATTGCGAGAACTACAAACGCGGATAAAAAGTGTAAAAAAACTACAAACATGATGGTTACGCGAGTCTGACGGTTAAGTGGAGAGGATTAGATAAAGTGGTTTGAGTGAGCAATTATCAGTATTTAACTTGACGAAAATATATTTATTCAATGTTAGCCACATTATATTTCACCTGCAGCAGCATTGTGAACTTTTGTAATGATACATTTGGCCATTAATTTGCAAACACATGAGCGGAGTCTCTGCATTAAAGACCCACGAATGGTAGATCAACGTGCTACTATATTTCTCTCCGATACGGTAGGAAATTAAATTGAATGTGGAGGATTTTAACTGTGACGATGATTGACAGGGCAGTTTAAACGGTGACGGGACTCACGTAACTAAGCAACAGAGTCCGTTAAAGATGACGAAGTAGTATGTCCCAAAGCTTGCATACTTTTCTGCTACACACTCAAAAGTATGTACTTTTTCTTAACAAAAAGAGTACATACTTTTAGGACGTAGTATAAGTAGGGCGAATTGGGACGCAGCCGTTGTGTCTTGGAGAGGGTGGAGCCTGGCGTGCTTGTGACAGTCTTTCGAATGGAAATAAATAACAAAAACTTTGGGTGTCTTGTTCATCATATTTATTTTCATATGAAAGCAAAAGAACTTAAATTACACCCAGTTTATCAGCAACAAAGCGCACAAGTGTGAATCCCTGCGATATCCGCCTTTGATCTCGCAGGTGTCTGATCCACTACGAGAAGAGAGAACTGTCCGTCTTGCCTGCACTTTTTTCACTCCTCCCCTCACTGCAGCCGCCTAGTCTCGGCTGAATTTCAGGCGAGGCGCATCTCAAACAAGCCTTAAAACTCATGGCTCCCAGCATGCATTGCAGCATTGCGTGTGTCACCACTGTTGTGATTCATATGCTGATTCTTGATATCTGTGTGCATCTAAACTTTACCCCCTTAAAATGTATTTAAAAATCAAAATTCAGAATGTCTGATCTGTGGCAAGAAAGTTTTGTTGGTGAATATTATTTATTAAGATTTTTAGTCAGTGATGAGTTTAGTCCAACATTTTTCTTCATGACAGTTTTTGTTTGTGGCTTCTTTTGATTTGAACAGATAATGTGTTTTGTTGTCACTGTAACAAAAACCACAAACTTACATAAAAAGCCAAGAGTCAAACTGCCCAACTAAATGAAACACTAATCACCATAATGATGACAAAACATTTTCAATAAAACATCAACATCTAAACCTCTGTTAATTCTCAATAAGAGCTTCTATAGATGTCTTTTAGGGTTGGAGCCAAACTCTGCAGGACAGCAGCTCTGTAGGACCGAACTTGCCTGCCCCTGCTCTAAGTAGAGGAAAACAATGCTATAATTGTTCCCTAAGGATCAATTGTGTACCTTTAAAGGCACATATTTTTTCTTCCCCAAGGAACAAAATTGTACCTCCACTGTACCTTTTTTTCTGAGAGTGCGCAGTGGCGAACCACTGAACAGTTTTATACATTTGTTGAAGTTTTAATGGGGAATTTGTATAATGTTTAGCTGAGCCATCCATGGAACAAACAAAATACTTGATGTTTAATCTTATTAGATGATTAATTAATTGCATTTGATAGATTTTGCTTTCAATAAAACATTTGCAATGGGTTTGTAAAAGGTGCTTCTTATGAGTTTTTGTTGCATTTACACTGTTCTGACTAGCAGGCATCACCAGTTTGTGGCGTTTCGAAACCGTGAATCATTTTGCGACGCAATTGGTTCAACTGATTCGAAGCTTTGAAAAGCTTAGTTTCTCCCATCACTAGTTTTATGTGCTATAGTTGCAGTTTTGTAGTTTTTCACCATGATTGTTTCCATAGGTGTTTCGTATTATATATTTATATATATATATATATAAAGCTCTTGTGGATCTCCCTCATGATTATCTGGATTCTTCGTGTTCTGTTTCTCCCAGTCTGGGTTTTTGCATTTGGATTCTAACCTCTCCTGTCATCGTTATCCTCCATCATAACACCATACACAAGAGCAGTTGAATATGGCATTAGCATAACTTTTAAGCTTCATTTGTGGGATAAATCATTTAGGTGGTGTTGATTTCTGAATTTAGTTCATGAAAAAAAAAAAAAAGTTTGAGTTCAAATTCATTGGACAAAATAATCAGAGATGCTATGAAAATGTTAGAGTATGGCAATATGTTGTATTTCATATTCTTGCCGCAGTAGAAGGAATATCACCACTTGCAGTCTATCAGTGACAATAATAGATCCATTAGTTTTAATTGTCTTTGTTATCAGAGAATGAAACAATCAAAGACTTTTCCATGATGGAAGACTTTGTTTCCTTGGTGATGGATAATGCCTGAGAGTGTGAATAAGTGTGTGTGTGTGTGTGTGTGTGTGTGTGTGTGTGTGTGTGTGTGTGTGTGTGTAATCATTGATTGCTGTCATTAGCCCAGTCACAGCTGCCTGTCGGGATTCCCTGGCAAACAACTTCAAACAGTATTTAGCTAAGAAATAATCACATTCAGGGATGTCCTCTAACTCAGTGGTTTTCAAGAGGTTTTGTCTGAGATTTTACATTGACTATGTGGTGACCCAACAAAAGTAAACATGAAAATTAAAGATTAAAATGAATGTTTTTATTAATTTATTTAATGGAAATGTATTCATATTACCATTAACAACATGAACAAAATCAGTAATATAGCACAAAATACATATAGCACAAATCAAGAGATCAGTTTGATCAACAGTTTGAAAAATTAGGTGTCTTTAGCTATATTTTCTATTGGCTGCACAGTTACAGTTATTATTATTTTTTGGTGGTTTTTTTTTATAATGACAAAAGTCATAAGTACTGAGTTGCTGTGTTGCTTTGTGCAGAGATCATGCTGAATTGGAGGGTTGGCTTGAGTGCAGTTACTTGACTGAGAAATTTTCAGCCACTCTTGTAGGCTACTGAAGAGGACAATGAGCAAAGATGGCAGCAGTAGCTCATCGAGTAATGAGAGCTACTGTTTGGGATGCAGTTTCTGGGTTAGATAGCACCAATCAGGGTCACAAAGTTTGCTTCTCAGCAAGCTCCATTATCACTAAATAGGCACAAGTGCCCAATGAATTGGCTGTCAGAAAATGACTGATCTGCAGAACTCAGAAAATAGAAGTCTTTTTCAGAGAGGTGAGGCGATGCACTCAGACATCTGATTAGCTTCCAAAGTAATGTTTTACAAGAAATTTGATGCAAAGAACCATGCGTAATAAATGTCTTTTTTATTCTGTCAACTAATCTTGTTGTCTTGAGCCTGCATGGTTTCACAGACAGGGCTTAGATTAAGCCAGGATTAGACCTTAGTTTAATTAAAGTTACACTCCACCATTTTTAGAAATAGGGCTTATTCAACATCTTTCCTAAATTTAGATATGTGGGCAAATGCATTTTTGTCTCAGTGCATGCATTGTTTTAGTTTGGCAGGGTCGCCGCTAGCTTAGCTTAGCATAATGAATGAAATCCTATGTTGCCAGCTAGCATGTCCCGTGATAACCCCCCCCCCCCCCCTCAAAAAAACACCTAATTACTTCTTGTGGCCTGTGTATTCACAACGAATACAAATAGCGATGCAGATAAAGACTAGGCGATTTCCTAGTTGCAGAGATTTCTGCGCCCAAGTAGCAGTGCTTCGCCTGTGCTTCCCCATAATATAAGTCAATATCTGCCTAGGAAATCGCCTAGTCTTAATCTGCATCGCTATTTGTTCTCGTTGTGAATACGCAGGTCACAAGAAGTAATTTTTTTTTTTTTTGATCACTTTTACTTGGGACATGCTAGCTGGCAACATAGGATTCCATTCATTATGCTAAGCTAAGCTAGCGGCGACCCTGCCAAACTAAAACAATGCATGCACTAAGACAAAAATGCATTTGCCCACATATCTAAATGTAGGAAAGAAGTTGAATAAGCCCTATTTCTAAAAAAGGTGGAGTGTTCCTTTAAGACATTTAAAAGGTTACTTCAGTGCTGGAAAGATACATGTGTATTTAAATTTGGGTAATTTATGTAGTAGAAATGTGAAATAATTTTTGAAGTTGGTTCTAGACTGAGAAAAGCCAGAAAATGTGTTTTTGGCTCATATGGATGAAAGACAACAACTCCCAGAATGCATTTGCTTCGCTGCCCGAGGCCACTCCAAAGCCCACCATACATATCTTGCCCACCGCGGCACTACCCCACCGTCGTTTTCCTTTTTATAGTGATAAAATCATTTCGTTCAGTAACAGACACTGCAATTAAAAACTGAACTGAACGTGTCTGCTCAATACAATGAGTGTCGCAGCACAAACGCAGCAGGAAGTCAGATTTCATTCATCAGAGAGCGAGGAGCTGACAGACCAGATGATCACGGAAGATTTGGTTTCAAAGCGAAATGCGCCATATTTAAGTGAGTTTGTCATTGTACCGTTTTGTTGTTGTGTTTTCATGAACCCACAATTCAAGCAACCCGCCCCGAATTGGCGCTAATTTTAAACCAAAACTAAAATGAGCATGGACGATCGGCATTCATTCACAGCCGCACAGTGCATGTCCAGTCTGGCGCGTTTTCAGTTCATGCCTATGGAAGCTTAACTTTCATAGGAATTCACTGAGAACACTCACTTTGCTCTGCATCGCTCCGTTATGAATGTCCTTGCGGCCGTCTGTGTCTTACATTCTGTGAGTGCACATGATCATTCGAATATACTACCAGGTTTCTACTGATACAAAGTTTAATGCTAAATCGCTGAAGTAACCCTTTAAGTAGCTTTTAAAATTGTGCCTTAGAAAAAAACTGGTGTGAATCTTGAGAGAAAACAATGGGACTGACATATTTTAAGATATGTGCAAGTTGCTTTCGATTAAAACAGCTCAAACATGCATTTTAGTCTGGGACTAGTTTAAGCCTTGTCTGTGAAACCGGGGGTTAGTCTTTTACATGTGATCAAAAAGTGAACTATAAAATTAACTGGCCATTATTTGCCCTTTCATTCTAAATGACTTCAGTATTCCCCACTGAGAGGGGCCACATGTTCTTATCTGCCAAATGCACCTCCACACCAGCTCTAATCCGTCTTTAAGATTCCATGCATTAAGAGCAGCTTTTACCCACATCATGCCCTGGGACAAGATTTTGTTTATTTAATCCATTTTAAGTGCTTTAGAATATCAGATCAGTGAAAAATGATGGTTTGATCACAGTGTGTATAACTGATGGTGAGATGGGAAAAAAAAAGATCATCAAAACAACAGTAGGCTGACAATATAATATAAGTCATCACAGATTGCTGTGTGAGTTCAGGTAAATTAAACCACTATTTAATCACTATTTATACCTTATACCCTATATCCATTTAACCTTTAAATGCATGAATGTTTCGCCAATCATTATTACATATTCGGGTCTTAAGCAACCCGGATCTATATCTAACACCTGTCGCGATAGTATAAAACTCTCCTTATATTATAGTAACAGTTACAGACGTATTAAAATAAAGCTTTTTTTTTTTTTTTACGTTTTGGAGCTTGGAAGGGTTCAGTTTGAGCAGATGTTTTATACCATCATCACTGTCCTCATCAGAGCTCATTTACATTCAGCATCTGGCTCATATCCGCCATCTCAAACATATTCTCAAAACTATCATTTTCAACATCTTCAAAATCAATATTTTGATCAATGACAGCTTCTTCACCAGATCCACCATCAAGTGACAGTAACACTAATATCTGATTGCGTTCAGTACATGTTCGGCTGTACATCCCTGGGCCATTTCAAGTTTTGCTGATGATACTTCCTATTCTTTTCTTTTCATTGCCACCTTGTGGAATAACGGTGAAATGCACTTATTTAGTCATCATAGATTCAATTATTGTTGTGCAGAAAAAATATATACTTACGCTGTTACACACCTCGGGTCGTAAGCATCCCTATACAAGTTTACAAAAATTAATGGAAAAACAGGCATTCTTTTATCATTTTAATATTTTTTTCTTGTTATATTGTTTTTAATGAATTGACTGAGGAAAGGTTGATGTCTAACTTAAAAAAATTAATGAGGAGGAGGGTAGTGAATGATGTCCCAGTATGCATTTAAGGGTTAATCAACTTCTGAATAATTAACCAGACCAGTAGACAAGCATCTGCAAAATACAAAATCTGTCTTGAACATCCGATACTTCTAGTTAGCAAAATAACAACAACAAGGTACATCTAGGTTTTAGCTGAGCATTGGCTCTCATGAGGGGGCTGATTAGCGGTCCAGTAAATTGCTTGCTTCCTTTAAAAGGGTCCGCTGGCACAGAAGCACTTCAATTCCCTCCAACTCTTCTCCATCATCCAAGTTAACCCAGAGAGTCTAATGATGATAAATAATTTTAAGAGCAGATCGAGACCAGATGTCATGACAAGAGATAGTCTTACGTTAACAGTAACAATTTGTTTTATTAGTCATATCATATTCTGCAATTTAACACAGCACTTGTCTTGACCCACAGCTCAGATAAATGTGTGATCTGCAGATGTGGGCTTTTAAGCATATCCCTCTGTAGTCCTCTAGGTTGAAATTGGAGCCACAGCGGATTTCACTGAACTGTGAAATAGGATATGGGAGAGCAGCAAACTGTAGCAAATAGGGTGATTAGATCTTATTTTGATTTTTAGTCCACAGGCACGGCACACCTGGAACACAGGTTCAGAGAATGTTCCTTTCACTGATATAGAAGCATATTCACAGGATGAGGACAGAAATTTACCTATGGTCAGAGGGGAACAGCTTTTAGACGTTTTAAAAAAGGCTAGATATAGCTTTGATTTTGAGAGAAAGGACTTTTTTTCGATTTCACCCTCACTTGTATGGAGGGCACAATTTATAAAAAAATATTTCAATGTGTAATAAATTGTTAAATGCATACATGATTTGTATTAACTTCAGCTGCATGGTCTCTGTGTTGATCAGGAAGTTTAATACTGTGAAGTCAATATGGAGGACATTGTTGTAAACACATTGCTGTGCTGCTGGTGTGCCTTATTGTAGCATGATGCCTTTTACTACTGCTTCAGACAGACGACCTCCGTTTTGTGAGATGAAATCAAACAAGGTCACGCAGGAATGCACATATTTCAGAATTAAGATGGGTCGATATGGCTCATCAAATCAGTGATATAATTGTTATGACATGATCGCAAGCTGGACATCTTTACAGCAACAACAATTCAGCTATCTCTTCTCTCAGAGGTTTCAGTGTACCCAGACTAAAGAAAAAGAAAAGAGGTTGACGAAAGGCTACTTTTAAAAACTTTAAAATTGGTTAGTTATCATTATTGTAACCATTTTTGGTACAAATAATAAAGCAGTGTAGTTCATTGTTAACTTACATTTGATGCTATAGGCTTTGATTGTTCTGTCAATTACCAAATTAGAATTTAATAAAAATTCTTATATTTAAGAATAATATGGAAGCTTGTTTCCACCACAGAATATAACTATTTAAAAGATAATTGGGACTCTCGCAATTGTGCTGAAAGCATTCTTTAGAAATGTTGGCCAATATTGATAGAATAGCATCTTGCAGTTGATGGAGATTTGTGGGATGCACATCCAGGGCACGAAGCTCCCGTTCCACCACATCCCAAATATGCTCTATTGGGTTGAGATCTGGTGGCTGTGGGGGCCTTTTTAGTACAGTGAACTCATTGTCATGTTCAAGAAACCAATTTGAAATGATTCGAGCTTTGTAACATGGTGCATTATCCTGCTGGAAGTAGCCATCAGAGGATGGGTACATGGTGGTCATAAAGGGATGGACATGGTCAGAAACAATGCTCAGGTAGGCCGTGGCATTTAAACGATGCCCAATTGGCACTAAGGGGCCTAAAGTGGGCCAAGAAAACATCCCCCACACCATTACACCACCACCACCAGCCTGCACAGTGGTAACAAGGCATGATGGATCCATGTTCTCATTCTGTTTACGCCAAATTCTGACTCTATCATCTGAATGTCTCAACAGAAATCGAGACTCATCAGACCAGGCAACATTTTTCCAGTCTTCAACTGTCCAATTTTGGTGAGCTTGTGCAAATTGTAGCCTCTTTTTCCTATTTGTAGTGGAGATGAGTGGTACCCGGTGGGGTCTTCTGCTGTTGTAGCCCATCCGCCTCAAGGTTGTGCGTGTTGTGGCTTCACAAATGCTTTGCTGCATACCTCGGTTGTAACGAGTGGTTATTTCAGTCAAAGTTGCTCTTCTATCAGCTTGAATCAGTCGGCCCATTCTCCTCTTACCTCTAGCATCAACAAGGAATTTTCGCCCACAGCACTGCCGCATACTGGATGTTTTTCCCTTTTCACACCATTCTTTGTAAACCCTAGAAATGGTTGTGCGTGAAAATCCCAGTAACTGAGCCAACCATGCCACGCTCAAAATTGCTTAAATCACCTTTCTTTCCCATTCTGACATTCAGTTTGGAGTTCAGGAGATTGTCTTGATCAGGACCACACCCCTAAATGCATTGAAGCAACTGCCATGTGATTGGTTGATTAGATAATTGCATTAATGACAAATTGAACAGGCGTTCCTAATAATCCTTTAGGTGAGTGTATATTCCCCCTCCATGCCTTCATACTCCACAAGTACATCCACTGGTACTGACATTATTGCCGGCGTGCCGAGGTGATGATCGGCACAGTCTTTGTTTCTGTCACTGGCATTGTGGCAGGTTCAGGCTCCGCGTTTGTGGTGGGCTCAGATGTTTAGTCTCTGGCTGGGCTTTGGGTTTGGAGTGGGCCTGGTGATGTCCTCCTCATTGGGACAGATGGTGAGCGTGGACCCATTTTAAACAAGCTCTAAACAACAACCAAGTAAAATATATTTTCCACCCATCATTTCTATTTATTCATCGATGCCCCTCCCTAGGCTTACATTTGTTTACAGCAGTAAGAGTTACTTCTTCATCTAAGCCACAAGGTTAACTCATAATGTCAAGTTACAAACAGCAAAGCAAAGTATGGATAACTGGATTATTGGATTCAGATTTTTTCCCCTATCACTTTAAGCAGTGGTGTTCATGCTTTAATGTTTCCTGTAGAGCTTAAAGAAAATGTATGTTTAAGTATTAAACTTAATGCTTGGTATATTATTTTCGAGGCCTTCGTGTATACCGCATATCCTGGAATGTGATTTTGATAGGTATCTAATATGAAATGGAAGGTAAAAAGCCCTAGGAAAAACCGGAAATGATCCTACATTGATCCTTTCACAATATTTTGGTGCCTGCTGAGTAAACCTAATATTATTACATGCTGAGTTTAATCATATTCATTACATGGGTAATTTTAAATAGTGTTTTTTTAATGTAAATTCCAATACAACAATAATAACAACAAAAGTCTAAAATCTTAAAATCTAAACATAAAAATCCATTTATCAATGTAAAGATTCCATTTAATCTTGCACAGTGTTGGGTAAGATGTTTTCCTTAATGTCTTTCATATTTCTACAGCTTGAATTTAGATACAGTATATAGTAATCTAAATTAAATTAATAAATGCAGAATGATTAAAAATAGACTAAAATGAGCTTGTCTGCTGCCTTTCACATCACGGTTCAGGATAGTTTCCACCATGGAAATGTTTGGGAATGCTAAATGATAGCTTTCTCCAGATATTATATATCTCCTCGGCACCATTGAGCTTGACAGCTTCCAAAGCTGTACTTTCTTCAGTAAATTTAACTTTACTAGCTATGTGGGCAGGGAGGTGACTTTGCCCTGAAGTGGTTAGACAGGGACTGATCACTGGGCAGTCATGTGAGTGAATGCCATCTGCTGTTAATGGACCATACACATACAAATTTACCTTGGTTTATTCATGAATAGTATTATTTACACACAGAGAGTGATTGTGGGCAATGGCTCTGAATGTGGAATTTCACCAATATTACATAAATTAATGAATGCTATACACTGACTTTTACAAATATGAAAATACATTATATTTCTGTTTTACCCTTTCATTGTCAGTGCTTTCAAATGAATCTGCATAAAAACTAGAAACGGATGACTCTGGATTGAGACCCTAGGGCCTGCCATTTATTGCTTAAACTAATAGGCTATTAGCTTCAATCGGCAGATGAAACAAAGGGCGAGCTGAACCACTGATTGCATAAAATGGCTAAGGATGGACATGAATAAAGGATTGTATCCGTACTTGCTCTTCTGATTTTGGTTGATTGGAGCTTCAGCCTTTGACAGCCTCTAGCACCTAAGGCCACTAGACGATTTTCAAATCTTAATCAGTTTTATAACTGTGGGAGACCACAGACATGAGACCAGTTTCAACCGATTTTTAGCATTATAATCTTCGAATGCGACCACTAGAAATCTTACGGACCGCGATACCACACACCTGTTGATTGTAGGAACATTTTCACAGTGATACGAGATCTCACAGAGACTCGCAAGATCAAACATGACTTGAGAACAAAAACAAATGGAGGACGATCGACGTCATCAACCGTTTCTCTTGGCATGAGTTTTGTCAAACAAAGGAGAAAAAAAGAATGGGTGATCTTTCTCAATACTCCACTTTCATGGCATGTTTGTGGCTGCCAAGTTTTAGCTACAGAATGCGCAAGATCCGGTTGGTGAGGCTTGCGCGCTCTCATTGGCTATTGCAGGTATCATGTCAGAGACAGCCCGATCAAGAGTCGTAAATATCAAACATGTTTGAAATTTACGATTCGGGATTGTGTGGGCTCCGAGGCGATCGGGTGTGGTAAAATAACCGTAATGACACCACATAATTGAGTATGCGACAAGCCTCGCTTGGGGGTGCAAATCAGGCTCAAAATCAGGCTTAAAATCTTCACGATTTAAGAACAACAGCTTACATAATTTTCCTCACCTTGTATTTCACTTGTCACCATTCACTTTCATTGTATGGAAAAGGGATGCATGAACAACCGGCCAAACATCTACTCTTGTGCTCTGTGGAAGAATTCTTACAGGTTTGAACAACATGAGGATGAGCGAATGGTCAAAGCGGCAACAGCAAAGCAGTTGCCTTCCAAGCCTTCTATTACAACGAGGTGAGACATTACAAGTTTGCCAAATTCACAAAATTCTTGCATGCCAACCGGCTGTTACCCATAAGAGATTCAAACAGTTTCGTATTACATAAATAGAGCCATTATGACAAACATCAGACTGCTACTTATTATCTTGGCAGTGTAACGTTGGTGGGAAGCTATATTCCCACATTCAGAGTGGTCACTACAGGAGCCAGCCCAAAAATCAGACCACTCACCCAGCATGCCAAGTGTACCCTCGTTAACAAACATATTACAGGAGGAGGTCTCATTATCGCACCTCTGACTGTGCAGTTGAGCTGATCTTTGAAATCTGGGCCAGCAGCCGAAGGAAACCCCTGTGGCATTTCTAGCATCTACACATTACTCATAACTTAATCAGTGTAAAGACATCTGTATGGGGTCTCTAGAGAAATGGCAGAGAAAAACATCCACTGTCAAAATCACTGACCTCTATAAATAATGAATAGATGGTAAATCCAAGATTAGAAAGGTGTTTACCCTTTAAGAGAGAATGTTATAGTGCTGAAGTTATATCTTCCCCTTTTCTGTGATGTGACAAGTCAGTATATCAGGAAACATTGTGATGTCAAGCACCTTGAGTTATCCTTTTTTAGCCCGCTTAAGTCCAGTGCACGAATGCAGTAATATTTCAAGTTGAAAGGGTGTGTCAGTAATAAACTTTATTAAATCTTATAGTGTGTAATTTGCTGTTTGAGACAGAAAAAGGTCTGCAAAGTTACAAAGACCACTCCAAAGGGAGTTATTCTCCATATCAGTAACCACTGTTTCTGAACTCCCTTGATTGAGTTTTCTGCCGACAGGAAAGTATCCTAATATATCTCATTTAAATCCCGCCCAAGGCATATACACAAAAAACGGGCAAGGCCTGGCTGAGTTGCGTTCACGAGTTCACACTTACATATAATTTACAGAGAGTAAATTTAAATGCGTATAAATTAAACATCATTTAGTAGAGTGTTGAATCTTGCAGTTATGGTAGGAGCCAAACTATAACTTGGGGTTATGGTTTATTTCCAAAACACGCTTGAAGAGTTTGACCAATCACAACACACTGGTCCAGCCAACCAATCAGAGCTCAATGTGCTTTTTGGAAGAAGGGGCTTCATAGAGACAGGAACTAAACAGGGCATTACCGACACACAGGGACAAGTGGGGCTGCAACCGGTAGCGGCTCCTGGCCACATTTAGGTGGAACAGATTCTTGGTCTTATCGCTAGTTTATGATAAACATTTTGTAAGCTATCCTAATCGCTGAACACATCAGACACACTTTTGGTAGAATTCAAATGTTCTTGCATTATTCCGCCTGGGGGTGGCGCTCTAATGATGAATGACAGACTTTAAAGTATACATGACAAACACATAGAATGTCATCTTAGAATTGTCTTAATGTAGGCTATATTTATTATGTCCGAATGTTGTTTTAGAATATTACAAGTTAGGAATTCCAGTGAGGAAACAAAGTCTATTCTCAGAACAAACATAAATCAAACACAACAGAACTACGGCATATAAAACTAAAGGATTTATACTTTCATTAATTTGATACGCTACTCCACATAGGAAGAACAAATATGCCAACTTGTTACTGACCTGATGCAGAGACTTATCTGAAGCGGATTGATATCGTTTTGGTCTGGAGCGAGGTTTACGTGAGGTAAAGTCACATGAAAATAAGCGGGGCATCCAGAAATCTGCCCCAATGGCTCTCTATGAGAGCGTGCTGCAGTTCTATTTTTCACCACAGATTTACATTGGAAATTTGTGGGACGCCGTAGAGCTAGGGAGGGCGCAGAGAACGGCTGCCCCACTTAGTATCATAAATACATGCCTGCCGAATCCATGCTTTTAATGTATCCTGCTCATTTTACGACTTAAAATAGTCTAGAAAATGTGAAAAACATTTGTTGCAGAATGCTGAATGCATTTATAATTTATTAGTGTGAGGTCTATGTTTGGATGTATATTTTGCAAAAATGTAAAATAGCCTATATGTTTTTTGAACATTCAAGCATGAATGTACCTGCTCTAGTAGAACCTTGTAGAAGTCTTTTTTTTTTTAAGTGCATAATAGGTCCCCTTTAACAGTGAGGCAAATAGTTTAGCATTATTTGGATCTGTCTAAAGGGGCTGAAGTGCATTCAAAAGCAGACATTTTCAACCGTTGCAGGGTTAGTTCACCCAAAAATGACAATTTGCATAATTTGCTCACCCTCATGTTGTCCCAAAACTGTATGACTTTCTTTTTTCTGTGGAACATAAATAATATATATGGAGAAATTCTCAGTGCTTTTTTATTCATACAATTAAAATGAATGGTAACCAAAACTGTTTGGTTTACTAACTTCGTTCAAAATATCTTTATGTTCTGCTGGAAAAAAAGAAAGTCAGACAGGTTTGGAAAAACACCAGCATGAGTAAAAGACAGAATTTTCATTTTTGGGTGAACTTTCCTTTTAAGGTTAGATTTTAACATTATGTAAGATCATATTTTAAAAGTAACCATCAATTATGGAACACCTACTGTAGTTCAGGCCTCTGTGTTTCCAGCATTGCCTTTAAAAGAATGGAATTTGTGAGAGGGGAAATGCATTATAGATAATGCTGTATTTCATATCAGAAAAAGCCATCAGAATATTCCAACGGGATGCACAGAATGTATTGAAAACAAAAACAATTGCATGCGAGTAAGACTCTGCAACATAATCTACCAAAACAAATAAACAAATCCAGGGACAGTGACCCGTCTGAGCTTTTGATATTAAATTTATAACTGAGCCAGTGTGTGCAGACAATGTTTATGGTGTATGAAATTATCTAACAAAATGTATGTGCAGAGCTGCATATTGAATGTTGTTTGTTCTGGAATATAGTATTTGGATAAGGATAAAACAGCAACAATGGCATCATCTGTGATCACGGTAGAGGAAAAACAATAATCTAATATCATTATATTAGATTTAGATTTAGTCTCTAATAAAACATTAATATTCACTAGACTTGTGAAATTGGAGCACATCTGAGCTGAGATGTAACAGCTCAGGTTTAATTATATTAACACACCAGAGTCCATCACATATTTTCCGCTCACTGAAGCAAGGAAGTCAAGTCTCTCTAGACAGGTTCTTCATACGAGAATTAACTTTTGGAATGTTTAAGATTGTAACATGGAATATAACAATAATATACATTTGGTTTTTCAATGCATTGATCTGTACTTATTTCATTTGAGAATCAAACTAAGCAATATCACACCATTGCTAATGTGATATCGCTGTTATACAACAATGCTAGAACAAGAAACAAGAAGTTAATGCTAGTAACTTACATTTGAGACACATAATTTACAGTTACATTGTCAATTGTTGTATAGTTTCAAACAAAGTCAAAGCAGAATCAACTTCAGGGCAACACAGTAAAGTGTTTAATTCCTAAATGACTCAATAGACTAATTTGAAATGCCAAATGCTGCGCTTTGAAAGTAGATGACAGGTGGCTAAAGTTAGGAGAGGAGAGTAGCCAATATTTCTCATATGGTTTTCCCAAACTGGAATTCATGAAAAAAAATCCTCCACTCTTTAAAGGTCCCATGGCGTGGATTTTTAAATTATTTAATAATGTTTCCTGAGGTGTACTTATAATGTTAGTATGATTTTTACATCACAAAATGTCATAATTTAAAAATAAAAGGCATTTTGTCTATCTTGAAATTAGCCTCTGGCTTGAATGCTCTGTTTCAAGGGGCGTGTCTGCTGTGAGACTTCAGTGAAACCGTCCACTGTTGTGATTGGCTGACATCTTTGCATTTGAAATGAGTATTAGATTGTGTGGCAGAGGGGGCGTGGTTTAGCGAGGTCTGAAAGCACTGCCAGAGAGAGAGAGAGACGGACGGCACTCGTGGACCAGAGAGACGGAGAGCTGATGGAGAAAGATTGCTGAAAAATTTATATTGTATTGAGTTGTTGAGAGCACTGTGAGTGCAAGTTTATTTTGTTTGTATCTGAGAGTTCTGAATAAACACGAGTCCCAGTCACGCCGACCCTGTCTTCTTCCACCTAATTCTACGAACTTTGTAACATGTGGCACCCCTATCGAATACTTTTACTACGTTCTTTTTTTTACCATTTCAGCTATCAAGATGAACGAATCATGAAAGTGTTGATTATAGCATTATTTTTTAATCTTTTCCCATCACATGAAAGTCTGCAGTGATGAGCATTGAGTACACAGACAGTCTGTTGATCGCGTGAATGCAGTGATCTCGTCATTGCAATGCTATTTATCTTACAAAATGTTTTGACCACAACTAACAGCAAACACGACATCGACAGGAATACAGTAAGAGCTTCGTTGTGCAGCATAACAGCGTCATTCAGTATAACGGCAATTTGGACAAGTGTGCAGATACACTCACAACGTGTGATTGACAGCATCTTATCACAATTTAAATAACAGATTTTTTTCATGCTACTAACAGAAACGATGTGAAGTTGATCGTTTAGTCACTGGCTTGATTCACTGATGCATAAACAGTAGCCTATTGAACGATTTAGAAAGAAAGTCAGTGTGAACTTGAATGATTAGCTACACATCAGAAATCACTGATCACAGATCAGGCATTAATGACACTGTTTGTGTCTGTTTGTAAAGCCTGTGCTGACATTGCGAGACGAAATCCATTTTCTCCAAATTCTCTGGGCGGGCAAAGCAGAGGAAGGGGAGGTAACCTTTCCCCGAATGACCGCATACAGGGAAGATTTCAGATCGGCTCGTCTGAGCTCTCATTTTCTCAAAGGCAGAGCAGGACACCCAGAACTCGGTTTACACCTATCGAAATTTCTAACCACTTGGGGACCATATACAGGCTAGGGGAACTAATTTTAATGTTAAAAAAACTCATAAAATGAAAATTTCATGGCATGGGACCTTTAAAAAAAAAGGTTCTTCATTGGCGACAAAAGATTATTCTAGATTATTAAAATGTTCTTCACACTAAGAAAAAATGCTTCTTTTAAGAACTGTTCACTGAAAGGTTCTTTGGGGAGGGAGGTATATTTTTTTGCAGTATATTTCATCACTGCAAAAGAACATTTTGGAATCTTTATTTTTAAGAGTTCATGTTCTCAAATCCTGATGTTACATCAGAAATCAAGAACTGCCATTTCAAAGATTACCCTTATATGAAATGCCATAACATATTGACCTTCTTTGGTGTAGTACACTCATCTCTAGGGCCTGCCCTTCTTCACAACCTGGAACATTTGAAAGAAGCTTCACTGATTCGGTTTCTCTTGAGTGGAGCCTCTTGACTCCTCAGGCTCATCAGTGCATTAAAGTGCAGAATTAAATTCCCACAATTACCATGTAATATTTGACTATTCAGGTTGTTTTTGAGAAACAGTAGCTGATTAATGAAATCTGATTACTGCACTTGAACCAGATGGGCCCTTATATAGGGGCCAGGAAAATGGGAGTGAAATGTAAAAGCTGGAGAGGAGAGACCACTATAGGGCAACAGAATGCTCTTCTGACTAAAAACTAGACCCAAAGACAAACTGGTCTGATTTTGAAAATGCCATCATATTTGTTTTGTTGCTATGTAGTTGCTAGGGTGTTCTGGTTGTTGTATATTTATAAGTATATATAAGTATATTTTCCAAGTATAATTTATGTCGTAAGTTTACTTATACACATGTACTTGTACTGTACTGTTTTAATACTTCTTAGGAGAAAGGCCCTTTTTTTGTTTTTGTTTATAAAAGTATATATACTTTTAAGAGTACTTTATGTGTAACAGTAGTACATTTCAAGTACCCATCTAAGAGTTTCTTTAGTATTGCAACTACTACAAGTACACTTTTAGTATTTAGTGTTTAGTTATATGAAAGATTATGAAAGTACACTTTAAAGAATACTCTCAGTAAACTACTAAATTAATCATTTTTATACTTTTTTTTAAGTTTACATATATCACATATATTTAATATTTATATATTATTTTAGTACTTTAAGTACACTGGAAAAACAGTATAAGCCAAGTATACCTACTTACCGCTAAGTATATTTTTGTTAAGCATATCTCTGATTAGTATATAAAAAAGTAAATTGAAAGTATGCTCTTATCTTAACTTAAAAGCACACTTGTAAGTCTCTGATTCAGGACCTTCTCAGAGATTGTATCGTCAACCAGGTACAAAAATCTATAGTTATTATTTATTTAGTCTGGCTGTTTTCAAACATTTAAACCATTCATTGAAAGCATTTGAAATCTTTTTGAAACCTGAAGAAGAAGAAGAAATACAAAGTTATGTCATGAATCTCTAGATGGCACAGACTTATAGCCAATGAGCTTGTGTGCTCAACCTTCAAATACTTGGTTAGCATTTGCCTAGTGCAGCATGCTTTCAGAAACCGTCACCTTCCCCAGCTCCACCTGTATAGATCTACGGGTAATTCTTGTATACTATATTGTACAGCAGCAGCATGTCTTGTTTTGTATGTATTGGCAGTAGCAAGTCCCTTCAGTGGCGTGCACAGACCTCTGTGGGGGCAGGGGCAATCGCGTTCCAGGTGGGGGCGAGGGGTGTTCCCCCTCAGTAGAAATCACGTTCTGAGGGTGGTGGTGGGTGTTCCCCCTCGGTAGAAATTGCGATTTGGTGGGGGGTGTTGGTTAAATCATCGTTCACGGGGGCACTGCGGTGTGATCGAAAAGGGCACTTTCACGATTAAAGGGGGCAGGGGCTCAAGCCCCCCTGGCCCACCCCCTGTGCAGCCCACTGAGTCCCATACTGCTCTACAGCAATAGCAGCAGCATAACAGCAGTGTAGCAGATCTATTCCTCCAAGATCAAATGTATCAATATCCATTATGCCAAACACTTGTCATGACAGAAATTTTACTTTCTCCAAAAACCTTGCAACTAAAATCCCAGCCCCCTCTTGACGCTCCCTCTTAAATACTTTATTTCAATGAATTGAAAAAGCTTGTCAGTGGAAATAACTGAAGTTATTTTGTGATATTATTTTTTTTTATCTCCACCACAGTCCAATCCACGCTCTCACTCTCCACATATAAAATGCAAACAATCATTATATCCTTATTGCACCAAATGCAAGCTATAATTGATCATGAAACATCTGTATATTTAACCTACCATGTAGCGAGCAGCATTCAATATTTGTCCTTTCTCAATGTTTTCCTGCAGTAAATGAGGGGTTTGTGAAAGGTGAAGCTGTGCAGCTCAGCTCTGTCTGTGTCCTGGAAATGTTCTGTGCCAGGCTGCTGAATAATACATGTTTAAATGCTTCACGCAGAAGGACGACCCTGGTGTCCCTTCATCACGAGCCTCCTACAACCACATAATTACAAAGTCCCTATCACAGCAGCTGGGTCCAGCATAATGAAATGTGCAGCACTAAACTGTGAGCAATTGCCTTTCCTGCGGAAAATATACTTTGGTTTGGCATATTCTCTGTGTATTTATACCAAGAAAACAAAAGGAGAAGAGTTTGATTTTACTTACTGTGTTCAGTGTTAGACCTACTGGGCCTTAGAGTTCACCCAAATATTATAATTCATCATATACTCATCCTCATGTCGTTTAAAATCTGTAAGACTTTCTTATAAGAAACACAAAAGAAGATATTTTGAAATGTTCTTCTTCTTCTTCTTTGGCTATACAAAGGGTGAGTAAATGATGACACAATTTTCAATTTTGGGTGAAATGGGTCATTCTAAACTTTGGGTCAACAGAATCCAGTTTTCGTTTCTTTGTTAAATCTTTTCAGGTTTAGAGGTCAAGAGATTGATTGGACAAACCAACACACTCATAATTTGTTCTTAGGCTATATTCCTGAGATTGTCCTAAATATACTGTTGACCTACTTTTTCAGAACATAAATTTAAGAATTTAGTCTCTTCACTTTTTCTCTTCACAATTAATGCATTTTCTGTCATTGTCTGACATTAAAGGGGTGGTAAACCACGATTTCACTATTCTAACTTTAGCTAACGTGTAATGTTGCTGCTTGAGCATAAACAACATCTGCAAAGTTACAACGTTCAAAGTTTAAAGCAAAGGGAGATATTTGCTTTTAAAGAAATCAGTTTCTAAGAACTACAGCAAACGGCCAGCAGGCGACTACACACATTCCTCCAGGGTTGGTGACATCAACAGGCTCAATATTTACATAAACCCCTCCTCCGAGAATATTAAATAAGGGGGGGTGAGGCCATTTTGTATCGCGGCGCTGTTGTGGTATAGTTAGGCTGGAGTGTTGTTGCCGCGATGCCAAGGAAACGCTGTTATATTCATCCGGATTGCAGGTCTGGGGTACTTACTCTGTTCAGCCTTCCTTGGGACGGGGGTGCGTTGCAGAGCGTTTAACATACAGCATGTTATATGCACGTGTGTTTGAGTCAGCGGGGAATTAGGCGCGCGCAGGGCTCCCTGCAGCACATCTAACAGAGGAAAACATCCACCGTCTTCGCGATTTCAATGGCAGATTTGCACAACGTCAGCTGCGTGAAAAAAACACTGCCGGTGCGTGGATGCACGACGCACGCGCTGCACATTTCACGGAGGACAACACAAACTTCCACAAACTTTGCGAGTTCAATACAGGATATGCACAACGGCTTGTCCTGAAAGCTGGATTTACAAACAGAAGCTGTTTACGGGCCACAACCTGTAAGTCTGATTTATTTTTCATCGATGTGTTTTCCTGTAATAGGTTGTAGCAAGGAAGTAAACAGATGACAACGCTGTTCTGCAAACCAGTCTGTTAAATGCTCATTCATACTTAACGTTATCCGACGAACACCTAACGTTACAAACACTAACGTTAAAATCTCAACAGCGAACCTGACATTAGTGTAAATGATTCTTTGATTAGAGCTTTTATGTATTGTTTATCTACAGGCATGCTAAACATGGTTCTGTGTGTGATTTGGCTAACTTACTAGTTAAAGCCAGTGCTTAGTGTTCGTTTTGGGTTAGTTCTTGCGACAGATATTTGGCTATAATCGTTCTAAAAATACAAAAGTTAAAGTGCCATTCAGTAGCGATCATTATAGATCCGCAGTCTTTACTCTTGAGGACTGAACAGGTTCTGCTCGATCATCTTCACTCAAATGTTCTGGGTCTGATTCGGGCTCATATGGTTTTATTGACGCCGTTGTTTCTAATACTGACCAAAGCACAGCCTCCGGTAAGGGGCGTGACGTTTCCGACAAACGTGCACTAGGCGGTTAGCGAATCACAACACACTGGGCCAGCTAACCAATCAGAGCCCACTGCGTATTTTTGAGGGACTGGCTTCATACAACCCGGAAAGCATCAGACCGTTTTACAAGGAGGGACAGAGCAGTGTAGAATAAAGGTCAAATATATGAAAAATAAGGCATTTTTTTTTAAACGAAGCATGAACACGTTACAGTGCACCCCACAAACACAGTCAAGCCTTCAAAAGAATGTGTTTTACCACCCCTTTAATTTTTTTGCTCAAACAATAAACAGCCAATGACATATTATTTAATGAGGAAAACACTGTTGAATTTATGATTGGTTCATTGTTGCTAAAAACCTAGCCATTTTAATACTGCCTTGTTTCACACTATCAGGTTCCGGCTGTAAGAATCACATTTATTTTCTCCTTAAAAGAATTGATTTTGAACGATAAATTATGAACCTTTAAAGACAGACTGTATAGAAGGCTGTTAATCAATGGTATATATGCTTTTGTTTAAAGGGATAGTTCACCCAAAAATTTAAATTAGCCCATGATTTAATCACCCTTAAGTCATCCTAGGTGTATATGACATTTTTCTTTCAGACGAATAAAATTAGAGTTATATTTAAAAAGTCATGGCTAATCCATGCTTTATAATGGCAGTGACTGTTGCTCTGTTTTTGAAATCCATAAAAAAAATGCATCTGTCCATCAAATAACACGCTCAAACAAGCTCCACATGGCTCTGGAGGGTTAATAAAGGCCTTCTGAAGCGAATCGATGCGTTTGTGTAAGAAAAATATCCATATTTAAAACTTTATAAAAGCTTTAAATAATATATATATATATATATATATATATATATATATATATATATATATATATATATATATATATATATATATATATATATATATATATATATATATATATATATATATATATATATAAAAAATAAACTTTATAAAGTAAAGTTCCAGCCGATCGCCTTCCATGGAAAAGTGTTGAAAGTGCCTTTGTGCAATTCAAGATGCGTGCGCGATGTCTAACGAGCGTAGCTGTAAGCGTAAGCCTTTTGAACGGCAGAGGCACTTTCAACACTTTTTCAATAAATTGAATATTTTATTTTATATCACTAGAAATATTTTCTAGTGACGATTCGAAAAACAAATGACTCGTATAGACGGTTCAGTAATTCTAATTCTTTCTTTTGGGAGACAATAACTTTATTTATCATGCACTTTCGACTTTACAACTTTGCAGAATGTTTACAATCACAAACAGCTATATTACACACTGCATGAAAGGGAATATTTGAAAAACCATAATAGGGGCACTTTCAACAGAGACTTTTAAAAAAATCCAATGGGAGAAAGCAGTGCCAAACCCCTTAAAATTGCAAGTGTGAAATGTTGCTTTACCCAAGTTTAAAAGCTGTGTTTACAAGACAACAAAGGCGTAATGAAAACCCTGTTTCACTGTCATGATACATTCAAAACAAAAGAGGATATACACATAAGAGTACATGGTTCTTATAAAGTGTGCATAGCGTTGGCAATTATATCCATTTATCACTCAATGCACTTTGGCTTTCTCAGTTGTTTGTACACAGCAAACATTGTGGAAAATCCTTGCAGGTTTCCTTTTGCAGGAGTCTCAAATATCTCCACATCAGCAAAGTTTCCTTTGCAGCACATTTGGGTGCTGTTCACTCTGCTGACTTTATAAGGATCAGCAAGCTGACCTTGACATCTGTTCCCTTACGAGAATACTCTCGTATTGCGTTTTGCTAAAACGCTATGGGGGCATTCCTTTCCTCGAGATATTGAAGCAAATTTTTATCCAAAAATACCATGTACACGCAGTGCAGCTGCACAACTCTCAGCAGGAAGCAGCTGCGTGCTGATTGGCTGTGCCGCTGCAACTGCAGCAACCTATGGCGAGACCGTGGGGCGGGACGGACCAATCAGGTCCTTCCAAACGCCACGGGCATACAGAGTTTCACTCCTTCCTCTCTCATCCCCACCGCTCTAAAATGGCCGTGGACAGAGAACATTATATCCCCGCTGCGGACATACAGAGCTCTCCCTTCCTCTCATTCCATCGCGCTGAAACGCGCCGCGGACCGAGAAGGTTATATCCTCGCTGCGCTGATGACGCCGCGGATATATGGAGCTCTCCAAGCGCCTCCCTCTCTCTCCTCCGCCGCTCTAAATGGCCGTGGACAGAGAATGTTATTCCCGCCGTGCTAATGGCTCCGCGGGCATATGGGGCTTTTCACTCGCTCCTTCTCTTACTCCGCCGCCCTGAAATGGCCGCTGACAGAGAATGTGATACTGCCGCCACGCGGATGGAAGATGTGCACTTCTACACACGAGTGAACTCAACATAAGCTCTCCTCACTCTTCCTTCTCTCTCGCCCCGCCGCCCTGATATGCCGTGGGCAGAGAATGCTAGAGGAGAGGCATGCGAACTCAGGCTGCTGGATATACCGAGAACGCGCTTACGTCACAGCCGTTCTCGCTGCAGCGCGCGCTTGCTGCCAAAGGTAAACAGCCTTATATGGCAGCGCGCGCTCCCTGCACAGCGCGCGTTCGCTGACTAGAGCGCGTCATAACACGCGCTCTCCGTCTGAGCATAACGATGTCATAAAATGGCTGCCAAGCTTGCGCCTTTTTTCCCTCAAATATCACTTCTCCCAGTTCCCCTATTCAGGCGGCTGGAGTGGTTCAACACTGTAGGTAATGTGTCCACTACATAGTGTGCACTCCTGCATAAGCACTGTTAATTCAGTGCCACAAATCACTCAATAAACCTGATATTCTCCCAGTTCCCTTAGTTCAGGTGACTGGAGATGTAACATTGCAATAACTAGCCTGTGGCCAAACATGCTCAGTTGCACATTGACGCTGTTATGCGTTTACCTCTGTGAATTCGCTGGCATACGCCACGAATACTCTAATGTAGTGGCGCCCATTATTCAGTGCACGCCACCACACATTATTTACAATAAATCAGAGCTTTTCTAGTGGCTAGGTAGACCCGCGCCTGCAGAGCACGCGCTATCCATTAGCCCTGCCGCTAACGTGCACGTGGACTAATCCGCAAGAATGCGTCCACTTTACAGTAACACTATCTAAACACAGTGTTACGAGTTCATCTGTAGGCAGGTGCCAACATCAAAGTTGTACCCCTACACTCAAGCACTTCCCTATGTTCCCCAGCTCCCTGCACTCAGGCGGCTGGAAACATTATTCCTACAATCGACGAGCCCGCAAACAAACGCGCTCGCCTGTACACATGCACCATTTCCCCGGCGACACAAAACGTTCGCCGCTATTCTGCGTTCTCCGGCCCCCTGCACTCAGGCGGCTGGGAACACTATTTCCCTATTTACTATTTATGACCCCGTGAGCAACGTGCTCTTCTGTACACAAACACAATCCCTTGGTAAGCGCCACTTCCAAGGCGACCCAATAAGGCGTGCGTCACCATTCAGTGCACGCCGCCTCTCACAGTGCTACTAGCACAATGCATCCGGGCTAGTGTTAATTTTGTCACCTATTTTTAATTTAGTCTTAGTCTTAGTCTTGTGCCAAATGTCCTTGTTAGTTTTAGTCATATTTAGTCATTCACATATCTTTTTTTGTTAGTCAAGTTTTAGTCGACTAAAAGTCTCGTCATTTTAGTCTAGTTTTAGTCAAAAGACAACTCAAGGTATCTTAGTCAAGTTTTAGTCGACCAAAAGTCTAGTCATTTTAGTCTAGCTTTAGTCAAAGGAAAACTCAATATATTTTGTGGCAAAATAAGTTACATAAAGTACATATAACCTGCATAATGTTTGTGCCACAACACCATAGCTAACTGGTTGATTTACAGCGTAGATCAGCATTAGCTTATGAGACGATGGGCACAAATATCGAGTTCGATCTTGATTCAGTATGAATTCATATGTATATAGCCTACTGTACATAGTATAAGGGAAAATATGTTTTTTACACTTTTTTGGGGTTATATTATATTTGCTTGCATTCTTTACTATTCACTATTATTAACATTTCAAAATTTCACAAATAAGGAAGCAGTTATGATCTGTGTATGTATTAAAGAGCCATACAGGCACCCAGTGGGTAATGGCATTACAAGTGAATTTTTTTATTTTTCCAGCCACAAAATGACTCTAATTTGCCTCTTTGCAGTGGAATTCTCTATTTTAACCTGTAATATAAATAATAAAAATATTAGAAGAAAAATATTTTAAGTGATCATTAATGGACCATAAGCCTATTGCACAAATATTTAGTACCAAAAGATCTCCTCAAAATATTCAATAAATATTATTGAATTAAAATATAGGCTATTTATTTTTGAAATAGTTAAGGTGTATGGTCACATTTGACCATCAATGAGTACAAGTGTGACTTAATTAGTAAGGAATACCTGAGGGCTAAATACAAGAAAAACATTAATATTAATGTTAACAATGTTGATCTCTACCACTCTCCATAATAAAATGATACTGTAAATGTGGCTGACGCACACTATGCTGTACTGTTTACCAAAAATTGCTGCAAACACCTGTAAAGTGAAGCTGTTGTGTAACTTGCGCGGCTTAAGCCATTCAAATATACTGACACAGCGCTAGAGGTATTGAGCGCTCCGGAAACCACGTGACCACACGCGCGCGGCCGCGAGATGACAGGCGGAGTCTGAGAGAGACCTGCACTCCAGCAACAGCGGGAACTCTTTCTGAATATTTTGAACAGCTGAATATTCATCTCATGATGTAAAAGTAGAGACAATTGTAGACGAAAATGAAGAGAGATTTTATCTTAGTTTTTATTTTATGCAAAACATATTAGTCTCGTCCTTTTTCATCAACAATAATGCATGTTAATTTAGCCTTAGTCAGTGTTTTTGGACATTGGTGCAGTCTCGTCATCGTCTCGTCTTCGTCATGGAAAAAAAGGTCGTTAACGAACATATTTAGTCTCGTCTCGTCTGACGAAATTAACACTAATCCGGGCTAACAGGTCCCTGTTATTCAGTGACCCGCCCCACAAATTAATTCAACCCTTGGCTTCGATAACAAGGTTACTCGCTACAGTTCGCTCACAGACCACCGTGCTTTCGCACTGTGGTAGAGACAGCGGTGAGAAGCGACATGAGTCACGTGCTTCGAACCGAAATATCAAACTGTTAAATTAAGGGAGCGGTGGAAACCGTGCACCCCTCATAGAGCGAGTCAGGCTTTTACAGTCGCTACTTCCTTGTGCCAAAAGAAGGGTGGTGGTCTCAGGCCATTCTAGATTTCAGACATCTGAACAAGGCCCTTATGAAGCGCCCGTTCAGAATGTTGAGAATGAAACAAATCCTCGCGCACATCCGCCCGGGTGATTGGGTTTTCACTGTGGATCTAAAGGATGCCTTTTTCCACATACAAATAGCCCCTCATTACAGGCCATTCTTGAGATTCGCCTTCGAGGGGAAAGTTTACCAATACAAGGTGCTACCTTTTTGGTCTATCTCTGACTCCCCGCACGAAGTGCATGGAAGCGGCGCTAACCCCGCTGAGGCTTCGGGGAATGAGAATTCTCAATTATCTCGACGACTGGCTCAGAATAGCTCAGTCAGAGATACAGTTGTTAAACCACAGATCTTGGCTTCTCAACCATTTAGAATGCTTGGGACTCAGAATCAACGTGGCATAGAGTTTATTGTCTCCCACACAGAAAGTTTCGTTTCTGGGAACAGTATTGGACTCACTGCAGATGAGCGTGCGACTGACTTCACAGCGCGCGCTCTCTGTTCAGAACCGAGCGGTTTCCCTCAGTTCCGGTGCACACATTCCTCTCAAACACTTTCAGAGGATGCTGGGTCTCATGGCCTCGGCGGCGCTAGTTCTCAGACTGGGTCTGTTGCACATGTGCCCCCTACAGCACTGGCTGAATCGCCGCGTTCCAGCTCACGCATGGCTCTCGGGCCGATTGCAAATCAAGGTAGACCACAGCTGTGTGTTGGCTCTGGCTCCTTGGAAAAATCCCGTCTGGTACCAGACGGGCGTGAGTTTGGGCACTGTTACGAAGTGGAAAGTTATCTCGACAGATGCATCCAACCTAGGTTGGGGAGCCCTTCACGAGGGCAGGCCAGTCTCCGGTCTCTGGTCAGACTCGGAGAGGAGCCTTTACATAAACTGTCTAGAGATGAAAGCGGTCACGCTATCGCTAAGAGCTTTCCTTCCGTACATAAAGCACCACCATGCCCTGGTCCGAACGGACAGCAGGTCGGTGGTAGCCTATATAAGTCGCCAAGGCGGTCTGAAAATTATCGATCTGCACACAATGGCGTAAGAAGTCCTAATATGGGCAGAACACAATACGCTGAGAGCGACTCATGTGCCAGGCATTCTGAATTTGGGTCCGGACATGCTGTCCAGGTGCAATTCAGACAATTGGGGCAGTTCTTGGAGAGGCAAAAGTGGATCTTTTCGCCTCACAAGACTATGCTCAATGCCGAATATAATTCTCCAAGCACAAGGATGCGTTGGCCCACGAATGGCCCAACCTTCTTCTTTATGCTTTTTCCCCAATCTCAATGTTACCTCAGGTCATAGAGAGGATTAGGGAGAGCAGATGCGCTGTGCTTTAATAGCCCCGCTTTGGAGAAATCAACCTTGGTTCTCACTACTGAGTCAGATGTCGGAAACAGCTCCGTGGCCGATCCCGCTGAGGAGAGACCTCCTCATGCAGGCGGAACGGCAGATCTGGCATCCGCGTCCCGATCTATGGGCGCTTCATGTTTGGCCCATCAACGGGTACATGAGAACCTCTCTGAAAATTTATTGAATACCATTACTGAAGCTAGAGCCCCCGCGACCAGGCGGCTCTATTCAGACAAATGGTCAGTCTTTTCGGACTGGTGTAAAGCTCGAAGTCTGACCCCACATGATTGTGAAGTGTCAGAAGTGCTTACATTTTACAAGAGCTTCTGGACGCGGGTCGTTCCCCCTCCACGCTCAAAATTATGTGGCTGCTATAGCAGCGTATCACATTCAAGTGAACGGACTAACATTGTACGCTTCCTTAAAGGGGCTAGAAGGCTTCACCCACCTCGCCCCCCTTCAGTCCCTATATGGGACCTGTCTATGGTCCTGGATGCTATGAAGAGCTCTGCACTTGAGCCTCTGCATTCGGTGAGCTTTAAGCTCCTGTCACTAAAGACCGCTTTTCTGCTGGCGATCGTCAGTTAAGCGAGTGGGTGATCTGCACGCGCTCTCTGTGAGCGCCTTCGTGTCTGGAATTGGGCCAAACGACTTCAAGTCGTCCTCAAACCAAGACATGGATATGTACCTAAAGTGCTTTCAACTCCGTTCAGAGCACAGGTCATTTCACTCTCAGCACTTTCATCACCGATAGATGAAGAAGATGCTAATTGGCTCTGTCCTGTCAGAGCGCTGAGGATATACATAGAGCGTTCCGCTGCTTAGGCAACTGGACAGCTCTTTGTATGCTTTGGCGGCCGCACCCGAGGGTACGCGGTTACAAAGCAGACCCTGTCACGATGGATAGTAGATGCTATCTCGCTGGCTTATGAGTTTAAAGATCTCAGCTGCCCTTTAGGCATTAAAGCCCATTCTACTAGAGGCATGGCCTCTTCGTGGGCTTGGTCTACTGGCATTTCTCTAAATGATATCTGTGTGGCGGCAGGCTGGGCTTCCCCGTCCACTTATCAGAATTATAATTTAGATGTCCCGGCCTTATAGGCTGGGCTTCTTGCTGTGTACAGTTTTAACCCCTTAAGGCTCGAAAAGTCCGGTCTGGGTTAAGTATTGTATAAGTCATAGTACATTCCTTATACGGCTCGAATTATCTGGCCATTCATTATTCCTGGCCCGACTATGTCCGGTCTATACATTATAGTACACGTATATCGTGTTCATTCTCATTAAGGGCTTGACTCAGGTCTGGCTCATTTTGGGACTTCTTGATATCATATTACGGGCCCACCTAGGTTGGCCTGGGTTTGGTGTCGTTGGCTTTAGAGCCGTTAAGCAAGCACGGCGTTTTGCATTGGTCCCCCATAGCGTTTTAGCAAAACGCAATACGAGAGTACTCTCGTAAGGGAACGTTTCGGTTACTAACGTAACCTCGGTTCCCTAAGATGAGGGAACGAGTATTGCGTTTTGCTTGCCGTGCTTGCTCACTTGCTCAGGAGTCGCTTCAGTCGATTAACCTGACTAACCTTGCGAGACAGGGTCTTATATACCCTTGGCTATTCAAATTCTGTTGCCCCTTGTGGCGGGAATTTGGAAGGACCTGATTGGTCCGTCCCGCCCCACGGTCTCGCCATAGGTTGCTGCAGTTGCAGCGGCACAGCCAATCAGCACGCAGCTGCTTCCTGCTGAGAGTTGTGCAGCTGCACTGCGTGTACATGGTATTTTTGGATAAAAATTTGCTTCAATATCTCAAGGAAAGGAATTCCTCCATAGCGTTTTAGCAAACGCAATACTCGTTCCCTCATCTTAGGGAACCGAGGTTACGTTAGTAACCGAAACGTTTTGTTATCAGTTTCACTGTCAGAGATAAAATGGGGCATTTTATGCAATCACTGGACTCATGACTCAGCATACAGGTACTGAGGGAGATGCGGTTGTCAATACGCTTTATTGCAAAAGTCTCAGATAAACAAATCACTGGAAGTGACCACTTATATCTTTTAAACGAGATACAATCTAACAGCAAAAATACTGAGTTAAAAATAAAAAAATATTTATACTGTGTAAGCTATTCATCTTGTTTTGTAACAATAAAGGGGAATATCATCTACACAGGATTTGCTGATATTTTTGGTTGTCTAATACTCAATCAGACCCTTTCTGTCAGAATATGTGGCACAGCTACTCATCCAAGCGCTTGTCATTTCAAGACTGGACTACTGCAATTCCCTTCCAGCAAGACTAATCCTTTGCAGATGATCCAGAATGCGACAGCTCTTTAGTCTTCAAATAACCAAAAAGAACCCACTTCACACACCAGCTAATCTCAGTTAACTGGCACTCAGTTGTGTGTAGAATTCAATGTAAAGTTTTAACGCTGGCTTTCTGGACTACTACTGGAACAGCTCCTCCCATACCTCAACTCACTACAAATGTTCTTGTTGTCTATCTGTCTGGATCGCTATCTTTGTGGGAACTCTCCATAGACGTAATGGTTTTTATACCTACCCATCACATAAAGCTTTCTGCATTTTCACATTAAAAAAAATAAAAAATAAAAAACTAATTCTGTTTGATTTATAAGCTTGTTTCCTCATGGGGACTCCAATTTAGGTGACACAAGTCCCCATGAGTCAGTGTGCATTCAGGTTGAAGTCCCCACCGGGATAGAAACACACACACACACACACACACACACACACACACACACACACACACACACACACACACACACACACACACACACACACACACACACACACACACACACACACACACACACACACACACACACACACACACACACACACACACACACACACACACACACACACACACACACACACACACACACACACACACACACACACACACACACACACACACACACACACACACACACACACACACACACACACACATACACATACTTTCCAAGTTTAATGGGTACTTACCATAGACATGTCTGCATTTTTATTTTAAAAAACTTCACTATGCTTTATAAGCTGTTTTACTCATGGGGACCAAAAAATGTCCCAACAAGGGCAAGGATTTCGGATTGCTACCTTTGTGGTGACATTATGTCCCCATATCATATTTCATTTGCATTTCTTCTCTTCTATAGCTTGTTTCCTAATCAAGTTGTCTAATAAACCTGGCATTATGTAACACTTTGATGAATGCTCTGTTCCTCTTTTGTAAGTCTCTATGGATAAAAGCGGATAAAAATGCTACATGTAAATGTAATTAGCCCTTGCGCATCATATTTCAAAAGTAAGACATTTATTTTATTAGTCATTTTAACTATTGCAATGAACCTCTTCACTCTTTTTCAGCTTTGTTAAAGTGCACAATAAGCAGTCAGTTTCACAGTTTACTGAGGTCAAAAAGTGCTCATTATGGTGTGACAGTCCATGAAATACAGCCGAGTAATAAAAGCAAGGCTGCCACTGACTGGAACAAGTCGCAGAGAGCAAGCTGTGTGCATTCTTATTATCAGACAGCTTCATCAACACCTCAACTTTATCTCGCTCCTTGATAATAGACTCTTTCCCAGGGAAGAATTCAGTGTGGCACGCAGTTCAGAGCTATTGAAGATGATATACCTTGTCAAAATGAATGAAATTCATGATGTGCACTGAACAGATGCGAAATAAATGATTTGAGCAAAATGAAGTTCCACAGCACTGTGAGCAACAAGAATGCTTTATTACATGAGTTGAGTTTTAGAATATGCATGTGTTTAACTCTACAGATATAATGCTATTCTGAAACATCACTCAACATCTTGGGATTTATAAAGGAAAGGAGCCCTCTGGGTGTCGATTTGTTTAAATAAATCAAAATAAGCAGACAAATGCATTTATCAAATAGGGCAATTTACTTAATGGGTTCAGACATAGCTGGCGTTTCTCTCTTTATTTGGATGCAGATGACTGGCATCATATATTCAGTGTTGCTCCAGGGGATATGAGCTCTGTCGTTTTACAGAAAATTCCTGCTCTCTCTGTCTCTTTGTTCTGAAGAGACATGGTTAGTGGTGATATAAATCACAGAGCACTAATGAATACTTAGCACTGCTTTCAAAACCATTTGATTTTTTACTGCACACACTTCTTTGGGCAGGATATAGGCTAGTCCAATCACCTGATCAGAATTCAGCAGTTCCCCACCTTCATTTACAAATAGGGTAAAGTTTTTTTTTTTTTTTTTTTAAATAGGCTAATCTAAACCGTACATTAAATAAAATTACTTTGTGATGCAGCTAATAACTTCATACCATAATTGATCTTTATGAGCATTTTTTCATCTTTATGAGGGTATCATTTTTAAACCACACAGAAACTTTAATAAAATTAGCATAACATTAATTCATTAACATTCATTGATTACCTCTTGCCCCAAGAAATTATATCAACATCAACTGTATTGCTCAATAAAATGCATGCATAACTAGCCTCTGTGGAACAACAGTGTCATCTACAGATGAGTTAGTGTAAGAACATTTAACCTGAAAAATGTAGTAGTGCAATATTTCACAGGTTCGTCTTTTCGTCTGTGTTTACAACATAACATAAGCACTCATACAATTAAAATAAATTGAGAAAAAAGAAAGAATACACTGACTAAAAAGAGTTACATTGACAGGTCTTTTGAAACAAAAATCAGTTCCACGGCCTTTCCAGAAGGGGCGCGCGCTGGTCTCGTGAAAACGGAAGTGCAGCGCGTTCGTGTCGGCTCATTTTGAACACGCGCAACTTCCGCCTGGTTCAAATTTTTTTTGCACTCTTTTTTATTTGGTAAAGCAGGGCTAATCTTTTGTCCGAGGCGGCCGTGCTAGTGACCCGGTATGGACATCCAGAGTAAGTTTTCGTGCTTTACTCGAGTCCTGTGTTTGTATGTAGACGTATTTGAAGAGTTTGTAGAAACGTGCTTAACTGTGGCTGTGCTAATATGACCACTAGCTACAATACGGCAGAAAGTCAGCCATTTAGCAGCTAATGCAATATCAGTATATGCGAGTATCCCATATTTGATACAAACATTTGCCTCCTTGAATGATTTGCGTTTATTTGTTTACGTGCCCGTTTGTCTGCATGTAGATGTTAAATGCAAATATATGTTCTAGTTAGTAGTTTGCAGGAAATATTAAACTGTTAAACACGTTCTGATGTCTCAAAACAGGTATTGAACCAATGACACTTGGCTCCCCAACCTCCCCCAAGCCTGGGGCTCAGTTTTTACCCGGGTTTCTGATGGGAGACCTGCCTGCTCCTGTCACACCCCAACCCAGGTCTTTTGGGTTGACCGGAGGTGGGGCAGAAACAAGGTCTCCTCTTCTGGCTGGTAAACACTTTTTTATTATTCTTCGTTGTGTTTTGCTAATACTATAAGAAATTCGGACTCCTTTTTTTACACATAGCATAGAAGTTACTTGGTTAGAGATTTGATCCTCTCTTGATTCAGGTGGATCTCCTCCTCAGCCGGTGGTCCCAACACCTAAAGACAAGAGTGGAGCCCCTCCAGTCAGAAGCATCTACGAAGACCTCAACGGTTCCTGTGTGGGAATGTCACCCCTTGCTGCTCGCAAACAAGTGAGAAGTGCAAACAAGATTTAGATATATAGATTTATAGATTTTTTCTTATAGATTTTAATTTGAGACTGAATTACATATCCTGTGTTTACATAAGAACACAGAGAGACAGTAAACAGATATTGCTTACATATATTTTTTAACTATGTTAGTGAGTGCTGATATTGTGTAAAGCACAGCCTAAACATCGCCATGGTCATCTACACACAGAAAAAAGTACCCTACCCATCTGATCTGCGAGCCCAATACTGACATTAAATTTAAAATAAATGCAAAGAAACAGTTTGTGATTTTTGCTTATCTTATTTTGATGTCTCTTATGTATGATCTCTTACCTTGATGTTTGTTTCTCATTGTTTACTGATAATTATTTTGGTATACAATCATATCAATATTAAAAAGGAGCATTAAAAAGTTTATTAACAAATCTAGGGCCCTATGAAATCCGTTTTATTTTTTGCCAAAATCATTTTTTTACGTTTTAATTTTTGCTAATTCCTTTTTTTTTCGTTTAAATTTTTGGGAATTCAGTTTTTTTTACCCTTAACTGTTATTTTAGTTGTAAAAAGAGTGCTTTTAATGTTAATATAATAGATAGAAATTAAGGAATTACCTTAAATTTATTGAGGTAACAAACATCACATTTACTTCTCAAGACAAATACTGCATGATGCAACATAACACTGCACTCTCAAGTCACAACAAAATATTAGTGCTGTGAATTGATAATAAAAAAAACCCTAATTAAATAAAAAAAAAATTCTGTAATTAATCCTGATTAATTGCAATTAAAAACATTGGAGTTTTTAATATTTTTATATTGTAATAATTTCAGTTGCTCTCCAAATTGAATGAATAATGAAGAAACAATTTAAAGACAGCATATTTTAAATATGTGTTGTAATGACATCTTTTTATGAATGATGGCCAGTGTCACTGATATTAATGTCTATATGAAACATTAATGACGTTACATTACAGTATATTTATAAAATATTAATATATTAATAAGCTACCAATTTCAACATTTACGAGGCTTTAAAAAAATAACAATAACCCATGGCCTTCCCTGTCAGACATAGCCTACACAGAAATTGAATAAAGTTATCAACACCTTGCTTAACTGCATAAATATGTGATATATAGATTAATCATCATTAAAGCTACAATCTTCTGTTCCCGTTGTTCTTTGAACATTAATGACAGACATTATCAGTGCTACTGTCACTTTAAGATCTACCTCTGCCGAACATGATGTGGATAAGACGCGCTGACCCGCGCATCTCATTTTCTCTCAAGTTCATTTAAGGCATTATTTTCCATATAGTACACTAAAGTGCATTACAAACAAGGCAAAATACAGCAAGTACTCCCTGTGAGGGAACTGCTCGGCTTGGTACTGAGGGCTTAGCGTTGAGTTTCTTAACTTTTTCGCCGACGAAAGCAGAGCCGCGGAGAGCCGCTTTGCCATACTTTCATTGTTTTGAAGGGGGAGCTGTAATGACGGGAGGGGTTGTGTCGCCCAGATTTGCCTCCCCCGGTCTGCATTTTTCCCCAGACATACGTTCTTCTCCCACACAAAACAGCATTTCATTCCAAATATGTGAAATTCCGCGCTAACACCAGATTCTGCGTTAATATGCCAATTCCGTTATTCCGTCCGAGATTCTGTGATCGCAGAAATTTATAGGGCTCTACAAATCCTCATTTCAGAGTTGTTCTGGGTAAATTATTAATACACCGATTTGTGTGTTCAGTGTTGGACAGATCAGTTGTTTTAACCAGTTATTAAAATTAATCGGTTCAAACGAGTCATTAGGTCGTGAATCGGACATCTGTGCAAATCCTGGCTGTTAGGACATCACGATTTGCCATTTCAGTTGATTTTGATTCATATGTGTGAGGGAGAAGGATCTAAAACAGTGCTTAGTTTGAAGGCCAAGAGAGTGTGGGGTTCTCTGCTCGATCTCTCTCTCTGTGAACATGTGCCCTGTCACAAGTGCAGCAGTCATCTACATCACTCATAAATCACAATAACTTATCAAATGTCATCTTAACATTAACAGGGTTATAACACCACCCAGATTATATATCTTTTAAGCATGTGCCCCCCCCCCCCCCCCCCCCCCAATTTAGAATAGCTTTCAGTATGAAAGTTATTAGTGAGAAATATTTTTTTTTCGTAAAAACATTCGTACACAGACTTCACACACAAATTTGTGTGTATGCATGCTTGGTGAATGAGACCCAATGATTTGAATATTATTGCACAGATTTAGCAATTTCACTCTTCACATTTGATTCATAGCTAATGTAAGAGAAAGAGATTTAAAGCATTTTGTTAACCAGTTTTTGTCCTTGGCTTATTAATTTGTTTTTCACAGCCATTTGCTGGAGTGCACACACCATTGTCTGGTCTACCTGGGACACCAGGAACAGGTAAATATCATATTTAGTTTGATTACTTATTAAACGAATTTCCCAGCCCAAAAATTGATTCTTAGTGTCTTTTTTTTGTTCTATAGTCTCTAGTTTGTTTAGCCCTGCAGGGCAGCAGAGGAAAACAACTCTTTCCCCAGCTCAAGTAGATCCGTTCTTCACACAAGGAGATGGTCTGTCCTCTGACGACCAGCTGGATGACACCTGGATCACAGTGTTTGGGTGTGTTTTTAAAAAACCCATTGTACTATCAAATAATGAAGTTTGATGACAGGGTTTATGGCGATGTTGTCTACATATGGCACAAAATCCTTGTTTGTTTGTACGCAGATTCCCTCCAGCATCTGCTTCATACATCCTTTTACAGTTTGCACAGTATGGAAACATAATAAAACATGTAGTAAGTACAGACTAAGTTTCATCATTGCAGTTTGGCTTGTATATGATTTGTAATCGATACAAATGCTCTTTTCATTTACAGATGTCTAATACAGGAAACTGGATGCATGTTCAGTTTCAGTCTAAACTGCAGGCACGGAAAGCTCTCAGTAAAGATGGAAAGATATTTGGAGAAGCCATAATGATTGGTGTCAAACCATGTATTGATAAGGTAGAAGCAATGATTTCCTTGTGAAAACAAGCATGGTGGATGGAAGTGTCCCTGCATGTAATATTTGTAACAGTTATAATTTTGCGTTGTATGTATTTTTAATTTTTTGACAGAGTGTAATGGAGTGCTCCGAGAAGGGCAGTGTTTCCAGTTCTGTGTTCACGCCCCCAGTGAAGGCTCATGGCACCCCCAGTCACCCTTTATCGACTCCCCGATCTGTCATGAGGCCCCTCAGTGCTGCTTACAAAGCATCCAGTAGTGACTACCAGGTATAGTTGAACAAATGCATTAATATTAGCCTATCAAAAGCAGCTTTACAAAATAAATGCATTTAAAAGATTAGTTCACCCAATTTAATTTCTGTCATTATTTACTCCCTCGTGTGGTTCCAAACCCGTAAGACATTTGTTCGTCTTCAGAACACAGATTAAGATATTTTTGATGAAATTCGAGAGCTCTCAGGGCCCTCCATTGTAAAGTGCGGATCAGGCCTCATTTTTCTGTCTGAGCCCGGCCCGCGTCCGACAGAGCAGTAACCGAACCCGACCAGAGCCCGACAGGCATTAAGATATTAATGCACGAGCTTGACCCGAACCCGAATCAATTTTTTTTTCTCATACTTAATGACACATGTACGTTTGTTCGTGTGGAAAGCCCGCTTTTATTAAGCAACTGTTGGAAGGCATTCTGAAATGATTTCAGATGAGCGCATCAGCGCGCAGACGGGGCAACAAATGCACACGTTAACGCGGGGCCCAATCAAATAGCCAATTGAAATTAAATGAACAAAGGTCTACCAAAAATGGCCCAAGCTAACAGAACAAAACAATAACGTTACACACATGCAGCTTATTGAAATAAAAAAAATCACTTTCTCGATTTTGACATTTTCTCGAAAACTGTATGGCTACTAAACTGCAACATGGGATCTATTTACATAATCCATCCATCAAAGTTTAGGCTAATCCAGGTTTAGGCAGAAAAAGGATTGCATCAACTGTGGATGGCTTCAAGGCTGTCCTCTGCTCGATGGTCCTGCCAGCAGCGCTGAAGTTGCGCTGCCAGTCACATGTAGCCTAATATGCACACACATGTTACGCGCTGTCACAGCTACATAAACAAATTTCCGCACACAGGAAGACGGATGTTAGGGTAATATTTTACATTTATTTTAATCACAAAAACATACCTTTGCATCAAGTTAAACAGGCCCATTGGCTACCTACATAAGATATTTTAAATTTCAAATGTTCAATGCCTTATCGTGCTGACGTGACGGAGCCCGAACCCGAACATTATTTCTAAATATCTGTCTGAACCCGGCCCGGCCCGTCAGTTACCGGCAATTTAATTAACACTTTCAAGGCCCAGAAAGGTAGTAAAACATCATTGAAATAGTCCATGTGACTCAAGTGGTTCACCCTTAATTTTATGAAGCGACCAGAAATAAACAAAAATAACAACTTAATTCAATAATTTCTTCTTGTCTGTGTCCGACTCCTAAACTGTTTACGTTGGCCAGTGCCTGCGTCAGCTTCACACGCATGCGTTGTGGTGCTCACATGAACAGCTTTGGCCAATGGTAAGCTGGTGTTCTGGCGTAGCTCTGACGTAACTTGGAAGCGCTGTACTGTATTTACTACGTCAACAGAAAAACAAACAAAAATAACAAATGTATTCTTCTCGTCTGTGTCAGTCTTCAGTCTTTTCGGCTACACAACATCTGCATTGCAAAAGCTAGGGATGCACCGAATATTCGGCCACCGAAAATTTAACTGAACCTGTCATGAAAATGACAGACACTGTGTATAAATGATTATATTTCAACAACGAATTGGATAAAAAAATATATTTTAATTAGATTTAGAAGTTATTGCAAATACTGCCTTATGTGAAGCTTACATGTTTGTGTACTATGTTATTTGAGTGTTGATTATTATACCTAAAAATAAATAGCAACTAAATTTAGGCTAATAGTTTGGGCTCTGTTGTTAACCTTCAATATTAATGTGCAAGTAAGGTTTAAGGTTTAAAAATTAAAAATGCACTTGACCTAAATGCACTTTATTTTTATGAGAGAACATTTAATTTTAAAACCTTTCTGTAGGCCTGTACATTATTATTTAATGTACACATGAGTGGGGTCAAGTTAAACATTTTAGTTTGAATTTTATTTTATACTGTGCATTGTTGCAATGTGCTAAATAAATATTGGCATAATTTGTAATTGATTTATTCTTTGAATCTTTAATATTAATTTATGCAATTGCAATGCCTTGATTTTAGTAAAGTTAGTACACAGTCATAGCCATAAATGCAATGGTACTAATAATTGGCATAATTTATTTCGGTTTTCGGCCTTGGTGTCCTCTTTTTTTTTTTTTCGGTTTTCAGTTTCGGCCAAGAATTTTCCTTTCGGTGCATCCCAAGCAAAAGCTTTTTTTGTTGCTGTTGTTGTTTTTGGCATATGCTTACCAACACAACGTCATTACTATAGAAACCAATGTTTATATTCCGGAAGCGAAAGCGCAACACGGGACGCACAAATAATATCTGTGCAGTTGCGATACACTGTGGGAACTGTGAATAGTTTAGATCAGATTCCTATTGGATACACACATAATCGGATTTGGACTCCGTGTGAACAGCCTAAGATTAGTAAATGCTTCAAGTATTTTTCATTGTTAACTAATGCTAACAAATTGAACCTTACTGTAAAGTGTAACCAATAAAAATAATTTTATTATTACTATTAATTTCAATTTTTATTTTCTTTCCGTATTTAAAGTCTGAATAACATCCTGTCGGCAGCAGAACCTGGCTTAATTTGGAAATAATGTGCATCTCCTCCTAGTTTGTAGTTTTCACACACAACCGGCTGAACATGAGCTAATCTGTTTGTGACTGTTTTCTTTCTTCCCCTTATTTTTTTTATGCATTTGTTCTTGCAGATTTGATATCTCAGCATTAGCAATTTGTCAAAATAATTTTTCATATGATTTTGAATAGCAGAAATGGGTAAGATAATTGTAATTATAATAATCGGTGTATTAGAATCTATATTTACAAGTGTTATTTAAATAGCTAGTTAGTGGGAGAAACTGAAATGTGCTGTAAGGAACAACATTTTAAAAGCATCATTTGTGAAGTGCTTTGTTTTGTTCTGATTTATAGGTTGTGTCAGATCAACAGACACCAAAAAAGGATGACAGTTTTGTATCGAAAGCAATGGAGTATATGTTTGGATGGTAATCTTTCACTCACAGGGTCCTGATGAAAAAGCTCTGAGACCATCAACAGCCTCTGATGTGTTGGCATTGCTCTAAAAACTGACATTGGGTTTTTCTGAGCACAATCACTGAGTGAATACAAAAGCACTTTATCTCTATGTTCGCGGACTAATTGACTGTGTGCTGTTTTGCTGAAGATGGACTCATGAGTGTTTCACTTGGACTGCTTTCAGCTGCTGGGTTTGAAGTGTGTCTGCTTTGGAGTTAGTCCCTCAAGTCTGTCCTCAAAACCATACAGGTTTAAGAACTTAATTGTGAGCATTAGGTGTTTCAGGTCTTAAACATGCCAAAAGAGGGTTCTGCTGGTAACTTAAGGATCAAATCATGACACTCCCTCACGGGACCCTATTGTACAAAATATGAAAATTTTACTTAACATAATTATTGGTTATGGTCTGCTTCATTGATCTCCTAAGAATATCATTGAATGACACCTTCTGCATTTTGAGACCAAGGCCTTAATCTACGATTGAACCATCTTTTCATTGGGTTACATACCTCTGTTTTTAGGTTATTGTGGGTTTTCACTAACTTTATCAATTATTTTAATAGGACAGAAAATCCGTTTTTTTAGAAATGTCTGGTTTTGAAAATGCCTTTTCTCTTTAATAAACACTGTCTGACTTAACTGCAGTTTGTTCTCTTTAAGTTTTGTATTAAAGGTACGCTACGTAACTTTTTTTTTTTTTTTCTTGTTCAAAATTAACACAATTTAAATGAGCCAATACATCATAATTCCTTCTTCCAAAGCGTGTTTTTGTCTTGCCTTGATTCATTATGGTAAGCCTATCATAAGTGTCGCCTGTGCGTGTCTTGTCACATCTGTAAATAGAGAGAAGTTGCTCCTCCACTTTGACGCGTGTGTATGTTTGGGATTGGTATAGATTAGTTGTCACAATGAGCTAGAAAGTTTGACACTGTGCACGATAAATCTTAAATCTTAGAGGAATCACCTGTTTTAACAGAAATTCAGAACAGAGGAGAGTCTGCTGGCAAAAAGAGAACGTGACCGAGCTTATAATAAAATGGGAATTAACACTGGCTTGGCTTTTCGGAGATGGCTAGAATTAAGGGATTTGAAAGTACTCAACTGGTGAGTAAGGTATTTTATTGAACCGTTAAATTACCATATGTATCTCAGTTCATTGCAAAGCGTTATCTATTGTAAAGGGTCATATTCATTCACACAGTCATGCAAGATTAGTAAGCACAACCAAAGTATTGTTCTTCTACAAAATGCATTTTTGTTGTTGTAATAATTAACCTGCCACGATTTTGAGTACTTAAGACTTGACACTGACCTTTTCACACTCTTCATGTGGGTGGTTGCAGTGGGTTTGGAACGAAGCATTTTAAAGTGTGAAGAAAAGAGTTTTTTCTTTTTCTTTTTCCTTGCAATTATCTTTTTTTTTAACAAAATTTAGAAAATGAAGAATTTGATCTGAATTGACCTATAGATCAATTTGACAGGAAGAGCAAGTAAAGGAATTACAATTTTTAAAAAAAATTATATATAAACAGGTGTAGTGAATAACACTGATTATCATCACGGCACCTGTTGAGATGTGTTAGAAGCAGGAAAAATGGGCAAGCAAAATGATTTTAACGAGTTTGACAAGAGTCAAATTGTGATGGCTAGACGACTGGGTCAGAGCATCTCCAAAACTGCAGCTCTCGTGGGGTGTTCCCGGTCTGCAGTGGTCAGTATCTATCAAAAGTGGTCCAAGGAAGGAACAGTGGTGAACCGGCAGCAGGGTCATGGGTGGCCAAGGCTCATTGATGCACTTGGGGAGTGAAGGCTGGCATGTGTGGTCCGATCAAACAGACGAGCTGCTGTAGCTCAAATTGCTCAATAAGTTAATGCTGGTTCTGATGGAAAGGTGTCAGAATACACAGTGCATCTCAGACAAGTCAGGGTGCCCATGCTGACCCCTGTCCACCGCCGAAAGCGCCAACAGTGGGCATGTGAGCATCAGACCTGGACCACAGAGCAATGGAAGAAGGTGGCCTGGTCTGATGAATCACATTTTCTTTTACATCGCACGGATGTCCGGGTGTGTGTGTGTCGCTTACCTGGGGAACACATGGCAACAGGATGCAATATGGGAAGAAGGCAAGCCGGCGGAGGCAGTGTGATGCTTTGGGCAATTTTCTGCTAGGAAACCTTGGGTTCTGCCATCCATGTGGATGTTACTTTGACACACAAGTGTGGAAAAAAACAAGTGTGTGTGTTTGTGTAAGAGTTTGTGTGAGTGTAAATGGGCGCATCACTGGCTGACTCTTCCCTCTTTATGTGCCAGGGGTTGATAAACTTTTCTTGCGAAATGCAGTCTCTTTTTTGACAATTCTTCAACTTTTTGAAGTTTGGATAAATTTTACTTTTGGGAAAGAAGTTTCATTATAGTTAGGGCAGGGGGTTAAGAAGTGCCGCTTTGTTTATATTTGTCCTTGGCTATACAGGCATAACCTGCTCTATCTGGGCAGCCAGCTCTGTCTGTATCTGCCCTTCTCTATAGCCAGGCTGTGGTTGCTCAGTCTGTACCAGTCTTGTCATGTTTTTCCTCAGTTTGTGGTCTCTGACTGCTCAGGTATTCTGCTGTGGTGTAATCTCTGTTTAGGGCCAGTAACATTGTAGTTTGCTTAGTTTTTGTGTTGTTTTATTCCAATAAGTTAGGTAGTTTTCTTTTTGTGAATCAATCATTTGGTTGGGCTGGATTATGTGGATGAGTGTATTGTGTTTCCAAAATTTGATGGCTCTTTTCTCAATGTGGATTAATAGAGGGTATTGGCCTAATGCTGTCATGCTTGCATTATTAGGTGTGTTTCTCTGTACTCTAAGGATGCTTTTACAAAACTGTATGCAGGAGAATTTTGTTCCATTTGTCAAATTTGCAATTAGGAGAGAACCCCAAACTTCGATTCCAGAAAGCAAGGTTAGCTTACAGTCACATTTACCTTGAACTCTCGTTTAATTACCCCAACCCTTGGTTACTCGAGGTATGCTGGTACCAAAAACACGGACTACCCAGAGTATGTTAACCGTCAACACACAAGACATTCTCAACAGAGCGACGAATCGATTATTCACCATGGAAACTAAAAAAAGGCGTGCAATTGTACTTCCTCCTCTTGTTTAATGGTGATTTTCAATGCTATTTGGTGTTTGTGCAATCGTTTTTTTCTTTCATTTTTTCATTTAATAAGGAATATTTATTCACTGAGAATATTATATTGTTTGTTTGATGCTAATTAATTGAATGCAGATCCATGTGTGAGATGACTATAAAATAAATAAATATATTTGAATTGAATTAACATTTAAACATTAGCTTGTTATAATTGTGATTTTAGAATGAATATATATTATTGTATATTAACTGTAACTATATAACAAGTTTTGTTATGAAAGGTGCAGTGTGTGAATTTTAGCGGCATCTAGTTGTGAGGTTGTGAACTGCATCCCCCACTCACCCCTCCCTTTCTGAGCACATAGAGAAGCTACAGGGGCCAACACAGGACAAAAATGTCATTGTTGGAGAGAGCAGAGAGTGGCTGTGTCCGAAAACCTAGGCAGCTGACTCGTTGCCTCAATGCCTTATCAGACAATGCTTGTAAGGAAGGGTTTGTGCACGAAGGAACCTCACGAAACTAATTTCGGACCGACTTCTTAGGCAGTGTAACAGTTTAATGAGCTACAGCAAAACAGCTTCGGTGAGAACTTAACGAATATTTAATTAGTACATTAGTAATTTCTAGCTAGAAATGACATCAGAAGAGGAAAATATTGGTAAAAGAACTTACATTTACACAAGCTGACCAGCAAACGCAACTTTCGGACACCATCTTTTTTTTTTTCCAGCTCAACTGTCACAGAATGGAACGCACAGGATTGTAGGATATCAAAGGCAGTGTAGGCTACATTTATGCTGCCTTCAAAAACCCATCAGATGAAGTTATCTCAGGAGGCAGGAAGTGAAGCTAACATTAGATTCGGACGTGCCTTGATGCCTTCCTACCTTGAAATGTGTCCTCCGAAGGCAGCATTTTCCAGGTTTCGGACGCAGTCAGTGACTAGCGCTCTGTAGAGCAGTTTGTCTGTTTAGGGCTACTGTAGAAACATGATGCTGCTAAATGGCGATTTCACTGTAAGGGGACCCGTGGTGTATGTGGATAGAAATGGCTCATTCTAAGGTAATAAAAACATAACGGTTCATTATGTAAGGTGTTTATACTCCACTGAAAACATAGTTATGTATATTATATTGCATTTCTGTCAATATATCTTCACACTGGATCTTTAATATTACTAGATTAATTATATAACACACATCTTAAGCAAACACCCTGGAACATAACCTGCTCAGTTAGTTTGTCAGTTGAGTAAATTGCTATGGCTACTTACTTACCCTGAAATTTACCTCTGTTTCTGGAACCGAAAGTCGAGGTTATCTGCTTGCAGCAAGGCAAGGTCTTAAACATACCATATATGTCACACAACCTGCTTTCTGATGTATTATCAATCAGTCTATGCAGGGTGAAGATATGGTTTATTGTTCTAAAATTGGTAAGAATCTAATTTGACTTGCTTACGGGATTGTGTTCGGTAAGGAAGTGAATGAGTCTTGTGTTGATAATGCTGCAAAACATCTTCCCCAGGTTACTGCTCACACAGATGCCTCTGTAATCTAATATGTCTCCACTTTTGAAAATGGGTGTTATGAGTCCCTCTATTCTAGGTGTCAGGGGAATGTATAACAATATACATTTTACTATCACTTTTTATCAATTTAACACGCTTGCTGAATAAAGGTATTAATTTCTTTCAAAGAAAGAAAACAAATTACTGACCCTACATTTTTGAATGGTATATTGTTATAGAAGATTTCTATTTTAAAGAAATGCTGTTCTTTTTAAACTTTTTATTCATCATAGAATCCTGAAAAAAAGATTATAAAATCTGTATGTATGTATGTATGTATATATATATATATATATATATATATATATATATATATATATATATATATATATATATATATATATATATATATATATATATATATATATATATATATATTAGTGTATATGTTTCCAACATTGATTACAAAATCAGCATATTCAAATTATGGAATAATGATGCTGAAAATTCAGCTTTGGCATCACAGGAATAAATTACATTTTCAAAATATATTAAAATAGAAAACCATTATTTGAAAATGTAATAATATACACACACACACACACACACACACACACGCACGCACGCACACGCACACGCACACGCACACGCACACACACACACACACGACTAAAACCAATGACGCTGCAGCATTTACTTCAACATAAATTAAATCAAATTAATTTCATATGGTGTGGGATGTGCTAATGAGAACAAATTGGCATGCGTTGCCTTCATTCCTTAAACCCATTCACAGCTCAGCATATTTATTGAATTATTGATTTTGTGTGTACTTGCCTTATTTGTACCAGATTCACTTTTCCCCCTCAAATCTGTCACGTATAATGGAATCCAATATGTAATTTGTGTCTGCTAGCAAGATTGTAATTTGACCCAGGCTTCAGACATGTAACTCCTGCCTTTACTGTAGATTTTCCATTATTTCTTGAGATTTGATTGGAGACTCAAAGGTTAAGAATTGTAGATGGAGTGTTTTTCTGCACTGGACTCTTTCATTGACCTTCCAGATGACCCTGAGACTTGTTTCAGGTGTATGAACCTCGCTCTGATCAGGCAGCGGAGGTCAGGCAGGGTAGCCAGCTGGATCCCCAGATCAGACACATGGCTGAGTGCTTGCTGAAGGTGACACAGAGCGGGTCTCTGGAGGTGAGGCTGACCCTTGCTGTCAGAGGCTGCCAGTGCACAGCTCAGGTGATACGCTCAGAGATGCACGCTACCCCCGGGCCTGCTTGAGATATAATCCATCCTGATTACTGCTGTTTTTCCACCGGAGGCATGATTTAACTAACCTTGAAACAGGCTTATTTTTGTGGTTCATGCATAAATGAAGTAATAAATGTAGTCGTTGGTAAGCATTCAGGGTTTTATTGACCTCACAAGACATCAGGGGGCCAATAATGATACAAAATTTGACTTAAGTTTCTCATTCAATGTTTCCTGAGTAATAAGAACTGTGAATCTCTTTTATAAGTATACACTGACATTTCACTGTATAAAAAATGTAACTAAGAAATTGCAAGAGAATTTCACAAGAAACGGCACCCATTGAATTAAACATGAAATTCTGAAGGAGAAAAAAATATTTTGTAAAACACTCCAATAACTGAATTTTTTTCTTCCTTTTTTAAATAGTTTCTAGCTGTATGCATGAGTCATTTTAAACTTCAGTATTTTAAAAATGAATGTAACCTACTCAAATATTCACATTTCAGCAACAACAACAATAAACACATTGCACTCCAATGCAAGAAAGCAGCCACACATTTTTCATGCATGTTACAGTTCAAATCTATATTGAATTCAGATGAAATGGGATGTCGACCACTAGATGGCAGTGTGTTCGTTTACTATGGATATTTTTTTAAGCAGAAGTAACTTTCTTGTTCTAGCGCCTTTGTTAGGTTTCAACTTTATGAGATGCATGTATCTTTCTGACGTTTTACATCCAAATTGCAAACAAAAGTTTTATTGATAACTGAGCAAATCATTACATTAAATGCAAAGTTACATTTGTATTGTTAAGACGGAGTTATGTAGCTACTGTAGATAAAAGTGAGGTAACATTCTGGTAGATGAGCTACAAAAAGTGTCAATTCTAACTTGACTAATTGCAACAATGTAATTTGAATAAGAATTTTATTATTATTGATTTTTTTGTGGAGATTTTCTGTTTTATATGAGATTGTTAACAAGCCTATTGTTGACATGTCCAGGCTTGTGAAACTGAATTGAAAAATGTTTTGTTTGTGCCTGAAGATGTGATGGATGCAAATATGATATCTAGAAAAGTGCATGATGCATTACTATCCTTTTTTTTTAAATAGTGTCCGGTACGATAGTGCTATTTTAAAGGTGATTAGTTGTTATAGATGCAGTTGCTGGTAAAAGATGACTTCCTTCCTGCCCCGTCACCGTAACTACCCCTGACGCATCATCAGACAAACATTTCTCTTTGAAAGGTACACAGGGCCTAATTCAAAACACGTCAGGATGCAGGCCCTCTTAGTCACTGGGTAATCGTATATTAAAGAGATCAGGAAGGAATTAAAGGAGACCTTGGTTGTGCAGCAGGATTTATGCAGGTCCTATTAGACTTATTCATTTATAGTTTTAATTAAATTCTGGAAATGCAGCACTGCAGAAAAGTAACCTGTTATTGGATAATCTGGGTGTGTAGACTCTCAGGGCAGGGTGTATATCAATACGTAACGCCTCCAGTGAAAAGGCCACAGCAGTATGGACTATTTAATGAGAGGATGTGAATTAACTCGGAGTCGGATAGGGGAAGAAGAGAGCCACCGTGCAATGAAATGCTTCTTTATTTGGCACACAATGGAATAAGGGCCGGAAAAATCAATGATAATATCTCCCGATTACAATCATCAAGGTTTACTTCTCTTTCAGAATGATTCTTATCAATTCCCTTAAGAGCAACAGCCTGTGTGAAGGATCAATACCACGCTGGTGCTGTGGTTTTACTTAATGCGTTCAGCCCTGGGCGTTTGGTGAATGCATGCAAAGGCTCTCCTGCCACATTAGAATAGTCTCGCTTTCATTTGGCTCTAAAGGAGATCAGAATAAGAGGGGTTTTCATGTGAAGCATTCTCATTCCAGATCACATTCAGACATGATCTAATTATTCTTCAAGAGGTTCTCCGTGATTGTTGATGGTGGTAATGAGGACTCCCTCCTCATGTTCCCAGGGTGGAGAGGGAATGAAGGATAAGAACATTGCAAATAGTCTTTGTCTTTATCTGCAAATATCTTTCTATTAAGCAGGTTTTTTGTCTTGTTTTCCAGTTGGAAAAAAAAGAAAAAGAAAAATTACTTGAAAACCAAACATTGATAAAGATATTTTTTTGTCTTTTAAGCCTAAATAATAATAATACGAATATAATTATTATTAATATAAATTATAATATAATTATTTAAATAATAGGCCTATAATAACAATTATAATAACTATATGATGATAATAATTGAGGCATAATAATAATGACATTAAGAATTATATAATATATATTAATATTTTTAACAATTATTATTACTGAGGCTTGTCTTTTAATCCTCAATAATAATACTTATTATTATTATGAAGATAATGTATAATAATAATTACAATTATAATATAATTGATTATTATAACAACTATGATTATTATTATTATTGAGGCATAATTATTATTATTAATAATATTTTGACATGAATTATATAATATAGTATATTATTAACAAATATCCATTACTAATATAATGACAAAAAAGTAATAGTAATTATTGTTATTATTGAGGCTTGTCTTTTAAGCTTTGATAATGATCACTTATACTATTACAATTATATATTTATATATATAAAATATATTATAATTGTAATAGTATAAATTATCATTATTATATATTTTTTATTATTATAATTATGCCTCAATAATAATAATTAGTATTATTATTAATATTACTTTGACATTCTGAATTATATTATTATAATATTATTAACAAATATTATTAATTATAACTACTAATAATAATATTTATTATTAAATGTATTCTCAGTGCATAAGACAAATACATTTATATTGGTTGTGGGGGTTTATGGACTGACATGAACTCACACAAGTGGGGTGGGCACCACACATAGGAGGTGAGAGAGTTTGAATCACAGCTCACAGAACCTTTGTTTCCCTGTCAGCCCTGCTCAGAGTCTACTGAATGATACAGCATGATGCCTTTAAAAAAAATGGCCTAACCACCGCGTGCAGGTTAAGCCATGCGCAAACATCAGCGGACTTTATCAGTGCACACATTGGCTGCTGACCGACGCTTCTGTACCGGGGCCTGTGCACAGAGATTCCTCACAGGTGTTTGCAGGGACCATGATATGATGGGACTGGAATGTGAATGAAGCGTCACGTAGAGTCTATGCTCTTGTCAAGCCGGATTACGCTCTGATGTTGACAGCTGCGGGTACAGAGAGCATTGTTATTTTGAGAGGAGATGTTGCCAAACTTTGCAGGTTGTTGACTTGCTCTTGTTCGTTTATTATAATAACACAAACGTCGAACCTTTAAATACACTGCAGTTAACCTACATTATAACTCAGATCTGGACTGAATACTTGATTCAGATGTAGCATTTAGTTGCCATATTTATGGATAATGATTGTTGTTGTAGTGATAAACAGGAGTTCCTTTTCAAACTCTCCAATGATGAAAAGGACAGGACTCTAAAATTCACAGCTCCAAAAGACGATCCACTATTAAGGAAATAGGTGGGCTAGGAGATAAGCCTGCAAAGACAATTGCCAGGTACCATTTGTGGAAGGGAAAGATGATGACATTAGCATGTCATTGATCACAGACTGATCACCATTTGGCCATTTTTCACTCCAGTCTCAGTCCTGAGAGAACAAAGTGTGAAGGACCACAGACTCAAACTCAACAAACTGGTTTTGCCATGTGGCTTATAGCCACAAAACATGGATTCCATACATAAAATGGAGAAAATATTCTCCATTTCCTTTAACAGGACTCAATATACTTAATGAGTGTTGTTTGTATGCATGCAAAATATACAATCGTATCTATTAAGGTATACATTCATACATAGGTAAAAGTTCAACATAACCCAAAGATGTTTGGACTTTATGTTTTCAGCACAATGCCCAGGTTTATCTGACATTTGTTTGGAAAGTGAATTATGCATAGGATAACCTTAGAGACATTGTTCTAAACATGAACTTTAAGCTGTGCAAATGAATCCGAGAAGGGCCATACCGTGGCCACCTTTGACAGCATCAGCCAATCAAAACACAGGATCTGAAAGGTGCCAATTTGCAATTCCCTCCTTCTCAGGAGAGATTAAAAGGTTCTCTCTAGTTGTTCTAGTTTTCTGTGTAGCGCCAGTATTCTGGTTCCAGAGTTCCAGTTCTGGGTTCCAGCTCCAGGAGTTTCAAGTTCCAAGATGCAATAAGCTGAAGGAACAAGCTGAGAAACAAAGAAGTTGTGGAAGAAGTGAATTTGGGGAGTTCACAACAGGATCAACGACCATAAGCTCAGCACCCCGCATTTTCAAGATCCTCTGCACTAACTTCAGAATGTCTTCAGAGATCCTCCAGATCTGCGTGTTCCAGACTGCCTGGATTTGCCCTGCCTTCAGATTCTAAAGATCCTTCTGTCTGCGTGTTAAAGGGGATAAGGATTGTCTGCACAGACATTAGAACCTTCCCCTTCAAGGCTCCTTCATCTGTGTGTTCCAGAATAAGGACCTTCTCTGTGCTTCAGGAGTTCAGTGTTCACAAGTACTTCGTGTTCAAGGCTATGAAACAGAATCCATCTCCTTTCATCCCACTGCAACCCGGCCCAGCTCAGCAAGTGGAAGACATCGCCCGGACTCAGGCGGAACGTAAATATATCACTTCACCAAACCTCTTTCCAGAGACCTTGGCATTAGTGTATATTGTCAGTATATGGTTATCTAATTTGCATTAGATTCTGCATAGCTGATGTCAGTTAATAACAAAAAATCTCTTGATTTTTTTGTTTAATTCAGAATAAGGTTTCCCTTATCACTGTTTCTCTTTCCACAAGATAGCTGCCATAGTAACATCCAACTCATTCTCTTGCATTTATCATTCTTTTTTGCCCTTTATCCATTCAGTAGTTGTTAGTTACTCTTGTCTATCCTTTTGCAAATAAAATCCTTCTATTATACTTGTGTCTTCCTTTAGTTGATATACAGTAAGAGGCTCTACAAGTTAACAATATCTCACAAATCCTTCAGATTAGTCAGATGACAAACTTCCTACAATTTATAATTCTAATTCAGTCAACTGTCTTTAACGATTGTTATTTATTGTCAAGGTGAATTTCCTTGGCTGGTGCCCGGTAATACAGGAAGGAGTCTTCTGACACTCTCACATTCACCTTAGGTGACGTGTGACCCAAATCTCAATATTAATACTAAATATTCACATTCATATTTAAGACCATAAATCACTACATTGTATAGGGCAACACTTAATAACTGACTGAAATGTTTTCAACTGTACATTTCTTTGCTCTAAGTAAACTAATACTATATTGATAATAAGCAACATTTCATGTCTATTTATTTATTTTGTAAATGCTACAAGAAGGATTATGTACAGTCAGCTGGTCATTTTTGCTAAATCAACACCTTCAATATTTTGTGAATGTTATCCTATTAATACTAAAAATAAATATTAAAATAATATTTTTCTATTCATGCAGGGCCATTCAAAATGAGCTCTATAATTTGTATTATTTCTAATATTTCATAATATTTTTTGAATACATTATGTGTTGTTTTATATATATATATATATATATATATATATATATATATATATATATATATATATATATATATATATATATATATATATATATATATTAATATATGATTAATGACATATCATAATATTACGCTTTATATACTGTATGTTGTTTGCGACATTATAGTAGATGTTTTACTAGTAACCAAATTTTTTGTATTTGGACTTTTTCTTTTTTTTCTGTTTATCATTTCTTTGAAAACTTTCTCAGAATAACTGAGCCAAAGAGCAAAGATGGCAGATTTCAAATCACATCCTGTAGTTTCTAGGGTTCCCGCGCCAGCAGAGCAACTGGCATTGAGATGAATGGGAATGCAAACAGATGGCTCTCTCCAGGTATTACAGACCACCTTGGCACTGTTTATTTCTTTGAGTAAAACTTCAAATAGGAAATATATTACATTACATTCATTGAAAGCTCTCTCATTCTACCGAATGATGTTTATCTATTTATTTTAATAATTATGCTCTAGTGCAATGTTCTGTCTCTCTAGTGCGTTATTAGTTTAAATAGCATTGTTTCAAACATCGGATAATATGAAGAAGGTGATGATGGAGCTCGAAGTTCTGAGTCATTTACACTCCACACATTAAAGCTCCATATTCTCAGCCACATTAATGAGTGAAAGTACCAAACAAGTTGAGTCAGAAAAGATGATCCCTTCTTAATGTCAAAAGCTTCAAATGTCAATGCTCACCCCTCTTGAGCTTCCCCATTTATCTCCATCTCAGCAGCCTCCCTTTCCTGTCACAGGAATGGCTGCAAGATACTGCTGAGTCCCGTTCGTCTTTATCCCTTGGAAAAAGTCGGTGAGGATAAAAGAATGAGAGAAAAAGTGAGCAAGAACAGAAATAAACAAGTGCAAAGGAGAGAGTTAGAGTTAAAGGGAAATACAGAGGACAATAAAAAAAGAGATTATCGAAAAGAGAGAGAGAGGGCAAGAAATAGATGAGCAGTGTTTGTCTATTTGAGATTCCTGGGTCCCACTGAGTCCTGCACTTTCTAGGAAGAGACAAGAAATGAAACGCTATTTTTCTTGGTTGCGAGACCTCACGCTGTGATTATGCACAAATTGTACATGCTGAGAGAAAGTATACAAAAGAAGAGAAAAGTGATAACCACAGGTTGACTGAACAAAGAGCAAAAATATCAATGGATCTGCAAAGGAAAGCAATAGGATGGTTTTCCAATTACATTCACTCCAGCATTCATCTCTATCTGAGTTTATGTAATTTCCGTTCAATGTTGGACACTGAACTGATAATGCACATTACGACCTCAGAGAAAACAGCCACAATTTTGTCTACAGCTCCAATACCGTAGGGGGGCTTTGTTCTAGTATTCTGTAACATTTTTTATAATGCTCACTTACAATGTTAGTCAAGGTTTCATGCTCCCTGGGGCAGGGGTTCTTGTTATAATTTAGTTGTACTATATTTTATTTAGTATAAATAAACTTCTGTCACTCGTTTAAAATTTGTGGATATTTGGAAAGAAATTCATGAATAGGAATTTTAACTAGAAGTCGAACTAGTATATACACTGATCAGGCATAAAGTGAATAACACTGATTATCTCTTCATCACGGCACCTGTTAGTAGGTGGGCTATATTAAGCAGCAAGTGAACATTTTGTCCTCAGAGTTGATGTGTTAGAAGGAGGAAAAATGGGCAAGAGTAAGGATTTGAGCGAGTTTGACAAGGGCCAAATTTGTGATGGTTAGACGACTGGGTCAGAGCATCTCCAAAACTGCAGCTCTCGTGGGGTGTTCCCGGTCTGCAGTGGTCAGTATCTATCAAAAGTGGTCCAAGGAAGGAACAGTGGTGAACCGGCAGCAGGGTCATGGGAGGCCAAGGCTCATTGATGCACGTGGGGAGCGAAGGCTGGCCCGTGTGGTCCGATCAAACAGACGAGCTGTAGCTCAAATTGCTCAATAAGTTAAGGTTGGTTCTGATAGAAAGGTCAGAATACACAGTGCATCACAGTTTGTTGCGTATGGGGCTGCATAGCCACAGACCAGTCAGGGTGCCCATGCTGACTCATCCACTACCGAAAGTGCCAACAGTGGGCACATGAGCATCAGAACTGGACCACAGAGCAATGGAAGAAGATGGCCAGGCAAGTCTACGGAGGCAGCGTGATGCTTTGGGCAATGTTCTGCTGGGAAATCTTGGGTCCTGCCATCCATGTGGATGTTACTTTGACACGTACCACCTACCTAAGCATTGTTGCAGACCATGTACACACTTTTATGGAAGCGGTATTCCCTGGTGGCTGTGGCCTCTTTCTGCAGGATAATGCTCCCAACCACAAAGCATAAATGGTTCAGGAATGGTTTGAGGGACACAATGAGTTTGAGGTGTTGACTTGGCCTCCAAATTCCCCAGATCTCAATCCAATCGAGCATCTGTGGGATGTGCTGAACAAACAATTCCAATCCATGTAGGCACCACCTCGCAACTTACAGGACTTAAAGGATCAACTTTCAAAAGTTGAGGGTCAGTAAGATTTTTATAATTTCAAATAGCAGTTTTATATTTAATATATTTTAAAATGTAATTTAATCATGTGATGGAAAGCTGAATTTCAGCTTCAAATCATTCTAATGCTGATTTGCTGCTCAAGAAACATTTTTTAATATTATCAAAGTTGAAAACAGTTGTGCTGCTTAATATTTTTTGTGAAAGCTGATAATTAGATTTTTTTTTTTTTTTAAAGAAGGATTCTTTGATGAATAAAAAGTTCAAAAATGTAAACTATATGGATACTGTGTGCATACATTGCACTATATGGAATCCTGCGTCTGTGCCGGATGCAGGCAGCTGTACCCTCTTACCAACCAGCTGCTGTCTCTAGTCCCTCTGCTGATCATGGACCTCATAGACCTCTACATTCCACATCTACAAGCACTCCAAGCCTGCATTTACATCCTTAGAGAAAGACCATTTGATGCCTCAATGGTTTTTAGAGATGTTTCTTCCATTAGGTACCCTGAAAACATTTTGTAATGCCTCTTTCATCTGATAATTGTTCAGGTCAGTGCTACAAGAAACCCCCGTACACAGTCAGCGGACCCTAATGTTTATCAGATGAGCTGAGAGGAAGTCTAAAAGAGTCTGGGAGCTGATTTATGGGCTGACTCCAGATACGACATTATCTTTTCCCCTGTCTGATCACCTGAATGACAAGTGGCACTGACTCAGGGGAATGTGGACTCGTAGACTTCACCCCAAAGTGTGCGCACCTGCCAGAACCCTATCTGTAGCCAATCAGTCATATGTTCGTTCAGCCATAGTCGTCCTCACTAAGGGCCTAGACTCCTTCACAGAGGTGGGGAAGGGTGTTATGAAACTGATATATCCAATTGATTTGGAGCAACAGGGATGAGAGGAGGAGAATTCGTTCAGAAGCCAAAAACGCTGCCGGCTTTTGTATTGTGGTTACAAGTTCATTGGGTGGGTGTTAGGATGTTACGCTCTGAAATAAAATGTTTCTCTACATTGAGTATGATTAAAAGGTCTTTGTCCAACAGCGTTATCATTCGAGAACGCGACTTCATAGACCTAGTTGTAGTTTGGCTAGACATATGGCTCACATTTTTCATCCCTGTCTTCTATGAGGATAACAAATGCATGTACCTTTGATAAGATCAAAGAAAAATGTGAGTTTCTATGCCATGAACGCATTAAAAAGTAACTACGGCAATATAAATATGAGAGCTGAGCTAAAAGCAAGGGTGTCCTCAGTGACTCGCTTCCACAATGGCCCATTGTTCACGCAGTATTTACCGGTCGGTCTCTGTCATCCATCTTGTGTACATCTCCCAGCTCTCAGCATGAGATGGCCTTCAGCCAGTGCTCTGGGCCTCTTGTTATAAATCTAACAGGATTGTTTGCTATGATGCTCAGCCTCCAGCAGTCTGTCATCACAAGGATGCACGCTTGGCTTGAGGAGAGATTTCCCCCCGACCACCTTGTCTCGCCCTGTTTCTTTTTTGATAATGTTGAGAAGAACAGATGGAAGTGGAAGTTTGCAGGCTCGAGAGCCTGCGGCAGCCATGTTGCCGTGTATGTGGTTTTGGAGGGAATGGTCTTACCGCCTTTGCTCCCAGTGCTTAGAGGTCACCGGTAATCACCGCTTTTTACAGGCGGGCCATCAAGATAACGGAGGTCACATGGCTTTTGTAGTGCAAGAACACCCCTGGGGCCTTGCTTGCTTTAGATCTGGTCCAGAAAGTGGCAGCTAGAGGACCAATCAATGTATATTTGCAGTTCCCCCTCTTTCATAATAGTAATAGATATACATTTCAGTTGACCTCCTGTCACTTTGTATGCTGCACACGGCTGAAACCCTCCAAGGAGCTTGTTAGCATTTTTAGCCTCTTTTTCTTTTTGCTGTTTCCATGCAACAGATGCAAAGATGAGTGGCTCTGTACAATCTTAGTTAAGGTAGGTGCATCCTACGAGACTCACGGCATCTGCGAAGGTGGGTTGATGTTGAGTGATTCCTTTCCCACAGAGAGTACTGGTAAGTGGGAGATTTACCCTGAAGGTTCTCTAGGAGGGGGCACTGCGATCCAGAATAGATTTTCACCAATGGTAGATAATGGCAGTCAGCAGAAAAAAAATGCTGCGGAAACAAGAAAAAAAGGAGCACATTATCATGAGTCCGGAGCAAGGCCGTTTCCACCCCACCCCACCCCAAGGAGGCGTGGGAGAGCAGCTGGGGAATACTAATGGCATTTATTCTTCTCTCGGAAACAGGATAACTATAATATGTCAGTAGTGTCTTGCGAATGAATCCATATTGTCTGGCTCCTTAAATATTCAAGGAGTTTTATTACTCACAGGTCCTGTTAACACAGTATTTGTTCCCCAGCAATGTGGCACCCTATTTTTCCTCAGTAATTTGCTGTATGCTTTGTAAACATACACTCAAGTCAATGTTTAAATTCATTCTCCGTTGCAAACAATGTATCTTATTAGCACTCTTGGGAATGGCTAGAGAAAATGAGCAAAAGCAGTAAAACACGACCCATTTGTTGTATGAAATCCTGTTCATTCCCTTTATGTAATTGGTACACTATCTGGGTTGTACAAAATTCAAGACTGAAGAATTAGCTTGTTTTCAAGCTTCCATAGCTATTATCTATCTATCTGTCTGTCCGTCCGTCTGTCTATCCATTTGTCCATCTGTCCGTCCGTCCATCTGTTTATCTATCCATCTGTCTATCTGTCTGTCTGTCTGTAAACTGTCAAACAAAACTTTAAGGTATTATTTACAGTTTGTCTTGTACATTTTGCTTTAAAAAAAACTTGAACTTTAAATCGTGTTGAATTTTTTACAATTTATTTACTTATATTTAAATTGCAAATCTCAATTATAATTCAATTAACTGACAACTAATTGAAATTCAAAAGGCAATTTATTTTTATTTTTATCAGAACACTTTTTTTTTAACAGAAATCTGTCAGGCATGACATCTCAGAAAAAAAAAGTAATTACTCCTTAGAACACTGATTTTTTTTTACAGGTTTCCCACTATCTACGAAATTGCTGTCTGAAACACCTGTGGCCCACAAATACAGCACACAATAAAAACCTTTTTTATCCCTGTTCTAGGATAGCCTACGACATCAGAGACCCTACCAGAAAAAAATTATCACACTGTGCCAGTAGTACCTGCTTTAGCGAGTACAGGATGCGTCTACAGGAGGGGATTAGCCCTATTGATCCCAGCTGGCAGACAGAACTATTTGAAAGTCAGAACAATCACATCGGGAACAGACTCTGGGCATATGAACCAAAGGAAATGGTAGATGTGAGATATAGTAACAGAAGAGTGTATAGAGCAACAGAGGAAAATGCTCAACAGATAACAGGGAACTAGCACATATTGGCAACAACAGCTTCACCCATTCACCTCACAGCTCATTTCACCCTTCTTCCTTACAAGATGAAATGTATAATTTATATTATGCTTTCTCCTATTTCAGTTGTGTGTGAAAACATATCTGTCATTTATACCTTGGCAAAGGAAATGTGCACTTGCACATGCTCAGTTTTATTTATTTTAAAATGGATGATTCTTATTTTTTTATGGAATGTTGCAGTGTTTATAAAATATTTATCTGTGCACATCATTTTTATTATTTGTTTAATTCATGTGCCATAGTAAATATTATTAATTTGCCAATAGACCCTAATCCCACCCTTCCAGCATCCTGTCACTCACATCATCCAATGATCCAATCAATTCTTGATGGACAAAATCATGGCTGCATCCGAAAACTTAGGTAGCTGATTTGTTGCCTCACTGCCTTATCAGGCAATGTCTCTGCAGATAGCGTTTGCGCACGAAGGCACCTCACGAAACTGATTTCGTACAAACAAAGCAGCGGAATGGTTTAATGATCTACAGCAAAATAAAGAGAGCTTTGGTGAGAACTAAACAAATATTTGATTACTACAGTAGTAATTTCTCGCTAGAAATAACAGCAGAAGTAGAAAACGTTGGTCAAAAACATACATTTACACACAAACTGACCAGCAACTGTGACTTTCAGATGGCATCTTTCTTTAGCTCTACTGTCACCGAATGGAATGCATAGGATTGTGGGATATCAAAAGCAGTGAAGGATACATCTATGCTTCAAAAATCGATCAGATGAGGCATCTCAGGAGACAGGAAATTAAGCTAACATTGGATTTGAACGTGCCTTGATGCCACCTTGAAATGTCTTCCAAAGGCAGCATTTTCCAGTTTTCGGACGTATAGACCATGTCTTGTTTTGGGTGCTTCTGATTTATTATTTGTGCATTCTCATTTCATTTCCGCGCTTCCTTTCTGCACATCTTAGCTCCATCCCCTTAAGATGCAAGGGAAGGGTACACCTGTGCAGGGCCGTTTGAAGAAATTTGGGGGCCCCAAGCAAAATGGACATGGAGACAGTGCAAATAGTACTGTTGTTGCATATACTGTCCATAAAATTTGAAAACATTATGCTATAAAACATAAATATAGCATGCTATATTAACTATTCCAGGTTATTTATGCATAGCATAAATAATTGTTAGTATAGCATGCTATGCCACTTTCATCAAAACCTATTCCAAAGCTATTGCAATCTCATGTAATTTCGTCTGTTCGAGAAAAAAAAGTTGCACTAACTGTTCGTTACAAGCAGCATTTGCCGTCAGGCAGGTAACGATAGCTAACATAAACATATTTTTGCTAGCCTACCTGCTGCAAACTTACACCATTTTTGTACAAGACAAGTAGAGCTATTTTATCCAGTGTAATTTATCACATACCACTATCTTGTTTTTTTCTTATCCTCCTCTTCCTTTCTCTATTTTCTTTTCTGGCTTCCTGAAGCATAAAATTCCGCTTCAAATCCGAGGATGTTTTGTATTTTGCCGGCTGCAGAGATCGCGTGGTTGTCTGGCTGCTGTCAGCGACTACTTGAGAGGGGGCCCCTTAAGGGGGATCCCGATAACAATGTCATTGCACTTTACTGCATTGAATATCAATGGGGCGCTCACACAGTTTGTCGTTTCATTTTATTCTTAACCTGTCGCTTCCTTGGGGCCCCAGGCCAGCTCGGGGCCCCAAGCAGTTGCTTGGTTTGCCTGCCTTGTCGCGACGGGCCTGCACCTGTGTATCCTCGCTCATGGCTCCTCAAGAAGCTTCCTCGTTCCTCACCTCCTTGAGGTGCAATTAGAGAATTAAGATGCCCTTCAAGATGGCTGAGTTTGATCGGTTTTGCTGGAGGATGGAGAAGCGAGAAAGCATCAATTTGAGTATTGTGAAGCACCTTCTTTCTCGTTCGAGAATACAGATATACTTTAATACTATAGAATATATAATATAATATAGGCTAACTATAAAATATACTATAATGCTTTTCAGGACTTAACCCATTTGTGCCCAAATTTTTCTGAATGGTTTCATGGTCCATAATTTATTGCACTACCCTAATCCACTGCTATTCCTCATATTAGCCTAACATATTATTGTATACCTTTATCTGTAAAATTCTGTTTATAGTAATAGCCATCTGTATATTGTATTCATAGTACATATTCACCTGTAAATTCTGTTTATAGTAATAGCCATCTGTATATTTATTCACTGTACATATTCACCTGTAAATTCAGTTCTGTTTATAGTAATAACGTCTCTCTATTTATACATATTTATACATATTCAGTACATATACATGTCCTGCACTTACGCATCCATTGTATATCCTGCACTTGCTGCTATTGCACTTCTGGTTAGACCTAAACTGCATTTCGTTGCCTTGTACTTGTACTTGTGTAATGACAATAAAGTTGAATCTAATCTAATCTAATCTAATGCATATAGTCATGTTAATAGTGTCCTATGTGAAGGTGTTCTGCATTTATTTTCCCCAAGTTTTAGTTTTTTTTCTTGAAAATCGTATTTGAATGTGCGGCAACTATAGTTGCCGGTGGGCAAATATGTTGTATGCACCCCTTCAATATCAAATTTGACTAGGATGAGAAAATTTGGCATCTAACTCAAAATAACTGCTTTCAACAGATCAATCTTTACACAAACAATCAAAATAAATTAATATAATGACAAAATAATTACATCTATATAACATAAATAAATAAATAAATAGTCCCATAGTATTCAATGGCTGACTGTTGTAGGTGATTTCATATAATAATGTAAATGTAAACGTCTCGGTTATGTATGTAACCCTCGTTCCCTGAAGGAGGGAACGGAGACGCCATGTCGGAGTACCGACGAATAGGAATCTCGCTCACGAGAGCCAATCTACTTTGAGTGTAACTAAACGAGCCAATGCACATTGGCATGCAATGATTGCACCAGGTGCTCATGCCACGCCATGTGGGTATAAATGAGACACAGGTGATTGCATCAAATCAGCCTTTTGCTGAGGAGCCGAGAAGGTAGACTGCTGTTACGCATAACCCGCTCAGTGATTATTGGATAACACTGGGAAAGCGTGCCCTAGAGAAGGGAACGCTGCGGAGCCCACATCGTACCCCGAAGGAGTTATGTGGAGTATAATGCTGAGCCGTAGCCCGCAACGGAGGAGGGGGCTCAGTCCCACTGACGGGAAGGCTCTCCCAAGGGAAAGACACAGGCTTCCCGTAGGAGCGACCGTGGAAAGATTTATGGAATCCCCACAGGATCACTCATATAACCCGAGCCCAATACCGGTTCTCAAGGATTCAGCGGCAAGGGGCCTGAAGCCAGACGTACCCCCACGTCCGGCACCGAGGGTGATGGAGGACTCACAGAGTTTGCTTCTGGAGAATAAGAGCGCCGGAGCACAGCAAGCCGACAGGAGCCGGGGCCTCTCAGTGCTTCTACCCGTTTGAGGTGAGAACACAGGAGGAGACCGGCTCTACACGTAGGCTATAGAATCTAGCGAACGTGTTGGGTGTCGCCCAGCCCGCAGCTCTACAGATGTCTGACAGCGAGGCGCCACGTGCCAGCGCCCAGGAGGATGCAACACTTCTAGTAGAGTGTGCTCGCACCCTGAGCGGACAGGGCACACCTTGTGCTTGGTAAGCCAAGGTGATGGTATCCACTATCCAGTGGGCCATCCTCTACTTGGAGACAGCCTTTCCCTTCTGCTGGCCTCCGTGACAGACAAAGAGCTGATCTGAGGTTCTGAAGCTTTGAGTTCTATCCATGTAAATCCGCAGAGCGCGGACGGGACAGAGCAAAGCTAGGGCTGGGTCTGCCTCCTCCGGGGGCAGCGCTTGCAGGTTCACCACCTGGTCCCTGAAGGGAGTGGTAGGAACCTTGGGCACATAGCCAGGCCGGGGTCTCAGTACCACGTGGGTATCACCCGGCCCGAACTCTAGGCACGATTCGTCGACCGAAAATGCCTGCAGGTCCCCTACCCTCTTGATGGAGGCCAATGCAGCCAACGAGGAGGATTTAACCGTCTCGCCCCCCTAAGGAACTGATTGTGCTTTCCAACCGTCTTACCTTCTACATGGTCGTGAGAGGCAGATATTGCAGCAACATAAACCTTGAGGGTGGAGGGCTACAGCCTACGCTCCAACCCCTGTTGCAGGAAGGAAAGCAAGCACAGACGTGATTGAACATCTTCGGGGGTCTTCTCGGCGAGAAGAACACCACTCGAGGAACAGGTTCCACTTCAAGGCGTAAGCCTGTCTTGTAGACGGTGCTCGTGCCGAAGTGATGGTGTTAACTACCTCTTGGGGTAAGTCACCTAGAACCTCCGCGTCCCGTCCAGGGGCCAGACATGAAGCTTCCACAGGTCTGGACGCAGGTGCCAAAGGGTGCCCCGTCTCTGAGTCAGAAGGTCCTTCCTCAGAGGAATCGGCCAAGAAGGGGCTGTCGCGAGGAGCATAAGTTCTGGGAATCAGGTCCGGTTGGGCCAGTACGGCGCCACCAACAGGACCTCCCTGACCTTGCACAGAGTCTGTGCAAGTAGGCTCACTGGGGGAAACACATATTTGCGCAGCCCCTGGGGCCAGCTGTGCGCAAGGGCATCCCTACCCTCAGTCAGCGAATAGAACTACTGGCAGTGGGACGTTTCTGGGGAGGCAAAGAGGTCGACCTGTGCCACCCCGAACTGTCTCCAAATCAGCTGAACCACCTGGGGGTGGAGTCGCCACTCGCCTGGGAGCGCAGCTCGTGAAAGCTCGTCGGCCACACGGTTGTGCACACCAGGGACATGAATGGCCCGAAGCGACCTCAGACACTTCAGACTCCAGAGGAGAAGATGGCGGGCGAGTTGCGACATGCGACGGGAGCGCAGACCACCTTGTCGGTTGATATACGCAATGGTCGCAGTGTTGTCCATGCGGACCAGTACATCTTTGCCCCTGTTCCAGGGGCACTCCGGCCCAAAGGAACGAGTGGTCTGACCATGGACTGAAGGACTGGCGGCAGGCCGGTGTGATGCTCACCCGGTGAGTGCCGTGTGGCCACGCCCATCTCGGCCGTGTAGCCAATGCTGAAGCGGTCTCATATGAAGCAGGCAGGCCCGTCGCAAGGGGGGTGCGAGGCTCGGGGGTATAGCCTATTAACGGGGGTCTACTGTTGCTATAGTGACGAACAATTTGATGTTTATGTGGATATTTAAGAAAAAAAAATTGTATATTCAGTTTAACAGCATTAGATTCAAAAAGTTAAACTGTGTAACTGAACTGCGCAGTGCACACGTACATTTTGACGCAAAAATGATGTTCTAAATTATGAATGGGTCAAACACATTTGCAAAACGGCCTGAATCCACTTGAATGAGTTTGGACTGCTCGCTCACATCATCTGAAGTGATTTCTCAGATAAATAAGCAGACAGTATTCAGAGAACCAGCACTGTTTTTCAGTATTTCCTCTGTGAACATGCAGTAAATGGATGTCTGACAATTTTGTTGCTTTTTGCAGTTTTCAGATTTAAAAACGTTTAAAACGTCTAGAGATAGAGTAGGCTGTACTACTCTGCTGTACGGCTCGTTTTGCTGTGCCATTGCTCTCACTGATGCTCCGGCAGATGAGTAATAGTTAGGTTATGCTTATTTAACTTTAATAGTGTTAAATAAAAACCTTTTGCCTTCAGTCAGATGAAATGCAGACGTCCGCGCTTTCTCCGTCCATGCAATAAATGCGCTTCCCAAAATAAGAATTTGAATCGACTCTGATAAAGCTCTACGAGCCTGACGTGCGATGCCCGCTGACTGACATGTTTGCGCATGAATCACTGTCACACGCACAGAGAAATAGGCTATATTACAAGTTACAGTTACTGCATAATACATTTTTAACAAGCAGAATAATAAAGCATCACGATACACATTTTTAGATATGTTTTTTAACTATGAACTATTTTGAAGGACAAAAACATTAACTTTAACTATTCACTTTACATCATCAAGTTGGCTGTCACTTTTCTTTTGCGCGAGGCCCTGGTGAGGCGCGAGGCCCTGTGCGGTCGCACACTTGGCACAGCCCTTGCGACGGTACTGGAAGCAGGTCTATTGGTGTTACTGCCGCAGCAGCTGCCATATGCCCCAGGAGCCTCTGAAACTGTTTCAGTCGAACCGCCATCCTGCCTTGAAACGTGTTCAGGCAGTTCAGCATCGACTGGACATGCTCCTCCGTGAGGCGCGCTGTCCGTTCGACTGAATCCAACTCCATACCGAGAAAAGAGCTCCTCTGCACGGGGGCGAGTTTGCTCTTTTCCCAGTTGACCTGAAGACCCAACTGGCTGAGGTGTCTGAGCACCAGGTCCCTGTGTTCGCACAACTGATCCCTGGACTGTGCTAGAATGAGCCAGTCGTCGAGATAGTTTAGGATGCGAACGCCCTGTTCTCTCATGGGCCCCCTCCATGACTTTCGTGAAGACACGGGGGGACAGGGACAGCCCGAAGGGCAGGACTCTGTACTGATATGCTCGACCCTCGAACGCAAAGCGCAGAAACGGCCTGTGTCGAGGAACAATCGAGACATGAAAGTACGCGTCCTTCAGGTCGATCGCTGCAAACCAATCTTGGGGACGGATGCATTCGGAAATGCGTTTCTGCGTGAGCATCTTGAACGGCAGCTTGTGGAGGCTCCGATTCAGGAATCGCAGGTCCAAGATTGGCTGTAACCCACCGGTTTTCTTGGGGACAATGAAGTACGGGCTGTAGAAGCCGGTCTTCATATCGGCTGGAGGGACCGGCTCTATCGCGTCCTTCGCCAGTAGGACAGCGATCTCCGCACGCAGGACATGGGCATCTGCGGCATTCACCGAGGTGAAGCGGACGCCCTTGAACCTGGGGGGGCGCCGGGCGAACTGAATCACATAGCCGAGCCTGATGGTCCGAATGAGCCACTGAGACGGACTGGGGAGCTCTAGCCAGGCTCGCAGAGACCGTGCAAGTGGGACCATAGGGACCACCGGCGTACCCACCGTGGGGCAGCGAGGTGGAATGCAGGTACCGGGCTGGGGCAGCTGTCTCGTGGAGGCGGCCCGCAGCGAGGTGTGAGTGTGCTGTGCAACACTTACCTGATTCCACAGGTGGGCAGGAGGAACGTGAGGAGGTTGTCTACTGCTGCCTGCTGGCCAAGGGGGAGGATGAGTGTGGCATTTGACCGGCCACAACTCTCCGAGCCCCCTGAGGACCCGGAGATGGAGGAAATTGCTCTTTTATTGAAAATTTGGGGTCTGGCGGAACAGAAACAAAACGGAACACAAGATTCTCCTCCCGGCCCTCCTCTGGGGGATGGAGCAGTGCGGTCACCGTCTCCAGAAGAGCAGTCCTCCCCATCCCGTCTCAGGGCCGCTTGCCCTTGCCACCCCTCTTGGCAGGAGCCTGGATGGCCGGGCCAGCCTGCTCTCGCCCGGCCCCACGATGTTGCTTGGGTGGAGGCTGCTGCGACGCGGGAGCGGAGGCAGACGCAGGCGGCTGCCCTCAGCGATGAGCAGACTGAGGTGCTGCCGGCGGCGGGGTGGAGACAGCAGCTGACCGCCGTGGCAGGATGTGACTGATGGCCTCAGTCTGCTTCTGTGCGGCCGTGAACTGCTGGGCGAAGTTCACGACCTAGTGAGCTCCTTGTGCACCTCCGGGAAGAAAGGAACCAGGGTGGGGCGCTGAGAACCTGCACTGGCCACCCCGAGAAACCAATCGTCCAACCTTGAGGATTCGGGACACGGTGGAGGGTTCCACACGAGCCCAACTCTCTCGGCAGCCCGGGAAAGCATGGCCATAATTTCTGGATCCGTATCGGGCACAGCGAATCTTCCCGAAGGAGTCCCCTGCGGCGACACGTCATCTCCCGAAATATCTGACCCTCCCTCAGATGCAGCGATGGACATCTGGTCCTCGAGAGGAGCCCCGAAGGATACGGATGGTGCACACCTCTTGGATGGCCCACCGCGTTCCAACGGCAGCTCTACTGGCTGCAGAGTGCGAGAGGGATGAGGGTTCCCCGGGGGGTTGGTTCCCTGGGGGAAGCGCGCTCACCGTAACCCTCAGATCACCCGCGCTACTGCCTGAAGTTAACACCTTTTTTTTTCTCTTGAAATCCTTTATTTGGTTGTTTTCTTGCGTGTCATTGAGATATAAAACATGGATACTATCTAGAAAAATACTTACAAAAGGAAAATGACAACTATACACTGCGGCAACTATAGTTGTCGGTGGGCTTAAATGGGTTAAAAGGCACTCTCTGCAAAGATCCAATACTGCAGACAGAGTCCTGATTTTGAACAGACTTTTACAGTACAAACAGATGCTTCCGAGCACGGCATTGGAGCCGTTTTGTTGCAGGGAGATTCAGAAAAGCTAAGACAGGATGCTTACATTAGTAGGAAGCTTCTTTCGCTGTGAGTTTTGATACAATACGGTGGAGAAATGGGCCCTAAACTCCCTGCATTATTATGAGGCATCTGGAGAAGGGAGGGGAAATGTCACAAGCTAAGCTTGGTGACAGAAAATAACTTACATGGACTTGACACACATGAACACATCTGATTATGCTGGCATTTGCCATCTTATAAATCAATATGGTGTTGTGTAATTGTTTTGCCTTGTTCATATGAGTATGATATGTTGTTTTAATTTTTGGCCAACATTTTTTTCATTTCAATTATTCCTTTTAAAGAATGTCACAACACAGTTTAATTTCAGTCAGAATTACCCTTATTTCTTGTGGGAATTTTCCCCAAACCTTTTGTTTTGGCTGTTGACGTTCCAGTCTCAGGCTCTACCATCAAACAGGTTTATATAGCATTAGCATGCCCCTAATTGGACTGAATAATTTGTAGTTTTCTCTGCAGGGGAGGGGGAATAGCAGCTGAATGATTTCAATCCGAACATATTGTGATGTGAAATAGTAGGACAAATCTAAAGAGACCAAAAACTGAAGATGTTGAACTGTATATTATGAATAAGAGATTTGATTTTCTGTAGATTTGCATTCTCTCTCACATTTTGCCTGGACGTGTTGCATGTGCAGTCTCAGATATTAATTCCATCACGGAACATATTTGAGATCCCACATCTAGTATCTGGTATCTTATTTAATCAGATAGTAACAAAGTGAATGAGATCATACGAGTAAGCACTGTATTGCGCAGTGTTTTTATGTGTATAACCTCTATCAGAGAGATGACGTTGGATGATCAAATGGCAAGTCAGCAGATTCCCATAATCTTATAGCACGTCACACAGGGAGTGAATCTGTGCATCCAGAATGCATAAGCATTGCATGGATACAGATACAGAAATTCAATAATTTGAATCATTTCAGGCAAGAAACATGTTTACCCATTGACAGCAATGCAAAACGTATCACAAGACAATTCATAATAATCTATTGTAGATGTTTTACCATTGCTCATTTTTCACAGTATGTAATAGAAATATATTTTATATGTCGCGTGGTATGATAAATTACTTAACTATTTAGGACGTACTGTAAAAAGAAATTTCCACTCACATGTTACATCTGCAAGGATTGATCCTCAAACTATCACTAATTAATCTCATATCAACCTCAAGCAGTTGAACAATACAGAGATATGAAACTGCTCTTTTATTTCTTTCAAATAAATAATATAAAGTTGCATAAATTAATCTTGAATTAACCAAAGTACGTGAAAGGAGAAGGTTGCGTAATTTTTTTTTTTTTTTTTACATTTTATTGTTTTATTTTGATGGTAAATCCGCTATTGTTTTATATAGAATTGTTATATTGTCTATACAATATTTAATTCAATTACTGTACATCAAATGTAACTTTAATTTAATTACAGAAAATTAAGAGTAATTGCTTTACTTTTTTAAGGGAAGAGTAATTAAATTACAGTAGTTAATTACTTAGTAATTCATTACACCCAACAATGACTATAAGTTGCTTTGGATAAGAGTGTCAGATGATCTTAAAAATAAAGGCTCCAAAAGGGTTTTTGTTTTTATTGCAGCGATGCCATAGAAAAACATTTTTGCTTCTCCAAGTAACCTTTCAATAAACAGTTCTTGAAATAACTTTTTTTTTTTAGTGTGAAAAACATTTAAATAATAATAATAAAGAACCTTTTGTGGAATGGAAGTGTTCCATGGATTGTAAAGGTTTCTCATGGGAGCATAGATGCCAGTAAAGAACTTTTAGTTTTAAGAGTGACACTTGGACGTCATGGTGGCGTGATGGCCCCAAACTAGTTGAGTGCAAATCCCGCCCCCTGCAGCCAATTTCATTGGTTAAGATTGGTGGAGTTAGGATTTAATGTTTGTTGTACCATTGTGTAGGCAATCAGCTCTGTGATTGACTGATTGACATGACCAATTAAAAAAATCTTTAGAATCGGCTGTGGGGCGGAGTTTGTGCTGAACTGGTTTGGGGATAAAAACATGCATCCTGATGTGGTATTCATTAAGCAGTATTTTGTTCTTCCGTAGAGCTTTATTTGTTGTTGGACACTGATTTGAGATTACCCACTTACCCAGTGCTCACACTTTAATTTCTGAACATAGTGTTTATGTAAAGGCATTAGAAATGATCCGGCCTTCGCTCTGGGGACTGAGAGAAACCCACAGCTCTCAGGGGTACTTCATTTGATATTCTGAGGAAGAAATCTCTGCTGTCTTCAACATTCAACTATTTTGAATTGGTTTTATAAGATTGTAAAAACATACTGTTCCTCTCAAGGGATGAGAATTAATTAGCCTCACCATCTGGTAATACTCTAAAAAGCAGTAGGTGAGATTGCTGATAATCGTGGACATGCATAGCGTTTCAACTCACTCTCGTTTTATGGGGCTTGCTGCTCAGAACATAGCTTGCTGCTCTGTTTACACTGAATGAGATTATCTGTGTGAGCGCTCACTGTTACCACAGTAGAGCACTTCTTATCCACAGTCTAATAACTTACTTCTTCACAACCTCAGGTAAGCAATATCTCTGAGTCTGAGCTAGTATTCTACCCACGTTTCCCCATTTGCAGTCCATTTTCAATGTGCCTATAGGGTTGCTGACCCGCCCTTTTAATATGGATAACCTAGTTTATAATGACAGCGACGATTGCGATCTCACACTGTGAGAGAAAACAGCTTTTTTCACATTATTTTTGTGGGTACGGTGGGGGCGTTCCCCAAAACAGTGAGTGCATACACAGGGCTCCCTGTGTGTTGCCGTGGTCATCTCCCTGTGGTGTGACACCACATCTTTTTCAAGATGTCATTCCACCTGTGCGTTTCTGGATGTCGTCGTTCCTGTCCCCAGCTGACAGTCACAATTGTGACCACGTAATCACAATTACGTGTCTGGGCATTCAGTATGCTGAGGCAGCGTTTGTCGATAGTTCATGTACCCACTGCGGGAACATGACTATCTTGGTGTTGAGGTTGAGACTTACCTACCTATACCCTTACCTATGGCCAGCAGAATAGAGCTCTTTCATCGAATAGCCAGGGTGACCTGAGGATTTCCGTTAGGTCCACCCCATAGGTTGGATGATTAGTATCTCGGGGCTTGTTCTCAGCGCCCCGCCCCAGTGCTTTTCTTCCCGGAAGTCCATGAGGAGCTCACTAGGTCGTGGACGGCACCCTTTTCTGCCAGAAACTGGCCCAGTGGCTCTTCACTCCTCACTACCCTCGATGGCGGGCCAGCCAAGGGGTACGTGGAGATCTCGCCAGTGGAACAAGCCGTCGCGATGCAACTATGTCCGGAGTCCGCTTCCTCCTGGCGTGGTAATCCACGTCTCCCATCCAAGGCCTGTAAGTTCACGTCCACTCTAACGAGCAAAGCTTACTGAGCCTGTGGACAGGCAGTGTCTGCCCTGCATGCCGTGGCGTTGTTCCAGGTGCACCAGGACATGCACGGAGGTAGACCTGACGGACCTCGCTCTCCGGGCGACGAAAGTAACAGCTTATTCTATTGGTCCGGCGATGTCCCCCATGGTGGTCCAGGAGCGCCATCTCTGGCTCAACCTGGCCAATATGAGGGAGGTCGATAAATATCGGTTCCTGAAACCATTTCCCAGGTTGGGCTATTCGGTGACGTGGTCGAGAGCTTCGCCCAGCAGTTCTCGGCCACCAAGAAGCAGACGGAGGACATCAGGCACATCCTGCCCCGGCAGGCCGCTGCTGCCTCCACCCACCTGCTGGCTGCAGAACCTCCGCCTACTCATCACTGAGGGTTTCAGCCCAGCAGCAGTCTCCATTGGGGCAACAAGCCCAAGCAACCCTGAGACGGGCCACCCAGAGATGGAGGGTGTACGTCTCCGTTCCCTCAATCAGGGAACGAGGGTCACATACGTAACCAAGATATTTTCTTGATTTACAGCGAATACCATATTTTACCACGCCTAATTTCAATCTTACTGCAGTGTGCAACAAGTGTATCCTAGTAGCCGCAGAGCGAACGCACAGAGTAGCATTATAACATATCTTACAACACACTCAAATCAAATGTATCTAATATGATAAAACAGCGCTGCGCATACGCATGACTGGAAAAAACCAAGGGGGTAGCCCAGCCCCCGGAAAGTGTACCACCCACAGGCGCGGCCATTGCTAACCAAGCCATCACCTGAAGTGAGCATCCCATTGACTCCCATTAATTTTGGCCTCACTTTGACAGTGAATATCTTTACATCTGAGGCGTTTAAAGACTCCATTTGTCCATTGTTTATTTCTAAACAAACACGGCAATGTTTAAAAGGCTCCATTACCTCGTATCTTAAACTATCGCCCCGTTGAAGCTGTTTTTGTAAAATATAGGCTAACGATTGCGTCATAACCACGCGACTGTCTCGTGCTGTTGAGCAAATTACCGTATAGACCCGAGGAGAAGCTCGTAGGTAATCTTTTACTGTCTATGAGGCAATCGGGGGACGTGGAGGCATAAACGCAGATAGAGATGTTGCAGATCCTGCTTCATTCATCAGAAGTTGCTCCTGCTCACCCTCTCTGTCTCTGCAAGATTCGGTGATTCATATTTTACGTTGCACAACAACTAGAAGACTTGCCACTGTCGGACAGGCTGATCACGTCACATCTACGTTGTCAAGCTCAGTCTGAGGCTGCGCAGTACGCTCAGCCATCAGGAAGTGAGTGCTCCTATCCTGACTTAAATTCTCCCCGTTGAAGTCTATGAGGTCGCTCTGTCCATTTCTTTTACTGTCTATGGAAAAAACGGAAGCGGACATCTGCGGCATAATAAAAGCTCAGCGAAATCAAGGCGTCATCAACCTTTGTTTTGAAGAAAAATACATATTGTGGCTTAACTGTCACCGTCCCACAGGTGGGACGCCTGGTGCTCTTTTTTTGATCGCCTTTTTTCGTATCATATTAATATAATAATTCTAATAATTCAGAATAATTCTCATAAATTAGGTATCATTTGAAAACTTACAAACTCAAAATTCATCCCGTGAAAACCGTTTTGAAATTGGACTTTGTGTTACCATGGAAACGGTACTCTAAATTATTCAAGCGGGCTCCTCCCCTTGTGGGCGGTGTCATGTTTCATATTACAACATTTATTTTAACAACTTTATAATTAAAATCTTTCCCAATCTTGACAAAACACATATTGTCGGAAAGGTCTGAGTCTCAAGGGTCCATATTTGGTGACTGTTTTGTGATGGAAGTGATATTTGGACAGACATTTACAGGAAAAGGCATCAAAAAAACAATCAATGGAATTTGAATGACACCCGGTGGCTATTTTTGGTATAAAGCCTAAACAAAATCTCATGGGGACTTAAATTTTTGTGATATCAACTTCAAATTTGGAACACAACTTGGTTAGACATATGGGTTTTATTTTATAGTAATTTTAGAGTAAAACATTTTTTTTGTAAAATATATATTTTATATGAAATAAAAAATATTTAGTACAGTATTTTTCATTTACATTAGATTTAAACTTCCATAACTTTTCATACTTTTTTAACTTTTGAATTGCTTTAACTTCAGCAATAATCTGCAGGGTGTCTTCTTTAAAACGAGACCAAACTTTGGTCTATATTCTCAAAGCATTCTTGAATTACAGCCCTTTAAGTTTGGATAGTGCATTTTCATGTCTATTCTCAAAAAAAAGGGGGGGGGGGTTACAGTTAAGGGGTTAATATTAATATCAACATTTACTAATACATTATTAAAATCAAAAGTTACATTTGTTAACATTATGCACTGTGAACAAACATGTACAAACAATGAACAGTGATATTTTTTTTAACTAATGTTAACAAAGATGAATAAATACTGTAACAAATGTATTGCTCATTGTTAGTTCATGTCACTTAATACATTAACTAATGTTTACAAATTAGACCTTATTGCAAAGTGTTTCCGAAATGTTCAATGGAATCATAATTTGCATAATTTGACAGTTTTGGATAAAAAAAACGATATTTTAAAATGTAACTATACAAATGTATTTATAAATATTAATTTAAAGGATTGATAAAGATGTTTATGTTTCTAAAACGTATATCTGAACATAAAAAATGTGAAAATGTTATGTAGGAATACCTACAAATAATAATGAAATCAGTCTGAATATGTACAGTCAAAATTCTGTAGTGTTATTTTTTGCACTAGCAAAAGTAGAAGCCAAACTGACATATATGTAATGATGCGTGACAGTTCAGTTTGACATTTGTCAGTGAGCCAAAATCAAAGTGATTGTATCTCAAATGCATTTTAGCACCTAATTCAGTCAAGAATATTTTTATAGACACATATACTGTAGACATTTCTTTTTTTCATTTCATTCATCAATTGTCTCCTGCCAACAATGGTTTTTACTTAAATCTCTAATTTCATATGTGATATAAAAAAGGGCTTGTTTTCCTAAAAAAGTTACTAACAGTGAGGCTTTCCTCTGCTGAAGTTGGCAACCCTAAATGTGACCTTCAGAAAGATGAACAGCTCTTATCCCCTCAGCAATAGCTTTGCTATATATGAAACAGGTGCATCATAGAACAAAATACCCCCTGGCGACGCGACACCGTACCCCCCAGACAACTCGAGAGTCAACGGTGTAAGAGTCACAACCCGCTCTGTCCTCTCCAGCCGCGATGCCTCTAAAAGCATGCCTCCATCCACTTAAAAGATGTCACTCACTGGTCCTGAGTCAGCAATCGCTGCACTTTAGCCACATCTGTGTTTGCTGATGTCTTCAATTCCCCCACTCTCACTTCAACACACTAACCTGCTCTTCAGGTGAAAGGGAGAAGAAAAGTAGCCCTTCTTAAGTTCCCATTCAATCTTTGTCCATCCATTTTTCTTCCTTTTCCTCCACCCCTCAAAAGCTGAAGTGAATGGCCTGGCATATGTGCTGAAACAGCCAGGACAATAATCTTCTGAAGCAAACAGTCATTTCTCAATGGCCATTTGATTCCACTCAAGATGCATTTCCCACCTTAAAGCTCTCCAGGGCCCTTTCTTTCATTGTGAGAGAGTGATTTATACCCACTCTCTCTGAATAAAATACCTCTGCCACCAATTAGATGATGGCAGTTGTCTGTCAGGCTGTCTGGGTAGTCAGCCTTGTTCAAATTTATTGTTTCTTGATTGAAGAGAGAAACTCATTCGGTGCGAGTATGAACCCTCCGTGATGCTGCTCGCACTCCATCTCCTCCCAGCCCGTCTAATAATGCGTTTATCTTTTTTTCTTAGATGCACCTATGGTTCTTAATGAGATGACGAGGGACCTGAGCAATTAGGATTTTCAGCTGTCAGACACATTTTAAAAACGACAAAAGAGTCCTCTGATGCATTGCTCCACGAACCGTTTGGCTGGAATTTATTTTGCATGCGCACTCCATATTTTAAGCATATTAAAGAAAGGCATGCTGAATGATTGAAGAGTCATCATCAAGAGTAGAGCAAGGGAAAGTTAATGGAGACAGTCACCCCATATCATAATACATGCATTAAACATTCGTCTAAGACTTTCATTCCAGATTGAAGCCTCACACAAGACCGTCAGCTCCAGAAGAAGAATCCGCCAAACCTCCAGATGCAGTTTGGGCTCGTTTCCATTTCATTGAGGTCGTCTGCACTCCCACGGCTTCATCTCATAAAAAAATAAACCTCCTCGTCGAACATCACACGCAAATTCAGGGTAAATTCCTTTTGAGGGTTGAGTATTTGTTTAGAGAACTGAAGCTTAAAGAGATTAAGATGACATTTCAATGTTCACAGTGTTTACGGTTCTGCTCTATTTGTGTCTTAATGTCTTGCATTTTAAACACATTGGGCATCTCCTGCTAAAATGTGGATCATCTGCTCTCTCCTGGATACGGATTTAGAAATAATACAGCACAATCTCCAGCTCCTCAAGTGCTGGTGTATTTTGACAGTTTGAAGTTGAGCCGAGTTTCAAACGGCAAGCTATGGGAATCAAATTCAGGTCAAACTCTGTGATCCAAAGCAGATTGCTTTTATTTTGTACATCACAAACACAATTGCCTTTTGCAAACCTTGCCACGAAGAGAAAACTTTTAGGCAAGATCCGTTTCAATAGAAGTCAGGCTCGTGGCCTCCGTATAGAGCACCACCCCACTGGAAGTGACAGAATCGATGGCCAGCCGCTTGCCTGAAGGCTGGGAATTAGAGTATTGATGCTTTTGTGATTTTCTTAATGGCTTACTGGCAGGCTTACCACTTAATTATCTTAAAATGGCAGAGAAATACTCAGCTAGATGATGTTATATTGAAACGCAGTGTGAAATTACAGAGAATGTATGCAGAACGTGTACAGCTGCTCAAGTTAAAGACCGAAAATCATAAGCATCCCTTGTGCGATGGCTATTATAATTGTCGTTGCTGCAGCAACCGAACCTCCTCGTCAAGTAAGTGCATGCCAAGTTGCACACTTTGATTTTTAAGCTCATTCCACAGAGGTTAGAAATGAATAGATTATTGAAGAGATCTAATGCATTCGGGGATATGTCTTTTGTTTTTCATTTATGTTTAACTACAGAATCGATTTGGGGATACGTCTGTGGCAAGCTGTGATTTTTAAGAGAATCATAAGCATCATTCTAAATTTGACTTCTTGCATAGTGTCCCAAAAAGGTTTTGGGCACGTAAACCTCTATGAATTTCATTGCATGATAGATCAGAAGCCATGTAGCAATTACTTTTAAGCAACTGGTCCCAAGGTGATTTTTAGTGGATTCAATTAAATGTACAAGCAGAGTTCTATTTTTGTTGTTTTCATTTCTTTTTTATGCTCACAAAGGCTGCATTTATTTGATCAAAAATAGAGTAAAAACAGAAATATTGTGAAATATAAATACAATTTAAGTTTTTTTTCTTTCAGTTTTCTACTTTAATATATTTAAAAATGAAATGTATTCCGGTGATGGCAAAGCTGAAGTTTCATCAGATTTCATGAACTTTCATTCATTCTGCCATTCTATGTAAATTGATCAAATCATTCTATGCTGCTGCTGATTTGTTGCTCAGGAAACATTTCTTATTGTTATCATCAATAGCATATTTTTGTGGAAACAATGATACATTTTCTTCAGGATCTTTATTGAATAGAAAGTTCAAAATTTATTTTGAAATAGAATTTTCTGTAGCAATATTTGGTAACGCAACGCGGATCTGATACGCATCCCAATTTTTCACAACTCTTTACGTTCATTTAAGACTTAATTTAAGAGTGCTTGCGAGGATAAATGACAAAACGGGCAATTTAACGTAATTTTGTGTTTTTGCTGTCTGAAGTGGCTTTCTGTGCACATAAGTCGTGTGTGTGTCAGACAGGAGATTCCCAGTACTGCACTGCGTTCTCTTTTGTGTCGTCACGCTTGAATGGTTTAAAAGCAATTGCATGAATTAGAGCGTGATCATATAATGTAACACCAGCAAAAGGATGTCAGAATTTTTTTAAATTGCATTAAATAGATTTAAATATAAATATTTAAATATGCGTTAAATATTTACACAATAAACTGAAAAATGTATCACATACATTAACGCATTAATTTTGACAGCCCAACCCTGATATGATTGTAAAGCGCTTTGGGTGTACAGTAGTATATAAGGGCTATATAATTAATGACCAATGAATTACTAATCACAACATTAAAGTGTGTCTCAGACCAGGGGTTTTCAAACTGGGTTCCGGGGACCCCCAGGGGTCCTCTAGAAGGTTCTAAGGGGTCCCCAGAAAATTCCAGAGAATAAAAAAAGACAAAACAAAAATGGTTAAAGTCTAACAAACATTCTAACTGTTTCATATCTAAATGTGTCTTGCTGTATACATACTTTCCAGAATTTTTTAAGATTCTGGATATTTTTCTTACAAACACCCATCGATTCACTTCAGAATGCCTTTACTCTCAAAAATGACAGACCCCTTACTTTAACCCCCGGAGCCGTGTGGGGCACTTTTATGATGGATGGATGCACTTTTTTGGGCTTCAAATTCACTGCCATTATAAAGCTTGGGAGAGCCAGGACATTTTTTTTTATATATAACTCTGATTGTATTCGTCTGAAAGAACAATGTCATATTCCTAAGATGACTTGAGAGTGAGTAAATTATGGGATAATTTTCATTTTTGGGTCAACTATCCCTTTAAATATAGCCAATTTAAGTTTGGAAACAATGTGTAGTATTTATAATGCCACACTTACTATTTATCTAACAGTAGTTTTTAATGTTTTTCCATATAAAACATAAAAAAATATAAATTGATTTTAGGAAGGGGGTCCCTCATAAAAGGTTCATCATATTGGGGGTCCTTGGCATCATAAAGTTTGAAAACCCCTGTCTCAGACAACCAGTCTTTTTTAGGTTGAACATGGTCATAAAAAGCACCAAATTACTCAAGTGTTTCCTAGTCACTCTTCAAGAACTAGTAATCTGGACAATTGTTAGGTCCATTTTTTTCCCTTTCACTTTACAAGAATTACTACTGATACTAGTTACCTATTAATGACAGACTAATGCATCTAAGACTAAGACAGAATGCATCCTTTCTAAATAAAAGTATTAGTTACTTTTACCATTAAAAGCATGAATGTTTCACCAATCATTATTACATATTCGTCACATATTCATATTCATCATTGTGTATCAGACATGTGGAATAAATGTGAATTCCACTTATTCAGTCAATTATTGTCGTTTTACAAAATTATCAATTTTATTATGTTTTTCTTGTTATATTGTTTATAATCAGGGCTTGACATTAACACCCGCCAAGCGACCATTTGCGGGTGGATTTCAACTGTGGCGTGCAACACAGTCACTCCCACTAGCCACTTTGGCGGGTTGAATTTAATTGTAGTTTTCTCAAAAATCATGTTATAATCGTGTTGCGCATTATAACCAATCACACTTGATTCTATTGAGTTTATGAATGCAATAGCTAATAATCAGAGGCGTTCAGATTAGAAGGCCTCTGCGCTCTCACTATCTGAAATCTGCACTCCATCAACAACAAAGCAGAGATGTACATGCAATGTGCGTAGGATATTTATTAATCATGCAGTGATTGACTGTTTTTGCTCTATATCAGCAATCGAATAGTTTCAAACAAATACCACAGCAGTACCGTAGTGCAGGGTTTTTTCTAACTGGGGTCCTGTCCAGAACACTGAAAAAAAAGTGTGTTGGATTTACATGATTTAATTGTGTACATCAGTCCCACATGAATCAATTAAGTTGAACAAACATAATTTGTTAATGTAACTTCAACATCATAGAATCAATCCATTTTTAAGTGATTTAATTAAGTAATCTCAGAGTGAATTTTATTTGGCTCCCTGACATGATTCAGGCATTCAATTTCATATATTCATTCATCCACTTCAATTTCATATATTTTAATGTTACACAACTTAATCATAATACTGCACTAGCTAGTTGGCAAAACTTTTAGCTGGTAACAGCACACATTAGCATCTTAAATGCAAAGAATTTAAAGCTCCTTCAGCAAAACCGTTATAACATTATTTGTTTTAGTCCACAGCCTAAGCAAAAGCTCCACTCTTTTCCACAATGATAACCCACTGTCATTTAAATTGTTCTAATAATTCCAACATAGTTGAACACAATCAAGTCTCCCCCTTTCGCATCTTGCACAAAAATACAAAAAATAACACTTTTACATAAAAAATATTTAATATTGATTTAGCCATATGCAAAGCATGCTGGGAACTAACAAGCCCCGCCCAGTTTCAGTTAATGCAACACAAATCATTCATGTAATCTCAACACAAACGAACACAATCAAATTAAGTTAGGACAAAATGTATAGCATTTGTGTTGCTTTAGCTCATTTAATTAAGCAATTTGAACAAGCAGTAAAGGTTCTAAGGGGTCCCCAGAAAATTGCAGAGACTTAAAAGACAAAGCAAAAAAAGTGGATCAAACATTTCTTGCCATATAATATGTTTGCTTTGTATCTTTCTAGTGAGTTTTTCTCTCACCCCTTTATCTCGCTCACTGGGGTTGTAAGGCAGTGTTCCTAACGCAGTACGCAAGCTGCTTACATACATTTATTGTGTAATTTGCTTATAAAAATCATTTTTAAAAGAAAATATTCTTCTTCAGGTTTATACATCCAACATTAAGTATAGCCAATTTAAGTTGGGAAACAATATGTTGTATTTATGGGGTCCTTCATAAAAGGTTCATCATATTTGGGGGTCCTTGGCATCATAAAGTTTGAAAACCCCTGCCATAGCGCATCTGATGTGACTGGCATAAAGTTGACTTGACGACATTGGATGTTCGATATCCACAAATTTAAGGGCTGTATCTAAAGTTACATACAACATAGTATATATGTTTCTACCTTAGCATTTGAAGAGAATGACTTACAGTCATAAAAACAACTGTAAAGTGTTCATCTAGGTGCCAGGTATGATTCATACCTTTTAGATTTTTGAGATTTAGTGTCAAATCACATGAAAATATGGATAATGCATTTCATTAGGTTACTGTATGGGGTCATACACAAAATGTGCTACAATCTAAAAAAGGTCCGTAAAAATAGGGCACAATGTACTGTATTAATTGGTATTAATTTTTTTTTTTTTTTTTACGGAAATGCCCATAAAATTACTGGATAATGTCCTGGTAATTTTCTGCCAGTACACTATCCATCTTTTTTTTTTACAGATTTTCTTTTACAGTGATTTAAATATGTCATAGCTGATAGAACACTAATGAGAATATTGCTTGAGAATAAATTATATTTATAACAAACAATCTTTTTTCAGACAAGCAACTGTTAGCGTTTCTCTGTCTATTAAGAAGTTTTACACACAACCTTATCAGTGCTAAATATAGGCCTATTTGACCTGTCATGTAATACATTTTACGTAGAACATTAGTGTATTACCATACACTTAATTTCAAAAAGCTCGCAATCTTTTATATTTAGAACTGAGATTGAAAACTTCTGACTCATGCCCCTAAAGGTAGCAAATATTTTCTATTAATTTCCTTGTCATGTTTAGGATTCCTAAAAATGGGTTCTATAACTGGTTTGAAAGCCATGCAAAGCCAGTAATTTTCCTCCTGCATGGTGGTCTCTCCAAAAGGAGCCAAACATGGATTTGAGCTGCAATTCCCTTCCCTGGCCTTTCTTTCTGGGAGACTGTAGTCACACTCTAAGCCAGACCTGGAAGCTGTCAGGGTAGTTGTGCCATCAGAATGTGCAGTTTCAAGTCTGTCATTTTTGAGAGATTTGAAGAGAGGCTAAAACTGCATTTTAGTGCATTGTTAACTGTAATTTTTCTTGCTCCAGAAGAGACGTCTCACAAGAACCATGCGGGACCTCAGCACTGTTTTTTACCTCTTGTCTCTTTCTTTACATCCTTCTCTCTCTCTCTCTTTACATTTCTTACCTACATGCGCTGATGGAATGTTTATGTGGATAAGCACCAGTGAACTGCAAAAGCGAAATGGAAACCTATTTGCCGACATGTGAAGTTGGGCTGTTATCAGCAGAGACCGACTTCCCGCACCTCTGTATTCTGTCAGGCCTCGGCAGGTAGAGATTGAGAGAGAGAAAGAGATTTCAGCTTTCTCCTTCCTGATAAGTGAATGACATCTCCACAGGCCAGGTCACTGCGTGTGAGGCACGACAAGATACTTCTGATTGGAGCTGCGCATTTAGCTCTTATCTGTCCCTGCTGAGTCTGTGTGGGTACAAAGGTAGAAAATGGTCAAAACAGAACAAAATACAATCATTCAGGAGACCCAAATGATGTATTGCAAACAGACAGCGTCTTCCCTGAGCTCACAGAGCCATGATAATTCTCTGGAATGGTAGAAGTGCCCTTGTTGTGTAGCTAGCATAATGACTCATGTTAAATGCTTATCATTGGGAAACGCTCGCTCCTTTACTCCTTCGTGCATTGCACTTTATTTTGTAGGTGTAACTACTGCAAGGTAAGAGCTCAAATCCCATCTGAACACTTTCTATCAAAACATTTGCCGTTAAATATGTTAGCTATGAACTTTTTGTGCGCATCCTGTCCTTGTGCTAAATCTGCAGAGAGGCATCAACAAAGCTTTTAAAGAAATAAAAAGTGAACACTGAGAAATAACAATGAAAAGTGTTGTGACTTTATTGGTTTCTCTTTATAGCTCTGAAAGTCGTGAGACTATTAGATAGATGTTGCCATGGAGAATTAAGTTCTAAATTCAAACTGCATCTTATGCTGAAAGTTTGCAGTCTATAATCAAAATTGATGAGGATTGATAACTTTTACTGACCTCTAAAATTACCAAATTAGCCGTGCAGAAAGAAAAATAGACACGAAGTCTCAAAATACATCCAAATTATAACTTAATAGAATCATCTACATTATATATTACAAACACTTGTTTGAATTTGCAGTGCACAATACAATGTCTGCCAATTACATCAGTCCACATTGCCGCTGAAAGCTTTAGGCTACAACCTTTCTGAGATTTGCCACCATGGCAAGTGATAAAAAGGCGTTTCAGTGCTGGAAGTTAGAAAAGTAATCAAAAAGTAATCAAATGTAATCAGTTACATTACTTTAATAAAGTAATTGAAATAGCTAAACTTATTAAATTTTTAATAGCGTAACTTGTAATCTGTAACCTAATATTGTGTTGGTCCCCCTTTTGCTGCCAAAACAGCCCTGACCCATTGAGGCATGCACTCCACTCGACCCCTGAAGGTGTGTTGTGGTATTTGGCACCAAGATGTTAGCAGCAGATCCTTTAAGTCCTTGTTTGTTCAGCACATCTCCACAAATGCTCGATTGGATTGAGATCTGGTGAATTTGAAGGCCAAGTCAACACCTCAAACTCATTGTTGTGCTCCTCAAACCGTTCCTGAACCATTTTTGCTTTGTGGCAGAGCGCATTGAAAGAGGCCACAGCCACCAGAGAATTCTGTTTCCATGAAAGGATGTACATGGTCTGCAACAATGCTTAGGTAGGTGGTACATGTCAAAGTCACATCCACATGGATGGCAGGACCAAGGTTTCCCAGCAGAACATTGCCCAAAGCATCACACTGCCTCTGCCGACTTGCCTTCTTCCCATAGTGCATCCTGGTGCCATGTGTTCCCCAGGCAAGCGACGCGCACACACCCGGCCATCCACGTAATGTGAAAGAAAACGTGATTCATCAGACCAGGTCACCTTCTTCCATTGCGCCGTGGTCCAGTTCTGATGCTCACGTGCCCACTGTTGGCGCTTTCGGCGGTGGACAGGGGTCAGCATGGGTACCCTCACTGGTCTGCGGCTATGCAGCTCCATACGCAACAAACTGAGATGCACTGTGCATTCTGACACCTTTCTATCAGAACCAGCATTAACTTATTGAGCAATTTGAGCTACAGTAGCTCGTCTGTTTGATTGGAGCACACGGGCCAGCCTTCGCTCCCCACATGCATCAATGAACCTTGGCTGCCCATGACCCTGTCGCTGGTTCACCACGGTTCCTTCCTTGGACCACTTTTGATAGATAATGACCACTGCAGACCGGGAACACCGGTAGTTTTGGAGATGCTCTGACCCAGTCGTCTAGCCATCACAATTTGGCCCTTGTCAAACTCGCTCAAATCCTTACTGTTGCCCTTTTTTCCTGCTTCTAACACATCAACTTTGAGGACGAAATGTTCACTTGCTGCCTAATATATCCCACCCACTAACAGGTGCCGTGATGAAGAGATAATCAGTGTTATTCACTTCACCTGTCAGTGACATAATGTTATTCCCGATTGGTGTATACATTGTGTATAATGATAAATGACACTACTCGTTTGAAAATTAAAGGTGCACTATGTAAAAAAAATTCAGTAAAATATCCAAAAACTACTAGGCCAGTGTTATATATTTTGTTCAGTTGAGTACTTACAATATCCCAAATGTTTCCAACTATTTGTAAAGTGTGAGAAAAATGCTATTTTAACCAAGGAACCGGGACGTGTGACGGAGTCGTCTGTCGATGACATCATATCTGCGTTCCCCTCGGTTTCCGGTTTTATTTTGCAGAAACGCTTTACTCTTACTACAGTGTGTCATAGCAGCCGCCGAGTGAACGCACAGAGTAACGTCATAACATCATTTTCAACACACTCAGATGTATCTAATATGATAAACAGAGCTGCGTTACCTCATACTCATGGCCGGAAAAGCGGAAATGGCACCGGCGACTGTGGCATAATAAAATTCCCGCCGGCAACTATGCCATAATAAAGGTCCCGCTGCTCGCGAGGCTTGTGTTGCGCTCTTCTTATTAACAATTGCTCCTGCTTACTGCTTCATACTACAGTAACGTTAATAATCACATCCATGCACATGATTTCTGCCCGAGTCCTATCCCGATTCTTTTACACCGGCTGTGAGGTGAAGACCACATGTCCCAAGATTCTGCGCTCAAACTTGCCGTCATCAAACTGCGCCTTTGTTTTGAATAGGCGACCTCTAGTGGGCGTAAAGTTACGTAGTGCAGCTTTAAGCCATAGTAAAATAACATAAAAATTAGGTTGGCCCAACATAAAAATTTTGTTTGACTAATGTAATGAAGTTAAACTAGTGTCAATTATTTTGTACTAAATTGCGTTGACCTAACTAAACGGATTTATTTTGAATGAACTAAATTAAATTGAGTGTAATGTGTCTACAATTAATTTGAGTAAGGGTAATGGAAAAGGACTTTCATCATATAAAACAAAAAGATGATATCAAACTTATAAAGTAATTTTACCTAGCTGGATAAATCAGGTTATATCTACTGACAGTTATGCTTCATTTAAACCTTGTTTTCTCAGGTTTGTTGAATTCAGTTAATCAGTAGTCTTAAATCGTATATTTCATTTCAACAAAACCAGTTATTGTAGATGTTATGAAGTACATTTTCTAAGTAGAACTGACAAAAAATGTTCAGTGTACTTTCATTTTTAGTTCTAGTCTGGGGGGTTAACACCACCTTTTCTCACACTCTCTCAGTCACTCTCTCTATTATGTGTGTGAGTATGTGCAAGCATGCATACACAAAGAAGTGCCTAGAAATGTCTATGTTATTTTGGTTGTTTGGTTTTTTTTTTTCTTTTTTTTTTTTTACTCAGTATGCAGTGTGCAGCTCAAAGCCTTAGGGTAAACGTAGGTTAAGGCTTCCTGTGGCATTTCAACTTTGCATAATTTGTTTGCTGAGATCCTCCAGCGATGGCTGTTCTACTTTAACCAGCTACACAAAATGGAGAAGTATGTCAAAATCGCATGTAGCTAATGATGATTTGGCACATAATTTATTTTCATGTCACTATGCATAGTGGAAGTGTGAGCTAGTAACATAAAGGTTATTTAGTTTGTTCTTTAAGTGGATGTATTACTGTGAGAAGCCCTTATTTCCTCACCTTTAATTAAGCTATATTTGGTATGTAGTGTCTGTAAGGTCATATCTTCTGGCTGAAGTGCCTGAGTAGTGCTGTTTTTCAAGCATGCCATTTTGTAGTCTGGCTGGCGGAAAAGTGGGCTTTCATCACAAGGTCAATGACCACACTTTCAGAGTACAAGTGCTTGTATATAGCTCAGAGATCATACACCTTCCATGGTTTCATTGTCAGGTATACAGTACGCTTCACAGAGTTCACAGAGGTTTCTTCTATAAAAACCATTTCCAAGTTGTCTCTATAGTAACAGAAGGAAATAGTAGAAAGTTTGAGAATGTTAAAATTGTCCTTGTAGAAACTCAGATATCCACACACCAAGTCAAGACAGATTAGCATAGTCTCTCTCTCTCTCTCTCTCTCTCTCTCTCTCTCTCTCTCTCTCTCTCTCTCTCTCTCTCTCTCTCTCTCTCTCTCTCTCTCTCTCTCTCTCTCTCTCTCTCTCTCTCTCTCTCTCTCTCTCTCTCTCTCTCTCTCATCAAATAACTCCTTTGCATAATATGTACTTCTCAGCATTGCATTTTCTCCTCTCTCTGGGGATAATTCCCTACCACTCATCATTAGATTAATTCCAATGGCGATTTCACGTCTTTGAAAGTTAAGTCATTTAGGGATTTCCCTACCTAACTGGAGACATCCTTCACAAACACAGAAACGGATAGAGAGAATTTCACATATACTGAGAGATTAACTAAATACATGAATGCAAAGACATTTCCATATACTGTATGAGTGTTTCTTCATCTCCAGGCACTTTTGGCCTCGTAAACTTTTTAAAAACACTTTTCAAACTCTGACTGTGTAATTTGTCCTCTATATACATACATTTCCCCCACATTCCAAATAATGTAACCGTACACCTTTCACACACAAAATGCACTGAATAATGTGAAATGCAAATGCCTTTTACAGTTAGCATTTATTGATTAACTTACAGCAGTTCAGTGATTTATATGCGAGTTCTTTGTTGGGACTAAGCGTAGAGTTAAAAATGGGGGCGAATAAGTTAACCCTTTAATCATCATTAATCCTTCAACCCCATAAATTCAAAGCAGACGCGTCCATCAGTAATTGCATCTGAACTGTGCATTTGCTAGAAGGCTAGTGAGTCATAGATTCTCAATCCTGTTTACCTGCACACATCTGCTAATTAGTTTTCCTCATAATTGCCACTTCTGTTATGGGTTGTGCTTTAGTGGTTCTAATCACTTCGTCCTTAAAATTCAAACTGACAAACGGGGATGTAAATCACACATTTGTATGCTGGTCTGAAGTATATGCACTCATGCATCTAGATTTGTGTGTGTGTGTGTGTGTTTGATGAGAAGGTAAGCCTCTTAAACTCTCTAGCAGTTCTTTGGCACTCTGGGTCTTGAGAGGGTTGGAAAACTGACCAAGTTTATGATGAGCTTTGCTCAACAGACCACTGACTTCTCAGTTTTTTCCACTTAAGCTCCTTACGCAGTACTGCTCATCTGTTTTTCAGTGTCCGGTAAATAGACTGTGCTCAGAATCTCTTATTTTGCCCATAAAATTACTTTTCTGCAAGGTGAAAAAGTCCCATTTGAGCAGCGTAACTCCCATCAACTCAACAGCGGTGCTTTATGCTTGAAACACAGGAACATTTTTGTTCCCCACTTATGAGTGATTTATGATGTAATTCAAAGGATGGCAGCTGAAGTGAGAGTGCTGTTTAGCACATACTGTGAGCTCATCATCTTTGCAGTAGCTGTGAATGAACTACCCAGGAAACAGCTCTGCGTGTTTGGAACCATGGGGACAAAGTCACTTAGCTATTCCCGTTAGATTACAGTACACCTTTACAAGCTCTGTGTCATTATTCATAAGGAGGTGCATTTGTTTATGTGTTCTTTTGCCCATATACTTACCATAACATTAACATGTATTATATGGACATTTTTAGAAAGGAAAAGTTACAAATGGCTTTTTCTCACATTGTTAAACAGCCGATTTCTGAAACGTCATGCCAAATGTATTGCTTCCTGGTGGAGCGCCTCAAAACACTTTGCGTTTTATGCATGGAATGTACAAGGATTAAGGTTACCAGATTTCTGAAAAGAAAACTATATAGACGTTTCTACTTCAGCAATCTGTAATATTTCATATTTTGTCATATTATTCTGAATTACATTTTTTCACCAGCAAACTTCATGAGCTGTGATGACTGTTCACCGTAAGGGCCTGTTCATATACCAAGAAAAATAACTATATCTAAATCTACTGTACATGGCTCACTCACCTTCTAGCATTATTTCTGAAGGACAATAATGTTTACTGTAAAAGGTGTATTATAATTGGCTGTTTGGCGGTTGTCATCATGTAGAAAAAAAAAGCCTAAAAAAATTAAAATCCTAGGTGTATATGACATTCTTCTTTCAGACAAATACAATATGGGTATGGGTTAATAAAGGCCTTCTGAAGCGAAGCGATGCATTTGTGTGAGAAAAATATCAATATTTAAAACTTTATAAACTAAAATAACTAGCTTCCGACAAACGGCTGTATGCAGCGATTTAGGGCGAAAGAGTAACCCCTGACCTAACGCATGACGTATTGATGAACGCGGAAGCGCAGAGAATAGAGCAAAACAAAACACTGCTCACAAATATAAAAATTTTTTTTGAAAGAAATGTTGGATTTCAATGAGGATTTCGATGTAAGAGAAGAAGAGCTTTAGTTTGTTGCCCAGGTCTATTAGTTTGAACCGTGAGAGGCGTCAAAGCTTACGGTACTCCTACATCCTCATACATCGAGTCGGGGGTTACTCTTTTGGCGCAAGTCGACTTGCATAGGCTGTCTGCCAGAACCTAGTTATTTTAGTCTGTAACTTTTTAAATATGGATATTTTTCTAACAAAAACCCAGCATTTTTTTCTCAGAAGGCATTTATTAACCCACTCGAGTCGTATGGATTACTTTTATGATGGATGGATGCACTTTTTTGGACTTGGACCACCATTCACTATCGCTTTAATGCTTGGAAGAGCAATTATATTTTTTTATATAACTCTGAATGTGTTTGTCTGAAATAAGATATACTACACATATACATCTGGCTTGAGGGTAAGTAAATCATGGGATAATTTTACATTTTAGGTGAACTAACCCTTAAATGTCACCATAGAAATCAAAATGGACAATTCCTTTTTTTTTTTTTTTTACAAAATGTTGCAGTGCTTATTATAAATGATTTATCCATGCACACCATTTCCTTTTCATATTATTTAACTAAAAATGTTAACCTACTCCCCCTTGAAACAACATCTGTTCTCTTTGTATGTTTCAGTGGATGGTGGTGCTATATATCCTCCACAACAGACTGCAAACTGACATTCTGATCTGCCTCCATTTATCCATTGATCCAATCAATTCCCATAGGACGAAATCAAAACCCACCCTACGTTATTCTCTTTTCCAGAAGTCGTTTCACTTGGATATACATCACAATAGGAAAAAAAAGACTATTGCAACTTCTGTATTATGCTGACTTAAGGTTTACATTGTTCTGCAAATTTTCGTGGGTGAAATCCAGTCATTGGAATAGAAATCCATGTGATCAAAAATTTCACACAAACACAACAAATTTCCCCATGCAGATTTTGTAGGTTCATGTTGGTCATGCAAATTCACTGTGTTGACAAATAGAAAGCTGTTTGGTTTGAAAGTGACTTTTGTGTGAGCTGTATATATATATATATAATGCATTATAAAAGTATTTTTAATGTATTGATTTTTCCTTGCAGTGCACCTTATAATGCATTGTATGATCTCATGAATAATTGTACCCACAGTTATAAAATACATTATAATACACACCAATAATATTTTACACAAAGTATAACACATTAAAGCACATGACAAACAACCAATTTTAGATTTAACAAGGAATCTGCGATCATAGTGCATTTTAACTTTGGTTACAATTAGTGCTGTCAATCAATTAAAAAAAATATGTAATTAATTGCACCTAATATTAAAGTTAATATATATTATATTGTAATAATTAATGTAGAAACAAAGACAGTTGCCTACAAATATTTGTTTAATGGCATCTTTTTATGAATAAAGCCAATATCACCCGATACCAATACTGCTAATGATATCTCTTTAAAATTGACCCCCCCTCCCTCTTTAACCATTAATTATAGCCATTCAGCATTACAGTATGATTGAAAACGATACATTTTAACATTTATTAGGCTTTAAAAACATACAACAACTTTGATTTTAAGTGAACTTAAAACAATCTTCGGACCCACTTTATATTAGGTGTCCTTAACTACTATGTAGCCTACTAATCATTTGATACATTGCACTTATTGTGTACATACATGTTATTACATTGTACTTACATTTTGAAAAATACCTGCATGTAATTACATCTGTAATTAATTTCTGTAGATACATTTGTAATTACACAGTTGACACTTCCCTTACACCTAACCCTACCCTTAAACTTACCCATACCACCACACCTGTCCCTAACCCTACCCGTATCCCACCTCAATATCAGCAAAAGTGTTTTGCAATACAATTTGAACACAGTAAGTACATTGTACTTATTTTTTTATGTAAGTACATAGTAGTTAAGGCCAATTTAAATTATTAAAAAATATTCCACAAAGTAGTACACAATAAAGATATTACAACTACACAACAAACACAAACAAAATAAACAAACACAACTACACGTGTATGAGACCAGACAATAAACATAAGAAAAGCAGGAACTTAAGTAGTGCTGATAACAAGGTGATAATTAAACACAGCTGAACCTAACAAACTCATAATGATGTGTGACCATGGCTGGAACTCAAAAGGAATACATGTGATGAATATCAAACTAAAAGTCCATGAAAATGAAACTAAGAATAAACATAACTGAACCTAACTGTGACAGTACATCTCCCTCTGACAAGGTGCAACCTCGACCGTGAAAGCAGATGAGGTGAGGGAAGGATGGAGGGGGTTTTGGAGGTGAACGAGGAGGCAGCAAAGAGGCGGTGTTGGAGGAGTTGTGATGGAAAGGCAACGATCTCATGGCGGCGCTGGTGGTGGATGGCACAGACCCAGAGTATGGCAGTGACGACAGCCCACGGTGGAGACAAGGTGTAGACGGGACTGTCAACATCTGGGGAACGACTGACGTCGTGGAGCTGATAGATCCCAGGGCAAAGATGGCAAGCCAATGGAGTAGAGTGACCTAGCAGGCATCGGTGGCCTAGGCGATGTTGTGGTGACGACCTCCAGCAAACCTCCAGCTGAGATGGGGCTGGAGGACAGGCTGAGAAGGTTGGTGAAGGAGGCTGAGGGTTGAAGGTAATGTGTAGTCAAAGCAAATCTCTGTGCTGTTTAGAAACATCAATGAGGGTTCAGAGGAAACTGAATAATCACAGTCCAAACAGTCTATTGCCCTGTCTAAAAACAGCGGTGGAGAATGAGAAATGGGGTGGGATAGGTTGGGCGACGAGACCTCTGTATCGAAATCCATCAGCCAGTCCTCAGTTGTTAAATCCACCACTATACCCTCGGCCACCGATGTTGCGGGCTCACACCCCTGGTCAAATTCACTGGGGAACTTCTCTTCCAGGGCTAGGGTAAACGCTGTCCACTTGTCCTCGGGCTCTGTCTGACATGTCAATGTGGGTGGAAGCTCTCCATCTGTGGGGGGCTCACACGATTGCTCCATGGTTGCAGGTGGTGAAATAGGCTCTGGGTCCGGCTGTGTTCTGGATCGGGGATAGACGCTCTCCAGTTTAATCCAGCTGTTGCTGGGCAACACAATCACATGAGAATGCATATCAATAGTATGAGTGTGCAATGTCGTGGAATGTATATGGCAAGATTAGTTTTGCCGTGCATATGATACGCACTTTATGGTGTGTATATGACACGCTTTTGGGGAGGATGGGGGTGGGGGGGTTTGTGCGTATAATGCGCCATAAAGTCCGTATCATATACATGTGCAAAACTGAGTACCATATGCACGGCAAAACTAATTTTGGCATATACATTCCACGACATCGCACATTTTTGTGTGATCGGGCTCAGCTGGGAGATCTATAGGTTGGTGGTAATTGGCCCCAATTCAGAACAAAGATTTCAGGGTCTTGTCATCGTAGAGGCAGGTGATGTCAAGACGAAAGAACTGGTTGGTGAACACAAACAAAAGTCTAAGCCAACCCTAAGTCTTGAGCCACTGCAGTAAACTTTGCTGTATAATCCATATTTTGTCCGGTGTTCTGTAATGGTTGCTCTGCAGATGAAGGCACAAAGATGAAGATGAAAGGTTCCAATGTAATTTAATAATATTCCACAAAGTAGTACTCAATAAAGATAGACAACGCAAACACAACCATATGTGTAAGAGACCAGACAATGAACATAAGAAAAGCAGGAACTAAAGTAGTGCAGATAACAAGGTGATAATTAAACACAGCTGAACCTAACAAACTCATAATGATGTGTGACCATGGAGACGGAAGACAGGCGGGAACTCAAAGGAATACATGTGATGAATATCAAACTAAAAGTCCATGAAAACAAAACTGAACATAAGAATGAACATAACTGAACCTAACCGTGACACTTGACTACATCAATTATAAATTAAATATATATGAATACTTATTAAAGCAGAAGTTATGAAGAGCAGTGAGTGATTTCTCTTTTTCTTTTGTTCTTTGGTTATCCTTAATGTCAGACAGCAGCTGCTGTCACTTTAAGACCTGCTGCACATGACGTGGATCTGACACAAATCCAATTTTCTCACATACTCTTTACGTTCATTAAAGACTTCATTTAACTCATTTAAGACTTTGCTTGGGAGGATACTCAGCAAAAAAGGCATTTTGGCATAACTTTGTTCGTTTTTTTCCATTCAAGTGCTGTCTGAAGCGGCTTTTCTGTTACACAGATAGGAGATTCACAGTGCATTCTCTTCCGTGTCTTATTTTGCTTGAATGGTTTAAAAGCATTTGCATGAATAAGAGCAAGGTAATATAATGTAATGCTAGCCAAAGGATGATGTTGAAAAAATGTATGCTGCGTAATAGCGTTACATATTTTAACACGTTAAACTGAAAACATTAATGAATTATTTATGATATACTGTAATTATATAATATCATATGCATTGTAACATACATTTTGAATACATTATACATAAAGGCTTTAAAGTAAAGTGTTATCAAATTTGCTAATGTAAACGCACCTTTAGAGTTGATTTACAGTTATTTTTCTTGGTGTGAACAGGCCTTAATTCACGGCACTCTTGTTCTCCCTCGAAATAAAAACTGAAAAGTTGATACCACAAGCATTCACCCATAGTAGTGACCTCCCTAGGTCCATTCATCTGTCTGGCTCTTTTCTCACTGTCACATAAAAGCATTAAACACGAGGTTGTACACTGTGATTCTCTCTTTCAGTCCTTTACTGTTATCTGATGTCCTCCAAAGAGGCTAGTTCATCACAGGCTGAGCGTCTAATGCTAGAGATGCAGGGACTGGACCCCGGCCCTCCTCTGTCCATGTCACAGGCCGTAATAGAGTCATAAACCTTGGGGATCTGCTTGATTGAGTTGCATCAAACACAAAGAGGATGCTAATCTCATTATGCAGCTCATCCACGTCACTCCTGTCCCAAACCCCTCCATTTTATGGGCTTGTGTAAGTTTTACGAGACATCATTTGACAATTACAGGAGCTTGTCTGTTTGACCTTAAAGGTTCAATACAAGTTGAGCTCTGTCAGCTGAATTTGCGACATATATTGCTAATTGGAACAGAAAATAATTTTGACTCGTCCCTTTTTAAAAGTAATCGTGGTTACAATAAGGCACTTATAATGGAAGTTAACATTAGTCTTAACACAAGACTTATACAGAGAGTGCATTAACATGAGACTTGTGTGATAGAATTGCTTAATGACCCTCTCTGTGTAAAGTTATATGCACTCTTTCCACTTTGTTGTCATGACAACACTAGCCAGTAACATTTCCACATGATACCAGAAAGGGATGTTTTGTAATTATTTACAAAGCACTGTTTACTACAGGGATTATTGCAGAAATTTGGGATATCTCATAAAAAATGCACTTTGGAAATGATATTCACATCTTGGTGTTTTCATGCAGCATTTATATATATATATATATTACTCTTAATTTAGTATTTAATAATGTATAAGTGATATATAATTGTTCATGAAGGCTGGAAATGAAAAACACCTTATATTCAGGTGTGCAGAATAATTAGGCATGTTTTCTTTTACAGATAAAATGAGCCAAAAAAGAGATTTAACTCAGACTGAAAAGTCAAAAATTATTAAATGCCCATGAGAAGGTTGCAATACTAATGCAATACTAGACATTGCAGTTAAGGCATGACCATTCGACAGTGAAATGCTCGTTGGGTCAGCAGGGTCAGACAAAAACATGTGGCGGAGAAAAGACACCTGTTAACTGCAAAAGATATATACATATGGCATATACATTGTAATTGAAATATATACATAATATATTGTAATTTAAATAAAGATTAAATAAAATTAAATCTAACTGTTATTAAAAAAAAAGTAATACGATTTTAAAAACTAACGACAATTAGAAATGCTGCCTTGGCAACTAACTGAAATACTAAAATTACTAAACTAAAACTGAAATAACAATTAAGGCTATTACTAATTACTAAAGTTACTAGAGCAACTAAAATTAAAATGAATTCAAAATATTTATGCATTCTATAATAGTATGTAGCCTAACTAATACTAATACAACCCTTGTAGATAAATTGGCTCTATTAATGCTGAGTTCATGCCATGTCGTAATTACCTTCTTATTGGCGCTGTTCTCGGGCCATTTCTCAATATGCGTTCTTGTCTGTACTTGTGTTCTCGTGGACTTGCGAAACGTCATCAGTGACTGCCCAAGTACAGTTACAATTCAAAGTTCACATCCAGCCAACTATGGTTCAAATCCCTGGATGTGTCCTTGATCTACCCTTTTTATCGAGGATGCATCGAGAGGTGACTTGAGCGGACTTGAGACAGCCAAGTATCCCAGAATGCATCTCGCACCAACCATTAAGCATAAGCAACTACGCCACCCTGAATTTCTCCTCAGGGAATGTTAGTGAAGTGAAGTGACGTGTAGCCAAGTATGGTGACCCATACTGGAATTTCGCCCGGGGAGCAGTTGGGGTTCAGTGCCTTGCTCAAGGGTCTCACCTCATGGTATTGAGGGTGGAGGAGAGCGCTGGTTATTCACTCCCCCAACCGACAATTCCTGCTGGACCTGAGACTCGAACTCGCAACCTTCCGGTTACAAGTCTGACTCTCTAACCATTAGGCCACGACTGCCCCCAGTCAAGACTGCCCCCAGTCAAGACAAAGTTATAAGCACAGATTCATTGTGGACCACCCCAACAAAAGGAACAGAGATGTGTTCCTCAGAAACAATTGCACAAAAGACACACCCAAGTATGAGCAATAGGCTAGTTCTTTGTTGGTTTAAAAAAAAAAAAAACACACAATAAGCTGCACCTTTAAAAGGGAGAATACGACTACAAAAAAACAAAAACAAATACATTCAAAACTAGCGAACACTTGAGGAGGACTCCCCAGCCACCTCTATGGCCCACTCTATGGCCCCTATAAAGAACATCACCCACAAATGTGCCTGTGAAAAATATTCTAAACACACATGGCTATGCACGCACACGCACACACACACACACACACACACACACACACACACACACACACACACACACACACACACACACACACACACACACACACACACACACACACACACACACACACACACACACACACAGTAGACATGCAGTGCAGCCGGAGGGTATCCACCAAAGGGACCACACCAACGATCCAACCAGCACCCCTCAGTGATCCGCTAAAACAACAAAAAAGAAAAATGAAATTAGTTGGTTCTCACAGAATAAAAATGCTCAGAAACTGACCATTAATGGTTTAAGCAGTCCATTTGTAGACTCATAACAGCAGTAACACTAGGCACATCACAATATTAAATATCATAATAAACAAAACAAAAACAACTAAATAAAAGAAAGAAAAGGGTTAAATATGCCAAAAAGGAAATAAATGGGGGAGGAAAGACAGCAGTGGCAAATAAATGGCAATTCCGATGCGCTAATGGGTGGAACGGCAGCACAGCGCCATTTTCAATGGTCTTTAACCATGTGTTCACCAGCCCCACGACCAACAGGGAAATCTAATCAGCCTTGTACCTAATACCAAACACCCGCACAGAAGCGTGGGGGAAACAGCCTTATTTGAGCCTGAATCTGAAAGCTCAAACGGAGAATCAAGCTGATAACCTCTCCAAACCACCGCTCCTCCCGGTCTTATAAAGCCAGCGGAAATGTCCTAACGTGTACACTTCTGCCTACGGAGGAACGTTCTTAAAGGGTTCACTACAATCCACCACCCACTTTGTATTGGCGCCCAACGATAACAAAACACCAAAAACAAGAGGACTATGGAAAGAGAGAAATGAACCAAATGGGGCATCTAAACCCAGGGTCTAAAAACAGCCAACGCCACATTACTAGACCCAGGGACGTAAGAAACTGCAGCACCAGGTACCCTAGTCCTTGTTCCCACCGGCAAATGGTAAACGTTAGGATGCTTTCCTGCTGTCTTCCGGGTACTCCGTCTGGGTTGGAACCCACTAGTACTAGGGGCCAAATCACTGATCTCCCCCGGATCACTTTCCGGGACCTCAGCTGCCAGCGGCTCCACTGGAGGGCCTACGGAGGACTTATCAGTGGTACCAAACCCCTCGGCCTCTGCCTGCTGTGGAATGATCCACCACTCTCCCTCTGACTCTTCCTCACTCACTAAGGAACCTGGTTCAGTCAACGAAACCGGTGCTACAGAGGGCAAGTCAACCGGGGCAGATCGAAGATGACAATAATGCACATGTTTTACGGTACCAGGGTCATGAAGGGGCACAATCGAATACACCGCTCCAATCTCCCCAGGAGCTTTGATCACTTTGTAGATGGTGGCTCCCCAAACATCTTGAATTTTCACTCTTCAATGAATATGGTTAGCTCGGAGGTAAACCAAATCCCCCTCTCTAAAACTTCCAAGGGTCACCTGTCGATCATGGCACTCTTTTCGGATGATTGCGGCAGCCTTCAGTCGTTCCTTGGCTGTATCGAACGCTACTTGCAGACGCTTCTGATGCTCCTGCACCCAGTCGCTCACAGACCCAACTGCTGTTTCCGCAATTCTGCCAAGAAGGAAATCAATAGGCAGATGGGGTTCTTGACTGAAAATTAAAAAGTGAGGGGATTCACCTGTAGACTGATGAGGAGTAGTGTTGTAGGAGAAAATAATCTGAGGCAAATACAGAGGCCAATCACATTTCTGGTCTGACCGGAGAGTTCGCAAAAGTCCATGAAGTGTTCTGTTGAACCGCTCGCTCACACAGCTGTCGAATCAAGGCACTCTCAAAATTCCGACCTTGGTCAGAATGAATGCGGGCCGGTACACCAAACTTGTAGAACCATTCACAAACTAGTACCCCAGCCACCATATGGGCCTGTTGGTCTCTAGTGGGAACCGCCTGAGTAAATTTAGAAAAAACACAAGTCATAATCAAGACATGCTCCCTTCCATCCCTGGAACGATCAAGAAGTGTAAAGTCTACAGCCAAAATATGATTTGGTTTAGAGGCCAGAAGATGACCCATTGGGGCATGAGCTGTGGACTGCATGGGTTTTGCTATAGTAGAGAGTCAGCATTAAAATTTGTTCGTCCAGACCAGTAGCGGATAGTAAAATCATAAGCAGCTAATTGAGCTGCCAATCTCTGCTCGGTGGCCCCCAATTTTGCTGTATTCAAATAGCTAAGAGGATTATTGTCAGTTCACACAACGCACTTATGACCCAACAGATATTACCTGAACTTCTCCGTCATGGCCCACTTTAAGACCAGAAACTCAAGCTTCATAGAACAATAGTTAGTCATATTTAGTTCTGAAGGAGACAAAGCTCTGCTAGCATCACTATTCTTCCTCCTTGGTCTTGGGAAGCACAGCTCGCAGGCCCCTATGACTAGCATCGATCTCTAAAATAAAAGGCAGAGAAAAGTCAGAATATGCTAACAGTGGTGCTGTGGTCAGGGAAGCTTTTAAGTTCTTAAAACTCTCCTCACATTCTTCAGTCCATGCTGCCCCAATTAGCTGTCCTGACCTCTACAGCCGGTGGAAAAGAGTCTGACGGGACTCGGGCATAAAGCATATTCAAGGTTGAGCTAATGTATTAGGTTTATTGACATTACTGTAGTATGAAGCAGGGTGGGGCTGAAAGCCGTTGGAGTGGAACGAGGCCACTGGAACGATTGCTGATGAGAGACAAGCACGGCACACGGCTCGAGAGCAGCGGAGCTTTTATTATGCCGCAAGCGACCGCTTCTGGTTCTTCCGGTCATGCTTGGGGTAATGCAACAACGTTTTATCATATTAGATATGATAAAATTACATTTGAGTGTGTTGAAGGTTATGTTAAAATGCTACCCTGTGCGTTCGCTCGCCGGCTACTATGAGACATTTGTTGCACACTCCAGTAAGCTAGATTGATATTAGGTGTGGTAAAACGTGGTACTCACGGTAAATCAAGAAAACAAGATTTAAACAATAAGACTAACTGTGTTGAGTTATATACCAATGATTAGTTTTCTGTTTATGAATGCATCCAAACAATTGCTCACCTGTCTAATAAAACATAATATATTAAAGCATCTTTGGTGTTTCCATGGTTTTTACAAAATAAAAAAATCCTCGGAAATCGAGGGTAACGCAGGGATGATGTCACTGATAGGCGACGCCTGTCCTGGTTAAAATGGCTTATTTCTCTTTTGAGATAATGTAAGTACACAAGTCAACATAATATATAACATTGTTCTAGTGGTTTTTAAATATTTGAATCCAAAAATCTTACAAATCGTGCCTTTAAGCCCTTCTGTTCTTTGTCTGGTATTGCGTTTATCCTTGCCTTTTCTTTTACTTGTATTGAAGTTAGGTTGTGAATCTATCTTCTGTGCCTTCATCTCATCATCTTCCTCGACTCTGAAGTGACAACAGCAGTCACGAGGTACAAGAGCTCTCTGAAAAATCAGAATTTACAACTTGTAATTACGAGTTCTACGAGAACGTGAACACTTTTCAAGGCAGAATCTCATAATAACGGTAATTCCGACATGCTGTGAACGCACCTTAATTCTCAGAACCATCTGACATTACATGTTTATTTTGCACCAATTTCCCTGAGAAGTGATGATTTTGAAACATAAAATCTTTTTTTAACTAATGGACTGAGTATGTGGAAACCAACATTATACCACAAATGTTGCCGATAGAGCTTAAAGGTCCCATGGCATTTAATTTTCATTTTATGAGGTATTTCAACATTAATATGAGTTCCCCTAGCCTGAATATTGTCCCCAAGTGGATAGAAATGTTGATCGGTGTAAACCCGAGTTCTGGCTGTCTCTCTCTGCCTTTGAGAAAATGACAGGCCAGACGAGCCAATCCTGAAGCCTCCTGGTTTGACGTCCAAGCAGGAGCGGTTTCCTCCCTTTCCCCCGCCCAGAGAATCTGCCACACCCATGCAAACACTCGAGATCATTAACGTTACTTGTGAACGAGTGAACACTGGCAGTTTCTCAGTGTTTGGATGTACAAATGAAAACAGAAGTCTTTCTTCAGTTCCTTCTGATCTGTGATCATTGATTTCTGATGTGTAGCTAATTATTTATTATTCGTGCACACGCTGTGGCTTCTCTCTCTCCCGACAGAACGGTGTTTTCGTGTTTTCTATCTTGTGAGTCAGTGTTTTGTACGTCCTCGTCGCGTCTATCTGTTCTAAAATGTGCATACAGTCTTTTCTGTTTAACATCAGCAGTAACATCTTTAGAGATAAACCTCACACACGCCGAAGCTCGGCCTTCAACATCCCCGACCCCCAGTACTGCATCTGGCCCACAGCGGAGGCACCAAACGCGGCGTGAGATTAAGCAGAAGGGGGGTAAGCGTGAGGGTATCTGGGCTAGGCTAGCCAGCTTTCCCCACAATAAACTGGATTACATTCGATTACTGCTGTTGTGTCTTTGTTTGCGCTGTGTAAGTTACTCAATGCGCATCACTGACGCTATTCATATGATTGGAACATATCTAGAAATAATGCTTTAATCAAACTTACTAACTCGTTCATCTCGCTGTAATGGTACATTGCATGTGTTACAAAGTTGGTAGAATAATGATGAAGAGGACTCGGTGTGACTGGGACTCGTGTTTATTCAGAACTCTCAGATACAAACACAATAAACTCGCGCTGACAGACAACGCTCTCATAACTCAGTAGTTACTATAAATAACTTTGTTAGCAATCGCTCCGTCTCCGTGATGTCCTGTTCGCGAACGAATCATTCTTTTGAATCGGTTCTTTTTAGTGAACCGAACCAGTTCACCAAATCGGACTGAATCGTTCTAAACGGTTCGCGTCTCGAGTCAGCGCTGATCCATAATTTACTAACTTTCTGACATGAGTGACAGCCCCTCTGACTAGAAATAAACTAATAACCTGAAGTATATTCTAGTAACTACAACAGTTCACCCTGAACTGAGACATGCTGAGAGAACTGATGAGAAGTGAACACAGGTCCATCCGTCTCTCTGGCAGACTCGTGCCTGCTCGTGCCTCGTTAAACCACGCCCCCTCCGCTCATTTAAAATGCAAAGATGTCAGCCAATCACAACAGTGGGCGTTTTTCCTGAAGTCTCACAGCAGACACGCCTCTTGAAGCAGGGCAGTCAGCCACAGGGCAAACAGCAGTATAGAAAAAATGCCTTTTATTTCTAAATTATGACATTTTATGATGTAAAAATCATACTAACAATATAAGTACACCTCAGGAAACACTATAAAATAATAGAAAAATGCCATGCCATGGGACCTTTAACGTATCGAACCCAGAATATTCCTTTCAGATTCCATTAGAAAATCTTGGCTGTGGGTTTATTGACTGAAGGAGAGTTGTGGGAATTTAGCTGTACTTGGCTATGTTGATGCATGTGTCTGGAGGGTATTTTATCTTGCATTTTAGCATAGTCTCATTTCTTTTAGCAGAATTGTAAATGATGGCCGATCCGTCACATATTTGTCGTACACATTTTATTTTAGAGTCAACACAAATCAATAAGCTTCCCTCTTTGTGATAACCACAGACCAAGCGGCTTCTTTTGAGATCAATAGTAGAGATTTATTGACTTTGTTGCTCTAACTGGATTTCTCAGGTTGCACTCAACATTTCCACACAGCTTTGTGTCATACAAAGAAACAAGTACAAGTAAATGTGAATTTACATTACATGGAAATATTCCTCCACTGAAATATTCTCATCTATCTCTCTTAACCAGTTCAGTGTTGACCTTTCACTTTGTGTTGTGGCAATCATAAGTTGTCAGCGTTCGAGAATTGCATTCACAGAGGAAATGAAAAGATGATAATCTTCTACAATGATAAAATGAATCCCAGTGCAACAAGGACGTTTTGGGATGCCGCTCGTCTGGATTCATGTTGGGGGGAGGGAGTTGTAGTGTAAAATCCTTTTAGTTCTCACTCTATGTGAATGTGAGAAAACACCTCAGCGCAAATGCATTTTTCTGCTCAGCGAATATAAAAGCCACCAGAGACCTGATAAATCAGCTCCCTTTGAAAATGCACTTAACATTTTCAGAAATGCCAAATTTTTCAAAACATGCAGCATTTTTCGCACTCATGCAAAGCTTAAAGGTGGTATACAATGTCTATTTCAAATTGCAAAAATGTAACCACTTTTGTCAGGTCTTACTGACCCAGTTCATTCAGGGTCAGAACACCAAATATACATAAGGAAGGTACATAACACCAAATATGGATAGATTCATAGACACTACATTGCAAAAAATGTTTGGAAATTAACAGGATAAGCTTGGTAATGTCAATTGAAAGACAGTGATGAAACCCAAGAGACAGTCCAATAAATCAAGACATTGTCAGACAATACAGGGCCTTCAGAAAGCACAGTCCTAACAAGACATGGAGAGGGAATGAGAGGGTCTGTTGTGATACCTGTGCGGCAGAACCACACACAGAGCTCATCATGTCCAAGCTGAAGGCTCTGCAACCTAAACAAGGTGAAGGGGAAAGGCCCAGCGAGGAAACAAATCAAGAAAACAAGCCTTGGCACTGGCTTCCTTACAGAAAAGTGAGTGAGATGTTTGACAGAAGGAGAATCCAATAAGAGTGCTGGTGGCTGAGCATTTCAATTACCCAGTGGGGAAGCAAGCAGACATGGGGAGGTATCAGATGGTGGTTTGACACGCTGTTGGTGGACAGGTCTCAGCAGCTGCCCACTCCTCCAGCCCTCAGGCCAGCTATCACTGTAAACATACTGCCATAACAATGGACACCACCAATGCAGGCATGGCAAGAGCAGCTTACTAAAAAGTTATTTGCAGCCTGTGCTCCCTGTACACCCACACTTGCTAGCTAAAACTGAGTGATGTCGTCATTTTCAGTATTTTGATGGGAGTTTTTATAGGACAATATTACTTCTTGGTGTCCACGTGTAATGCTTTTCAAACATTAGCATATACTAGCATATTAAGCTGATGTTACACATTATTGTCAGGGGGCTCTGAGCAAGACTGCTCAGCATTAATACTTAATGTACCCCACAGCACCTAATGCAAAAAACACACAATCAATTTGATTATGCTGTGTTTACTTTTAAATAACAAGCTGAGCGCTTCCATGGGGGACTGGCATAAGCCACCTGCATTGCTAAAGGTCACGAACAGGAATTGGCTCCACACCCTGACAATAAGATGTTGAGCAATGGTGATGACAAGAGCTTTTTTCCCTTGCACTCCTTTCTTCATTTTCGAATAACCAGATTGTGCACTGCAAAATGCACTTTGACCAAAGCCAGACAAAGGGTACGAACCAGATTGTTAAATGCTAACCCCGCACTGATACAATTTTTCATTATTTTGCGATTTTGTTGGAGTAGGTCAAAATAACATTTGTTATGAAGGTCTGTTGACTGGGAATCTTCACAGGCCACACAAGGGTTCTTTTGTGCATTAGGAATGGTGCTTATCTTATATGTTATCTTATTTTTATATTCTAAGATGATATTATTATCACACAATAAAGGCTGATTTATACTTCATGCGTCATACCTACGTCGTAAGCTTTTCATTTATACTTCTGTGTCGTTGTCAACGTTGACGTGCAATTACACATGTAGACTGTTAGTATGCAGTGACTTAAAATCAAAATCTCGATTAATTTAACATTTTAATATTACGATTAATGAACGATTATTTTGCTCTTTTTTGCTTTCTTTTTTTTGCCCTCATAGTTCACTAATAAGGTTTGTACTGTAAATATGTTCAACTATTAAAGGTGGGATATTTTTTCTAATGAAAAAGTGCATTTCTTTGTGATTTTAAAATACTTGAAGGAAACAGCTCACTTTCAGTAGTTATTGTCTTTCGGTCGTAACAGTTCTTACATATTTCAGTTTGTTGTACATCAGATACAGATAAATTAGCACAGTAGGACTACATTACATTTATTTGAATGCATTAATGAGAGAGTGATTGTGTGTGTGTGAATTACAGTCTCTATTAATCATGAAGCTGTTTGTAGTTACTTCAAAGGTAGACAAATCTATGCTATAATGGTTGAGTTTCTAAGCTACTTTAGTGATAAATCACAGGACAGGGTTGACAATGAGTTTCTGTGCTCCTCTCTGCGCGAGATCTTCGCGTGATGTGCGTCAGGCATTAGTTCAACATAATACACATCCGATGGTCTAAATTCGTTTCAATGTTCAAACGGGCAGGCCTTAAAACACATACAATTGACAAAGTTTTGAGGACGCAAGTGAAAGTGATCTGGCTAGACACAACTCGGCTCTCTGTGTCACAGAAAAAAGCTCACGAGCACTGAACGGAGATGTTTGCCATATTGTTGTTCTTGAATAGTGTAAAATCGCTTGAATGTTCAACTGGCAAGCATTTAAACGCATTTAATTGACAAAATTCATGAGGACGCAAGTGAAAGTGATCTGGCTTCGGGCTTGTGTGCGCCGCCTGTGTGTGCGTGTAGCGCATATAAGAACAGCGATTAACTTACCTGTTTAAACTGTGTAAAACATGCAATTACCATAACAATTCTGAGCATCTATAAACAAAGTTAACTGCTCCTGCATCTTTCCGTGTGCCTGCAAACTGCACTTGATGTGACTGATGAGGCAGAATGACGTGACTAAAACAGAAATAACCGACATGGGAAAATTACGTCGGTTAGAGGTTCTGAATTTCGGTTTCGATAACTTGTCGATTACTCATCCAGCCCTACTAGGTATCAATTATCTTTTAATATATTGTTTCTTTTAAACTCAAAACAATGAAACAATTCAGATTATTTAAAATGGGTAAATTTCGTTAAAATAAAGTGCTAAATACTCATAAAAGTTAATTTGATTGAACTTGTTTAAATTGAGTTGACTCTATTCAAACCAATTCATTATTTTGAGCGTTAGGGTTTACAGTGTAATATTGGAGAGAGTTGTTTCCCCTGCCCCATCCTCCTCAGACTCGACGCTCATGCGGGTTGCCAACTTGAGGACACACAACAGGAGCGAGCACAAAAAAAGTGATAATGAAAGCAGAGGATACTTACACACTGTAAATTGATGAGTTCATTTATCCACGTTTTAATATGCCCTCGTTTTCAGATGGATGCCGAAGCTTTTTAGGTCGGGTAGAATCTATGATCTCTGACCCAGTTTGTTCGCTGGCTTCAATGGCTGCAATACGCTGTGTTTTCCACCAACTGGCAACCTGGGGTGGCGAAATACTATTGGGTAAACTGGCCGCGTGTGATATTGCACAGACCAAAACATTCCGACACGGAACACACATTTCAAAGTAGAATGACTGGCTCTAGCATTGTTCTTCAGAGAAATTCAGAGTTTCCTAAATATCTGCAAATATCTTAAAAATAAAGGTCCTTAAATGGTTCTTTGGGTGTGGTGTATGATTCCATGAAGAACCTTATATATCCAAAGAACCTTTCCATTGTACAAAAGGTTCTTTGTACAGAAAGATTCTTTAGACTATAAAATGGTTAGAAAAAAAATTGTTCTTTGTGAAATAACCTTTCACAAAACGGTTCTTCTGGCATCACTGTGAAAACCCCTGTTTGGTTCTTCCTGGCACCTTTATTTTTAAGGGTGCATTATGGTATTTTTATGTTTTAGTAGAGTGAAAAAATAATATATAGCACCTTTAAATATCGAAGAACAGATCAATTATAATCCACAAGCGGAAATGTATATGAGGAAATGCAACGCATAGGTTCGACACAGAAGAATAAATCAGCCTTGACTTGTTTGGGATATGTGGTTTAAACTGATTTTCAACTGCTTCTTCAAAAGGCAGACTCAATATTGGCATCAGATTGCAAGTGCTGCCTGAAAGAGACTGTGTTGTCACTCACAGTTGATCACAGTTCAAGGTGACGGGTTGAACTCAGTATAGCAGTAATGTGAAAGTCCCTTTTCAGTATTGTCTGGGGTGATGTTTTATATGAATGTGCTCTCTGAGTGCTTTTCAGTTGCTTGCCTTGCCTCCTCTTCTCAATAATTATGGTTCTGATGATGCATTCACCACTGCAAAATAATTGTGGCTAAAGGCTGTTCAAATCACATCTTCATATAGTGTATAAACAGTGTATTTGGAGTGTATTTGTGTATTGATGCTGATGGTGTGTGTTGATGAAGATGAAGCAGGAGGAAATGACTGGATAGCAAACAGATGTATGATCTGGCTGCTTTTGGGTCAGTGGTGGAATTACATTTTTTACTAAGATCATCTGAGGCTAAAATTCATTAAGGTTCAGGAGATTTTCTGTGAAGTCATGCATGTATTGACCATCTGCTGGGTAGCAAGGGCATGCTTCACAAGTACTGCTTAGAATGTCTTGATTAAGTATCACCTTAAAATGCCTCTGTTGGGTAGTAAATAATTATGATATAATCTAACATGGCTAAAATGTTGCTTAATCTTTTTATCAGATCCATAGGTTTATGGGGGCACATTATTGATTTTGATTAAGAATGATGTGCACAGATAAATAATTTATAATACACAGCAACATTCCATTAAACATAAGAATTGTCAATTTTGATTTCATGGTGACTGAATTCACCATGTAATCAAAATGAATAATAAAAAAAAGATATATTTATCTTATTTTATTTTAAATAATTATATTTGTTAAATTCACATGCCCTCGTAATCTTTAATCAAAATAATTTCCCCTCCCTCTGTAGCGACATCTCTTCTCTTCTCTTATGACATATTTACTGGTATGAAGATGAGGCAATCTGTCACTCACATGGCAGCAATAGCAAACCCCAACTATCCAATCAATTCCCATTGGACGAAATCATGTCCCGCCCTACATCTTTTCTTGTTTGAGAAGTCGTTTCACTCCTAGCACAACAGGGAAGATTAAAAACTATTGCAACTTCCATTTTATGCCTACTGTACTTTAACTATGGGCACTTTTGGCCTAGATTAAACTCTTTTCATACTCCTGGAAGGTTTTTTATTTAATTTTTTTAAATTTAATAATTTAATAATAAAATGTCTTATGTTCTGCAGAAGAAGGAAAATCATTCAACATGAGGGTAGGTGAATGATGACAGAATTTGTAATCTTGGTTGAATGTTTTCTTTTAAAACCCAGGCGTGAGGTGTTAACTTGAGCCCAGGTGACTTGTTGAGCAAACAAGCCTGCGTGCGTGGCCGCATCCGTGAAGCTCGCACCATTGCCATTATAATGAACAGCGCTACACTGGAAGCGCACTGTCACGAACGCTATGGTGAAAAAAGGGGTGAGGACTCAAATGCAGGTGAACATGAATTTTATTAACCAAAGAAACATAAACACAAAACAAAAACCCACTATGGGGTAAAAATCAAACATCAAACAGAGACAAACCAGGGACCGAGATCAGGGACAAGAATCAGGAACCAGAATACCTCCACACGTAACATAGACAACATAACCGCACAGGACTGAAAATGGAAGGAGACTAAATAGCAGACAAACAAGGCAGGTAACAAGGGACAACAGGTGGAGCAAATTAACTAATAATCAGATAACGAGGGGTGGGGTCAAGACAGATGACAGGCGCACACAGGACAGAAATAAACCAAAACACCATGTGCTACACAGGACAAGACAGACATGTGACACTACCCCCTCTCCAAGGAGCGGCTTCCAGACGCTCCATCAGAACCCAAAGAGGGACAGACCAGGGCGGGACGGGAGGGACAGACGGCCGGGGGGGCGGCCCACAGAGTTCAGGCGGCCCACAGAGTTCAGGCGGCCGGGGAGGCGGTCCGCAGAGTTCAGGCGGCCGGGGAGGCGGTCCGCAGAGTTCAGGCGGCCGGGGAGGCGGTCCGCAGAGTTCAGGTGGCCGGGGAGGCGGTCCGCAGAGTTCAGGCGGCCGGGGAGGCGGCTCGCAGAGTTCAGGCGGCCGGGGAGGCGGCCCGCAGAGTTCAGGCGGCCGGGGAGGCGGCCCGCAGAGTTCAGGCGGCCCGCAGAGTTCAGGCGGCCGGGGAGGCGGCCCGCAGAGTTCAGGCGGCCCGCAGAGTTCAGGTGGCCGGGAAGGCGGCCCGCAGAGTTCAGGCGGCCGGGGAGACGGCCCGCAGAGTTCAGGTGGCCGGGAAGGCGGCCCGCAGAGTTCAGACGGCCCGCAGAGTTCAGGTGGCCCGCAGAGTTCAGGCGGCCGGGAAGACGGCCCGCAGAGTTCAGGCGGCCGGGTCGGAGCGGGCAGAGCAGGGCGCCGGGTCGGAGCGGGCAGAGCAGGGCGCCGGGTCGGAGCGGGCAGAGCAGGGCGCCGGGTCGGAGCGGGCAGAGCAGGGCGCCGGGTCGGAGCGGGCATAGCAGGGCGCCGGGTCGGCGCGGGCAGAGCAGGACGCCGGGTCGGCGCGGGCAGAGCAGGGTGTCTGGGCGGCGCAGACAGAGCAGGGCGCCGGGTCGGCGTGGGTGGAACACGGACCACCAGAACAGCCTTCCTCCTCCGTTTCGGAACAGGAACCACCGGAACATGGAGCATCGAAACACAGACCACCGGAATAAGGTCCACCGGACCACGATCCACCGGACCTGGGACCACCGGAACACGACCCACCGGACCTGGGACCACCGGACCACGATCCACCGGACCACGATCCACCGGAACTGGGACCACTGGAACAGGCATGGAGGGAGCCTTTCTCCTCCTCCTCCTCCGTTTTGGGACCACCGAAACAGGGACCACTGGAACAGGGACCACCGGAACAGGGACCAGCGGAACAGGGACCAGCGGAACAGGGACCAGCGGAACAGGGACCAGCGGAACAGGGACAATGGTCATTGGAGGGCTGGGGTCAAGATAGTCTATGAACTCCCAGAAGCCAAAAACCCCCATCCTCCCCATCTCCTCCGGAGTGAGGGGCATGTCCAGACAAAGATTAAAAACCTCCTTGGTCTCTGCCTCACTAAGGTCCAAGTGATCGATCTCAATGAGGAAGACCCGAGCAAACCTCCTCACATCAGCTCCCTGCTGACGTAGATAACGGGAGTTCACATACCACATAGCCTCTAGGTGGGTGACAGGTTCCATGGAGAGAAACAGAAAAAAGGGCAAAAAACAACTGCTGAGTCCTCTACTGGCGGTTATGTTCTGTCACGAACGCTATGGTGAAAAAAGGGGTGAGGACTCAAATGCAGGTGAACATGAATTTTATTAACCAAAGAAACATAAACACAAAACAAAAACCCACTATGGGGTAAAAATCAAACATCAAACAGAGACAAACCAGGGACCGAGATCAGGGACAAGAATCAGGAACCAGAATACCTCCACACGTAACATAGACAACATAACCGCACAGGACTGAAAATGGAAGGAGACTAAATAGCAGACAAACAAGGCAGGTAACAAGGGACAACAGGTGGAGCAAATTAACTAATAATCAGATAACGAGGGGTGGGGTCAAGACAGATGACAGGCGCACACAGGACAGAAATAAACCAAAACACCATGTGCTACACAGGACAAGACAGACATGTGACACGCACATTGCCGCTTTTGTCAGAACAGATTTGGACTTGAGCGAGACAGGTGTGTTGTGAATGAGTTCTGTAGGAAAGTGTTAAAATATAACAAATTAATTCAAGATTTTGATCAATATCGATGGATGACATGTTTGAATGCTGTATTGAGTCACTTAATGTGCTTGTATGTTGTTATTTTTTCTTGGAGACAGATTCGTGTTAAAGCTACACTATGTTTTCCGTCCACTAGAGGTCGCCTGTTCAAAACAAAGGCGTAGTTTGATGACGCCACGTTTGAGCGCAGAATCTTGGGACATGTGGGTCTTCACCTCACAGGCGGTGGAAAAGAGTCAGGATAGGACTCGGCAGAAATCATGTTCATGGATGCGATTATTAACATTACTGTAGTATGAAGCAGAGCAGGACCGAGTGTTGTGGAGCTGAGCAAGGCCGCAGGAGCGACTGAAGAGCGGGACTGTTATTATGGCATAGTCGCTGGCGGAACTTTTATTATGACACGGTCGCCGGCACCACTTCCTCTTTTCCAGTCATGAGTATGAGGTAACGCAACTCTGTTTATCGTATTAGATATATCTGAGTGTGTTCAAAAGGAAGTTATGACGTTCGCTCGGTGGCTGCTATGACACTTGTTCACACTGCAGTGAGAGTACAGTGTTTCTTCTAAATAAAACCGGAAACCGAGGGTAACGCAGATATGACGCAATCGTCAGGCGACTCCCTCAAACACATAGCTCACACGTCCCGGTTCCTTGGTTAAAATAGCAATTTCTCACGATTTACAAATAGTTGGAAACATTTGGGATATTGTAAGTACTCAACTGAACAAAATATATAACACTGGTCTAGTGGTTTTTGGATATTTTACTGCAAAAATCTTACATAGTTCACCTTTAATGAGCCGTTTATGTGTTGGTTTGAGTTGCGCGCCATTTTAGGCGGTGGGAGTTTTTTTGGGTAATAAAATATAATTAAAACGGTGGATTGCGCTTCTGTTACATTGTGCAGTTGACTTTGTCAGAACTATATTGTCTTTATGTGTAAAATTATATATTTCCAGCTATGTGTTCACTTGAGTCCTTGATTAAATGCAGTTACAATGTTAATGGGGGCAGGGCTTCAGTTTTCTCGCACTCCTCAAAGACCACAGAACTGAGAGTGCGCGTGTGATTTGTGATGTATTAATTCCTGTCCTGTCATTAAACGGCAGACGCTGTTTCCCCAAAGAGCCTGGTGTCAGTGGTTCATTTGTGGTGCTGGGTGAAATCCGCTACATCAGGAAGAAGTCCGCTGCGTAACCAAGGGCCCCCGGAGTGTACCTTCCATAGGGGCAGCCATTACTAACCAAGCCATCACCTGCTGTTAGCATTCCATTGACACCCATTCATTTTGGCCTCACTTTGACAGCGAATAACTTTACATCTGAGGCGTTTAAAGACTCAATTTGTCCATTGTTTATTTCTAAACAAACACGACAATGTATAAAATGCTCCATTACCTTGTATCTTACACTATCGCCCCGTAGAAGCCGTTTTTGTAAAAAATAGGCTAACGATTGCGTCATAACCATGCGACTCAGTCGCGCTGGACCGTATAGACCCGAGGAGAAGCTCTATGGGGTCGCTGTGTCCATTTATTTTACTGTCTATGTGCGTAACCCGCACCAGTGCGCATCGAGGGCGCATATCAACCTCAAAGGGGGGGCGCTCGCGAGCACCCTTCTGAGACCTAAAATGACAAATGGGACACCCTGCAGTCTCGTGGACTTAACAGACACGTGCACGCAACAACCATTGTAAGTCCACAAGACAGAAAGTGCACATGAAGTGTGCCATTTGGGACAGGGCCTAAAATTGGAGTGGAACGCAGCGCTAGTATTTTCCGTGCGGGACGTGGTGTGATGACATCACCGTTTCACAAAATGTACAGATTGGCTGTCCACACGAAAACAACACTCTTGAGGTCTGTTGCATGAAGCTAGCTGAACAAACTCTTGAGTTTCAGAGGTTTAGAGTTGACAAATCCAGATAAAGCCAACCTGGTTTAGATCAAGTTCAATGGTCTCTCAAAGCTTGGTATAAACGTTCTCTGTCAACTCAGGTTTAATCCAGAGATTGATTAACTCTGAAGCGTGTGCACCTGAAAGTGACATGTGCGGCAAACAGCCAATCACAGTGTCCCTTTGATTAATTTCTCGCAAGAGAGAGCGCAATTCACTTCTCTTCGTTTTGAAAATGATCATGAGATTAAATACGTTTACAAAGCAGGAATAAACACTGCTGCTGCTGCAGCGAAAGTTTGAGAAGGCCGCTGAAAGAATATCGACTATATCAAAGCATGATGTGAATCAAAGAAATATGCCTAATAATTATAGGTTCACAAAGAGCTCAAATGAATACACGTTGTTTAAAAGAATTATGAATGCATGCATTACATTTATATTAAAGGGGTGGTTCCATGTTTTTTTTCTAGGCTTGGTTGTGTTTGTGGGGCGCAGTATAACATGTCTTAATACTTCTTTTTTTTTAAAAACGCCGTATTTTTCTTATATTTTACCTTTATTCCACACCGCTGTCTCCACTGTCCTTTGAACGGCTTGTTTGCTTTCTGGCCAGACAGGGATCTGATGCGCTGTCAACACGTGTCCTATTTCCTATATCTCTTTAAGTTCATTTGACATTATTTAACTAATTTAAAACTGCTCTTATGATGATACTCGACAAAACAGACATGTAGTTATAGTTTGTTCAAACGCGAAAAAGAACTCTATTCTGGCGCGCTGTCTGCTCATGATGCTGGTGCGTAACCCACACCAGTTACAGTTACACTGTAAAAGACTTGGATTCTCAAGTTAAACATGGCCAAAGTTTCAAAAAAATAAGTTGGATGTTTGATGGAGTATTTCTGTGCCAAAAATACTCCTTCTGGTTTCTCACAAGTTTCGGAAAGTTTTTTTCGAGTATGGGCCTATGTGACGTCAACAAGGGCGGAATATCCTTGTATGGGCCATACGGACACTTCTCGGAAGGGCGCGCGCACACATGTCGACCGGGGAGAGAGCAAAAGCAGGCTCAGGAAGTAGTCGGTTGCGCTGCAGAGTGCACAGGTCAAAATCCCTGTTCAGCTTCCCAAAGAACCCAGCGTTAAGGGGACAGTGGATGGAGTTTTTTTTATTCTTTTTTCGGAGCAGCATTGGAGTTGTGCATGTGTTTTTGTTGCACATCAAGTAAACATGAATGTAAAGTTAATTTATCAACAGAGCATGCGATGTATGGTGTGTGTTTAAATACAGTTGTTTAGCTGACCACTATGTCTGTTGTGTTCAAAACAACAATACACAAAGAGTGGGAAAATATGCTGAACTAAATTCATTATTTCTTATTAAACCTTATTAAATCACACAAAGCGCTTCTTCATTCAAATGCGCTACTATTCCATTGTTTTTTCTATGTAAACACGCACTAGTCTGACGTGAAAAAACGTTCGTTAAGTCTCATACAATAGTCCATAAACCAAATGTCCTCATAAACCATGAGTAAATACACACAAATGTTGTAAAACTCGCGCATGACATTGTGTTCTAAAACAGCTGGGCTCAAGTTAAAATCATTTCAACTTTTGAGGTCTCGAGACCTTGCGTTATTCCCCATTACACAAGCCACTAAGCAGATACAGTTACAGTACATAACGTTACCACATAGAGACGTCCTGCTGTAGTCGTTGTTGCCGCTGCTCCTCTTCAATTTCAACTTCTGAATCTGATTTTGGGTCATATATGTCTGGCTGAATCTGATTTTGGGTAATATATATCTGGCTGAATCTGATTGATAGCCATCGTTTATTTAGGACAATGTTTTTTCCACATTTTCTGAGGATGTTTGATAAGAAAAACAAAAACGATTCACATGTTTGTAGAAGTCATATCATTCCATAGGTCATCATATTTTAAAACGATACTCGGTTACTTAACGTAACCTCGGTTCTCTCTAGAAGAGGGAACGAGTATTGCGTAAGTTCCTTACGCTATGGGAAAGTATTCTTTCTTCGAGATTTCTGAAAAACCCAAAATTATCCTTAATTTTGTAACATTGTCAACGCAGTGCGGCAGCCTGGCAGACCATAGCAGGCTATTCCAGCGTGCTATTGGCTGCTCTGCTGGCAACTGCAGCAGCCTATCGGTGAGCCCGCGTGACGTGGCGACCAATGAGGGCGCTTCGCGCCCACCTGGCTTCATTTGCCTACAGGTGGGGCGTGGCCACGTGTATATAAGCAGGGCTCACGGGCTGCATATTCGGTTTTCTTAGTTCTGAAGCGTAAAAGCCAGCGGGGCGCACGGCAAGGAACGCAATACTCGTTCCCTCTTCTAGAGAGAACCGAGGTTACGTTAAGTAACCGAGTATCGTTCTCTTACGAGAGGTTCTCTCGTATTGCGTAAGTTCCTTACGCTACGGGAACATATTGTCAACGCCGTGCGCGCCTCGCATACAGCATATGTATCCCAGGGAACCGGGGACCATAACACTGCTCGGGCAGGGTGGCCGGTAAAGAAAAAAAACGGGCCACCACATATACAGACACTTCATTCGAACTGACGGGTGGTTTACGACGGGTGGTTACAACACCCTGTCCCATGAATGAGGGAACGGCACCTGCCGGTCTCCTTCAAATTCACCACACCTTGTCTCATGAATGAGGGAGCGGCAACGCCGGTCGCCTTCAAATTCACAATATCTTGTTATATGAGTGAGGTAACGGCACCGCCGGTCACCTTCAAACTCACAACAGCTCGTCTCGTAAATGAGGGAACGGCACCGCCGGTCTCCTTCAAATTCACATGAGCCTAGTACCGAACTTACTACCAGTATGTGAGCTATGTCTGCGCAGAATCACTGGGCAGAACCAACGGCCCTATTGAACTGATAACACTTTCGCCTGTAAGGCAGGAACTTCCAGATTGTAAAATCTCACGAACGTAGACGGGGAGGCCCAGCCTGCCGCCATACAGATATCGTGGATGGAAATCCCTCTGGCCCAAGCCCACGAAGAGGCCATGCCTCTGGTGGAGTGTGCTCTGACACCTAGCGGGCACTGCAGGTGTTTGGAAGCGTATGCAGTTGCAATCGCGTCCACTATCCACCTGGACAGGGTCTGTTTCGAGGAGGCGAGACCTTTAGTGCGCCCACCAAACGAAACAAATAGCTGCTCAGAACGCCTGAAGGCGGCGGAGCGTGTGACATAAACCCTCAATGCCCTGACAGGGCAGAGGAAATTGCCACCGTCCCCCTCATCGGATGCTGGCAGAGCCGAGAGGGAGATAATCTGCGCCCTGAAGGGAGTGCCGATCGCTTTGGGGACATAACCATGCCTCGGTCTGAGAATGACCTTAGAGTCATTAGGACCGAACTCCATACACGTCGGGCTCACTGAGAGCGCGTGTAGATCCCCCACGCGTTTCACTGAAGCCAGAGCTATCAGAAACGTGGTTTTCAGCGAAAGGAACCTTGGTTCCACAGTCTCGAGCGGTTCAAAGGGATGAGCCTTCAGGGCCTCTAGGACCAAGGCCAGATCCCATATAGGAACCGACGGGGGCCGCGGGGGATTCATCCGTCTGGCTCCTCTGAGGAAACGGACGATGAGCTCGTTCCTTCCTAGCGTGCTACCTAGCGTCGTCTGAGCGAACGCTGCTATAGCCGCCACATACACTTTGAGCGTGGAAGGGGACCTGCCCAATTCCAAAAGCTCTTGGAGGAAGGAGAGCACCCGCTGGACCCCACATTGCTGTGGGTCCAATCCCTTGGAAACACACCACTCAGTGAACACCGACCACTTAGAACTATATAACCGCCTCGTCGAGGGGGCTCTAGAGTGTGAAATCGTGTTCATAACCCCTTCGGGCAGGTCAACGGGTATCCGTTGGTCACCCATACATGCAGAGACCATCGCTCTGGATGGGGATGCCAAACTGAGCCTCCTGCTTGAGAGAGAAGGTCTGCTCTCAGCGGAACTGGCCAGGGGGGTGAGTGCGACAGCTTCACCAGCTCTGGGTACCAAATCTGGTTCTCCCAACGCGGTGCTATAAGGAGCACCGGACGGCGCGTTTCCCTGATTTTCGCTATGACCTGGGGCAATAGGGAGATCGGCGGGAAAGCATACAGCGGGAGGCTGGGCCAAGTTTGGGACAGCGCATCCTCGCTTTTGGACAGAAACGTCGGGCAGCGGGCGTTCTCTTTTGTTGCAAAGAGGTCGAGCTCCGCTCTGCCGAACAGGCGCCATACCAGCTGGACTGTCTGGGGGTGCAGGGACCATTCTCCTGGGAGAATGAGGCCCCTGGACAGCTTGTCCGGGCCCACATTGAGGTGGCCCGGCACGTGCGCAGCTCTCAACGAGCGCAGCGAGCTGTGTGCCCACACGAGCAGGCGTTCTGTCAGATTGCCCAGACCTCTGGACCTGACACCGCCCTGCCGGTTCACGTAGGACACCACTGTGGTGTTGTCCGACCGGACTAACACATGGTGTCCTCGTATAAGCGGGAGAAACTGCTTGAGCGCGTTCTCTACCGCTATCATCTCCAAACAGTTTATGTGTAGGAGTTTTTCCTCGCTCGACCAAAGGCCCGAGGCTGATCTGCCCTCGAAAACGGCGCCCCAACCCGTGGTGGAGGCGTCCGTCGAGATGACCTTGCGGTGTGAGATGGCTCCCATCGTCACTCCCCTCTGGTACCAGTCGGCTACTAACCAGGGCTCTAGGGCTGACACGCAGCCCTGAGTCACTCTGATCCTGAAGCCACCGGACGCCCAGGCCCTGTGAGGCACTCGGGCGTTTAACCAGCATTGCAGCGGGCGCATGCGCATTAAGCCCAGCTGGAGCACAGCTGCAGCTGAGGCCATACGTCCCAGCATCCTCTGAAACAGCTTGAGAGGTGCGATTTTGCCTGGCCGAAAGTACGCAGCCATGCGCCGAACTTGGCACGCGCGATGGGGTGACAGGCGGGCTGACATTGCCACAGTGTCCAGATTCAAACCCAGAAATGAGGTTGATTGCGTGGGCACTAATGAGCTCTTGGTCCAATTGACCGTGAGCCCTAGGCTGTCCAGATGGCTGAGCAGCATTGCCCTGTGGGCGAGGAGCTCGGCCTCCGACTGCGCCAGGATGAGCCAATCGTCCAGATAGTTCAATACTCGCATCCCTCGATTTCTCAGAGGAGCGAGGGCCGCGTCCATGCACTTCGTAAATGTACGGGGTGCTAGTGACAGGCCGAACGGAAGGACGGTGTATTGATAAGCCTGGCCGTCGAAGGCGAATCGTAAGAATGGCCTGTGACGCGGCGTTATCTTGATTTGAAAATATGCATCTTTCAAATCTAGGGAGATTAGCCAGTCTCTCGGGCGAATATGCGCGAGGATCTGCTTGGTCGTGAGCATCTTGAACGATCTTTTCATAAGAGCTTTGTTCAGACGCCTCAGATCCAGAATCGGTCTGAGCGACCCATCCCTTTTTAGCACGAGAAAATACCGGCTGTAAAAGCCTGACTCGCTCATAGAGTGGGGAACCGGTTCTATAGCCCCTTTGCACAGCAGCGTGGCTATTTCTGCTCGAAGTAGATGTGCTACTTCCTCGCTCACTCTCGTCTCTGTACGCGCACAGAAGCGCGGAGGGCGGCGAGCGAACTGCAGAGTGTAGCCGTGCTTCACTGTTTTCAGCCCCCATTCTGATACACCTGGAATGGCTTCCCACGCTCTCGCGTGCGCCACACGGGATAGAACGGCCTCCGGGCTCGAAACGCCGCGCTTCGCGGGTTTGACGGCCCGTATAGGAGGGGCGGGCGCAGTGCGCGCGCTCTCTGTGCTGTGGGCCAGCCGATCGCTCGCGATGGCTGGCCGCCCTACACACTGCATCTCTGCCGCTTCGAGCGGGGAGTGGCTTGTGTGCGGCCCTACACTCATCGCTCCGGCCACCCTGGGCGGAAAATAAATGGTGTGTGGCGTGGCGCGTGGCGCCTGAGGCATAATGTTCGCGAAAATGTGTGAGCGCGTTTGAGCGGGCACAACTCTTACGCGTGGAACATGACCGGTTAAGAGTGGCTGTGTGACAGCGCGTGTGGTGGTTAGTCGTGGACGCAAACAAGCGGACACGTGACCTAACTCTAGCACTCGAGCGGCCGGTGGCCGCTTTATGTGAGTGGGGGACACAGGGTTTATAGTGCTTGTGTGCAGGGGTGAACACAGAAAAGTGGGCACATTTACTGCATTTGAAACACATACGGCGCGAGCCGTGCGACCAGAAATAATGCAACTTTTGTGATTTCTCTGGTTCGCCGTAAAAACGGCGGTTATTGACAGGCGAGAAGGCATTTTTGCCGGCTCGTTGGCTGCGTGAAATCCATCTGCAGCAGCCACAGTGGTGGGGGCTGACAGGAAAAAGAGTTTTGACGGTGGTCCGGCCGCGGCGGGACTTAACCGTCGTTTCTCGCCTCTTGCTAGGAGGACTTTGGAGGCTCGGGCTTCAGCGTGATCCTAGGCCGGGGGCCCCGAGGTGGAGGCGGCTTACCACGGCTGGAAGAGCGCGATCTGGGGCGGCCGCTCGGTCTTCTCTGAGACGAAGGGGGCCGCGCTGGGCGCTGGGCGCTGCGCGGAGCTCGTTGCTGGCTGGTCACGAGGACGGCGAGCAGCGGAGCTATTGCTAGCGCCGGGGCGTCGAGGCAGGAAAAGGTTCATGGCCTGCGTCGTTTTCTGCACTTCGGAGAAACGGTCGACGATCCCCTTGACCGCTGGTCCGAAAAGCCCAGACGGAGAGAGCGGGGCGTTTAGGAAGGCCGCGCGCTCTGTTTCTCGCATGTCCGCGAGCGTGAGCCAGAGGTGGCGCTCAGCTACCGTGAGGGAGGCCATAGAGCGTCCGAGGGCCTGTGCTGCGGTCTTGGTGGCGCGAAGGGAGAGATCCGTCGCGCTTCGCAAATCCGTGATTAACTCAGCGTCACAGCATTTCTCGTCCATGTCGCGGAGGAGATTAGCTTGGAGGATTTGCAGCACGGCCATAGAGTGCAGAGCGGACGCAGCTTGACCGGAGGCAGCGAAAGCGCGGCCGATCAGCGATGACGTCACTCTGCAGGCCTTAGACGGGAGGGCAGCCTTTGAGCGCCAACCAGAAGGCGGGCAAAGGTGCGCTGCGACCGCCTCTTCCACCGGAGGGATAGCGTTGTAGCCTTTCTCGGCCGCGCCGTCAACTTGTGAGAGCGTCGAAGAAGCCTGAGACGAGACCCTCGCGGAGAATGGCGCATTCCAGGACTTTGCGAGCTCCTCGTGAAGCTCCGGCAAAAAGGGTGCAGTCCTGGAGGTGGGCGCACGGCGGCGACTGTTTAGGAAGCATCCGTCAAGTCGGTTCGGCGCTGCCACCTTGGGCGGGGCCCATTCGAGGCCTAGCTGCTCGACAGCCCGGGTGAGAAGGCGCAAGAGTTCGGCGTCCTCACCCGCTCGAGAGCGTCCGGAGCCCCGGACTGAAGAGGACGCGGAAGACCAGTCCTCGCTGTCGGAAGCCATGATGGAGCAGCTGTCGGCGCGTTCCGCGGCCGCATCCGCCTCATCCCCGGAGGCGGCAACAGAAATGGCGGCCTGGGGTGGGGGCGGGGAAGGCGAGAGTGAAGCGGGCGGGAAAGGTTCCGGCGAGCTTCTCTCTGCGAGCTCCGGAGTCCGCTGCGAGCGGCGCTTCTTCTTGCGCGGCGTGGCAGGGACTGGAGGGATATCATCTTCGAACAGGACGAGTCGAGCCCGCAGGGTCGACATCGTCAGTTCTTCGCACTCTTGGCATCCGCCAGCGTGGAGTGCGGCGGCGGCGTGATCACGGCCCAGGCAGAGAGCGCAGATCACATGGCGGTCCCCGGAGCTGAGCTGCGCGTGACACGAGCCGCAGGTGGAACGAGACATTTGTATCAACGCTCGGCTCTTTTTGTGAAAAGTGTGACGCAGCGGCGACAACACTTTGAGCGTAAAAGGATATGGGGCTGCCGGATAGCAGAGCAGGCACGGAAGGCTGAAGGTGGCGCGATGCTGCCGGCTTCCTCAGGCGCTGTCCTCTGCTTGCTTGTCTGCGCGGTCACGGCGGCGGGTTCCAGATCCAGCGATGCGAAGGGCTTCGCTGAAGAAAAGAAAATCGAATATGCAGCCCGTGAGCCCTGCTTATATACACGTGGCCACGCCCCACCTGTAGGCAAATGAAGCCAGGTGGGCGCGAAGCGCCCTCATTGGTCGCCACGTCACGCGGGCTCACCGATAGGCTGCTGCAGTTGCCAGCAGAGCAGCCAATAGCACGCTGGAATAGCCTGCTATGGTCTGCCAGGCTGCCGCACTGCGTTGACAATGTTACAAAATTAAGGATAATTTTGGGTTTTTCAGAAATCTCGAAGAAAGAATACTTTCCCGTAGCGTAAGGAACTTACGCAATACGAGAGAACCTCTCGTAAGAGAACCATATTGTTTTCCATTTTTTGTTTTCTTTACCATTAATGGATAATTAAATCTAGGAGTAAATTAAATGTGATTTGTTTGTTTATACGATCACTTACCATCATTGTTGCTGCCTGGAGATGGTAGGCCTATATCAATGACATGCACCTTATTATGACCCAGGCGATTCAGACGTTTTCTGACAGCTCTGAGGAAAGAGTTCAGACTCCAGTTGCAGAACCTCTTTTTCCTCCTCCTCCTCCTCCTCTACCCACGCCTCCTTCCTCTCCTCCTCGATCCTCTGGCCGTCTCCCTCACCAGCATCAACAGGCGTCTCATCGCACGGATGAGGATGTTGCTCCGCCGTGTCGTTGCCGGGTGTTGGGAGGGGTGTAACGTTACTTCGATGGTGATCGCACACCTTGCCATCGCTAACTCGAGAACTTCGATGTCCCATAACTCTGATTAACGCTAATCACTTTCGTCTTCAGTCACCAGAGATGGGACCAAGTCACACATGTGCAAGTCTCAAGTAAGTCTCAAGTCTGAACCTTCAAGTCTCAAGTAAGTCCCAAGTATTTTTTTCTTGGGCAAGTCAAGTCAAGTCAAGTCACAGGCTATGTCAAGTCAAGTCAAGTCCTGTAGTAGGTCAAGTCAAGTCCAAGTCAAGTCAGCTTATTATTGTAATTTTACCTGCAGAATCTGATCTTAATAAAGTGAAAAGACAAGATATAAGTAACTGTCAGTAAATTACAATAATTTGGATTTGCATTGTAAATACTCATGTTCAATTAAATACATCATGGAATCAAACTAAATTGTAACTTCATAAAAATATTTATTTTTCACTTCTGCCAACAGTGTTTTAAATTTAAATGTAAAATGTTTTAAATTTTCAACATTAAGTCCATAAAACAAATAACAGCAAGGGTCTCCAACTTTTTTTCATTTGAGAGCTACTTTTTAAAAATGAAAGTCACAAAGAGCTACTCATGTTATATAATACTTAAAACTCTTAAATAATGCATCATAATTCTCATATTAACAACTATCCAAACTGTTTTACACCTGAAAGAGTGTAGTAGTAGTAGTTCCAGTAGTCAGTACCAATACCATAAAAATTTGACGGTACTCTGTACCAATTTTGGTACCACAGCAAATTATTTTATTTAACTATTTTTTAAAAATCAATGTTTATTACTTATGATGATAATCATAAGTAAATAATACATAAACATGTAAAGGCTGTATGCTGTTTAAAAGTAAACATTGTTTATAAATGAAAGATCAAGTGAAAAATAAGCAACCATTAATAATTATATAATTAGTATTATTTATTTCATAATTATTATTATTAGTAGAGATGTATTGTTATTACATAGAGACGTAGCTAAATTTACTGTAGGCTACAATCTGTAGTCAATTTCTTCACGTTAAACCAAACTTTTATTTTGACGAGTTGCTGTGAATTGAATACCTTTGAGTGTCTGTGTTCATGATATGACAGTGGGTCCGCGTCTCAATCAGCTCCCTAGTTCAGTCCCATTGACTTGTGTCCTGATCAGTGCCCTGACTACTGAACCAGGAGCTGAATGAGACGCACCCAGTTTTCTCAAATGAAACGGTAAATTCTCATGAAGTGACGGTTTATGCGTTCGTATCGGCAGAGACTACACACAGCAGAGACTACAAGAGCGAGTGCGCGTGCGGCGCCCGTCATCCACACAGACGCAGAACATGCAGGAGCATTTTGTAGTTTAATATTTACAGTCACTAGTATATACTCTGCTTCATTCTGGAGCCCTGCGTTTAAATAAACACGGAAGCGACTGAACGCATTTGCTATGGTGAGCTATTTTTAGAACAGACCCGCTGTCAACTCATGTGGACCTTGCGGGCGACCTGGTGCCAGCGGGCACCATGTTGGTGACCCCTGGGCTAGTGGCTACTTTAGCTATTATTACATTTGCTAACTACCAACTAACCAGATAAAATTAACAAATTGACAAGCACTTACTGGGCAGAATGGCTCTTCAAATGACGGACGAAATTGGAGGTTGTCGTCTGGCTGTCTGTGATTTTAATGTTGCATGTTCGTCTTTTGCCATCTTGCTAATAATTGTTGAAGCCGAAAGCGATGACCCTCGGTACCCCTCCGGCTGACATGTTGATGTGATATCTGATCTAAGTGGGCGTGGTGTGCGTACGAGAGGGCATGACTGATGATAGTGTCGTGATCCAGTCATGACAACGCTATTCTCAGCCTGCGCTCCAGCTGGGGCAACTTTATTTTTAAAAATAATTTATATATTTTATATTCAAACTGAAAACATGATGTGATTAACATTCAAGTCATTCAAGTCATCGTGTCTCAAGTCAAGTCAAGTCCCGAGTCTTTAACTTCCAAGTCCGAGTCAAGTCTCAAGTATTTAATTTTTTGTCAAGTCACAAGTCATAAAAATAGCGACTCGAGTCGACTCGAGTCCAAGTCACCAAGTCACAAGTCCCCATGTCTGTCAGTCACTACTACAAACCCACACAATGTTTCACAGATTTCCATGGATACACGCACACGCCACATTCTAAACTTTCGAACGTCAATATTTTTATTTAAATATTTTAGTAACACTTTACAATACGGTTTCATTAGTTAAAGGGTTAGTTCACCCAAAAATGAAAATAATGTAATTTATTACTCACCCTTATGCCGTTCCACACCCGTAAGACCTTCGTACATCTTCGGAACACAAATGAAGATATTTTTGTTGAAATCCGAAGGCTCAGTGAGGCCTCCATAGAGAGCAAAGCAATTTACAGTCTCAAGATCCATTAATGTACTAAACACATACAGGGCTCTCAAGTTTTGAACTGAGTTAAGAGTGAGATTTTGGCGACGGCAGCAGGGGTTTGGGTGGGGACGAGGTTCTGATCTGAAAAATGACACTAATTTGTATAAATAAATAATATTTTTTTTATTTCATTCAACATTTGTGTGTGTGTGTGTGTGTGTGTGTGTGTGTGTGTGTGTGTGTGTGTGCTGTGCATAGTATTAATTCTTGCATTTCTCTATTTCAAAGATGTCAGGGAAGAGGCAAATTATTAATCCATCTGAAGCAATAGTATCACCAGTGTTCAATCAGCTTTGAGATATTTAAATCTGCATATTTGTGATATTTTTACCTTTTATGAAGGGCATTTTCCCATAATCTTATTAAATATAGGCTATGCTTCAGCTTTCATTTTATATTCTTAAATTTTCTTAAATATCTATAAATTAAATTAGAATAAGACACTGTAGGGCTGTTGCCAATCAAATTCAATCATTGACACTGAAAATGTTATGAGATTGTTTAAAATATTTTTGAATATACAAATAAGAAATGTTGGAAAGAAAACATTAAACTAAACCACCAGTAGGTGGCAGAATGTAAACGTTGTTGTTGCGGGAATATCGAAATCTTACCCGGATACAGCAATGCTATTTTCTGATTAGCTGTTCGGTAGCTATATTTTTTATTTGATTGGCTGGGCCTTCTGAATTCTTTGTGGAACTCACTTGATTCCTCTTGATAGCATAGACAGTAAAAGAGCTTAATAGCGGCGCAACTTGGTGGGCATTATCCCGGAAATTTCTCTGTGTGAGAAATACATGGTGTGGCGTGTGAGCGTGTGAACGGGTTGAAATGCGTGTGTCTCACGCCCAATGCGTGAGACTTGAGAGCCCTGCTTAAAGCAGTCCATGTGAGTACAGTGGTTCAATATTAATATTATAAATCGGCGAGAATATTTTTGGTGCGCCAAAATAAACTAAAAAACGACTTATATAATGATAACCGATTTTAAAACAATGCTTCGGAGCGTATCGAATCAGCGAGTCGATTCAGTGGATCGCATGTCAAACCTCAAAACTGCTGAAATCACGTGACTTTGGCGCTCCGCAATAATGACATTATTTTCATTTTTGGCTGAACTAACCCTTTAACTACTTTAGTTAACATAAACTAAGAATTAACAATATGCCTACTTCTACAGCATAGGCCTATTAATGTTAGCTAATGTTAATTTCAACATTTAGCTACTAATACATTAATAAACTTCAAAAGTTGTATTTGTTAGGAAATGCATTGTGAACTAACATGAACAACTGTATTGTTATTAACAAAGATGAATAACCGTAACACATGTATAGCTCATTGTTATATGTTACATTAATGTTAACAAATAAGACCTTCTTGTAAACTGTTTCCAATATTTTTTAACAAAAGCCTATAATATGTATATGCTGGTATAATATGTGCAGGTATAATGTGTATTTGAAAAGTAGAAACATTGTGGAGACTATGTATTTTAGATTAACTTTTTAACGTCTATGAATTATATTTTAAAGCTGCTGTCCGTAACTTTTTTGTGTTCAAGATTTACAAAAATTATATGATGAGAATTTACAACACAACCGTGTTTTGCCGAATTGCCTACAGTTTTTAGACAAACACCATGTGTTAATTTAGTTACCGTCCGAAACCACATCTCTGAGTTTTCAAAAAGAGATCGCTTCAAAATTCACCAATCAAATTAATTAATTTAGACTGAAAAATTACAACTGCATTAAATAATATTACGAGATTTGTATTTTTGAATATACAAATAAGAAATGTTTAAACATGAGACTAAACCACCAGTAGGTGGCAGCAGGTGACCATCTTAATGAGTGAGTCATTGAGGCGATTCATTCAAACGATTCATTCCAATGGCTGATTCATTCAAGATTGAGGCAGGCCCTGTCCCAAATGGAACCCTAAACCCTCACGGTCACGGTCTTCCTCTGAGTTTGCACTTGCTCGATGCAATGTCGCATTGACTGTCAGTGTAGTGTTTTGGGATGTGATCTTTTCATCAAACTTGAAGTCAACCTTATCTATTTCTATTTTATTTTTGTGTCTTTGATAAAAATAACCGTTCCTATCCTTTCAAAAATATGGGAAAACTGTTAATTTTTGTTTTAAAATAATATATTGAGATTTATGTTTGAGTGACGTCATTTCCTCTTACTGAATAGCCAACCGCGTCGGCGATGTGCATTCCATTCAGTTGACAGGCGCTTAATTTGCATGTTTGACGTCTTGTTCAGGTACTCTAGCCACAATATTTGAACCCATTTGTCATGAATATAATCATTGTATTTAAATATAACATATAACAACTTCTGATGTCCTTATTTGATCAGCAACAGGAAAACGCAGTTCTCAAGGAGCAACACAATCTCATATAGTCCCCAGTTTATTAGGTGCGAGGAAGAGATGAGTCACTCAACTCCTAAAAGGTTTGTATCAGTACCTGTAAAAATGTGCCAATAAGTGTTTAGATTTAACATTCATGCTTGAAAACATTTGCATTTGGCTCCTGATAAAGAACAGTACATTTCCCTGGTCTGTACTTTAACTCCATTTTGCCATGAGGGGAAAAATGCTTTGTCATCATGACATTGAGAAATTATGATATACAATTCACAATTATGAGATAAAAAGTAGACATTAATACAGAAAATGTAAAATAAAATACAAATTCTAAGAGATAAAAAAGCCAAAATTGTGAGTTATACTTGAGAAACATTTTTTAAGCTGCAGTCCATTTTGGACTTTCCCTTACTGCTAGCTTTCCGCGAGGAATTCAAGCATGGCACAGTTCGTCTTTGCGTCATTACGTCACGTCTGTATACATAAAGGAGTCCGGCAGAAAGGTCCAAACAACAATCATCAGTGACAACTGGAGATTCACCCGTAGTCAAAAGCAAAAGATTAGACAACAGAAATTGAAATCTACAGGTAACGCTCATACACACTAAAAACAAGTAGTCATGCAATGCTGATGTTGTTGTTAACATTATTAATTTGAGAACAAAGTATATCAATAATAATAATTTGCACGGTTTGATGGTTGGTAGCCGTTGGTAGCGCGGTTTATTGTAATGCTTTTCTTCTCAGTTGGTCAGAACAAAAGTGGCAGACATGTTACTTGTTCAGATGACATTTTCCAAGTGAAAATTCTTATTCTTGGTTGTACTTCCAAGACGTAGAATCTTTGATTCCGAAGTACAGTATACACACCGGTGCGGTGAATGAATGACAGCCGTACAAACTCCTCAAAACATTAGATTCATCCACGCTGAGGAGCCGATGCACCTAAAGATGCTAATTCCGCAACTAACTGCAATTGCAGGTTTCAAACAGAGATGGTGACAAAGAGGCAAAACTTATGGATTGCAGCTTTAATGTCAAAATTTAGACTTTTTAGGTCATAACTATGATTTAACTAAACATGACAACCCCCCGATGTGGTGGAAATGGTCTTCCATATACTTCTCTGTACTTGTTCTCTGTGCCTACCTATCAATAAGAGATAATTCATTTTGACTAGAATCCCAATGCTTGCACTAGTGATGTCTCTAATTGGGTTTTGAACCCATTACAGTGTGGGATAATGTTAATGACATTCCTTTTTGAGAGCTCTCAAATCAAGATGGCTCAATCTTAATGAACTGACCTTTTGCTGACCTTTTGTATTGTGTGATTACTAAAGAATGTCTAAGTGCTTTTGTCGCTTTGAGTCGACCTTTTGTCACTTTAACATACTAACCAAAAAGTAAATCTTTTAAATGAATGCATACTGTAGTTAATATCCCCTATGTAAAAGCTTTAAGATGATTTTCATACATGCGTGTTAACTCATGCTTTTCAATAATATATGACAGATGCAGATTTTGATGTCATGTAAGTTTAATTAATGTAAGCGTCTCTAGAGAACAATTCTGCAGCTTAATTAGTAGCCTCCTCCTCTCTCTGATTTGGTTCATTAACAGGATGAGCTGTGTTAGGTGTGTGTGTGTGTCCCCAGATGTATTTTTGTGTTATTTTATGCGTGTGTGTAGATATTAGTCTGCGAGACTGAATCACAGTTTCATTTGTCATTCAATTTGTCATCTTTTACTTGTTTTGAGAAATGTGTTAGGAGAGATTCATCTACAGTACAAACCCTTGGCAAGTTTTAATTTCATTTTTGGAACTATATTTTATGTGCAAAAACGTCTTGATTTAGCCAGTTGAGGGATATTATTGCTGCTATTGGGGTGGTTATCTGGAAAAAGACAGCTGCTGGGGAAATCACAAAGGATATTAATGCCATGAATGAAATAATAATAATGCCATACATATAAATACTTCATAATGAGTCTCTCCTTGTTTTTTTTTGCTGACACAGCAATAATGGGGAGAAGTTTATTGCTCTCAGTTAAGAGATGAGGGCTATTGATATTGCATATCTCATGCTTGAAATGTCCCTGAAGGATTTCAGGAATGAGTTTTCCCTCAGCCTCAGGAAAGAATAGAGAAAATCCACTTTCTCAACCCAGTTTATGTTTCTTCCTCCTTATCATTTATTGAGAGAACCATCTCATTGGCTGCCACCCACCATTCATTTATAGTTGAACAGGGCAATATACTTTCCATACATTCCAAAACCTAGTGAACTTCTTACAGATGCAGCAACATAGTGCATTAAAGTTGCTTCAGAGCTTCAGACTCAAATTTATGAACATCATTGGTGCTTTACTGTTTATGTAAATGCTGAATTGGAAGTTTTATGGCAGTATATTGTGTTCCACTTGGTCAGAATCCCAATTGCACTACTCATGCTGAAATAGTTGCACTCTCAGAAGTTATTACAGTGAGTGGCCGGTTCTTTCTTTTGTTCTCAAAATCCAAGCCAACCTTTCCATATTTCACTTGAACTAAAGGCCCAGTGAAGCATTTGTTTGAAGTCCTGATAAAGTCCTCAGAGTATTGTTTTGGAGGCTTATAAACACTGAATAACCAAGCAACTACCATATGCTAATTGAAACTGACCTCAGAACCTTTTTCTGTCCGCCACATCAATGACCCTATGAGACTCAAAATGCTAATATAAACAAATCAATATCCATCTAATTTATTCAGGTGATTAGACTTAGAAAGGATTTTGTAACAGCCACCGCTGCCAAAAACCAGCCTCTGCGCCTTCCTCTAGTATCCCCCGTAAGATTATTTGAACGACGTCCAAGTAAGCCATTTTCGCCTATTTGTTCCCCACCCCTCACCCCCACCACCAACTTTTAATTTTCTCATTCAAGCTGTACAAGTGGCAGTGACTGATCTGCTACAAATGCATATTCATTATTTCAATTGATCCGCTTAAGTCGTCTCTGAGGAGAGGGTGTGAGTGAGGTGATGTCATGGAGAGATTGTTAGCTCCGTTTTCCCTAGACACCCAGTGCTCCTAAAATGGAAAACGTAGACCGTTTGCTTAAGGATGAGTTAATAGAAGTCTTTTGTCTCTCCGCTGCTTCAAAAATAGACAATATTTCAATGTAAACAGGTTTGCCAACTCTTAATCATGACAGAGTAGAATTTGTTTTCAAAAGCTTTTACCCTTTAATTACATTAGAAGCTTTGCTGCAGGGGGGGATCCTGGAACAGTTGAGGAATTCTGCCCGTGGCTTAGTCAGCACATTGAATGGGAATAATACCAAGCCACTTAAAGCTATTAAGTCTGCCAGCGAAACCACATCTGCAGTATGGATAAACCTTGGCTTCTTGGCTGTGAAATCAAGCGTTGCATTAAGTGTGGGACTTATCAAGCCTTTTAAAATATTACAGTGGATGAATTAGCCTCATCCGCCATTGATATGGTGCCTATACCCACTCACTGCATGAAAGTGTGGAGTCATCACATTGCAGGGCTTCTCTAGGATGTGGGCCCTTGCCCTTCACATCTCTCTGACTTATACTAACCGCTGTGCTTGAGTTAATGACTCTAGCCTGAGTTGTGCTATTCCAGCCCCTGCTGTTTATAGGACAGCTTCATACATGCTAGCGCTCTTCAGCTGTGGAAATGAGGATGTGGGTCCCTCTGTGGGCAATTTGATGGTGTGCTGAAGAAAAAATTCCTCTTAATGCATTATAAACAAAGGGGAGTTGACATTTAAGAGCACAATCTATTATACAGTCGGTATTGTGGTTTGACCTACATCTAGAATCAGCTGTGTTTATGAAGCTGCTTAATTTTACAGTACCTCCACAGTGATGAATTTCTTAATCACTAATTTAGATCTAAGTTTTGTTGTGGGTTGAAATTTAATTCAAATGTATAAGGAATAGGTTGATGTATAGTACGGCTGGGAGAATGATAGCCTACGTTTATTTCTGTGATTCCTACTGCAGTGACTTGCTTGACTTCTAGTCAATCTGCTGACCACTGCTCGTCACCCACTGTTGCTCTTTACTGTGACTACTGTGCTGCAAAGAGCCTCTAAAATGTCTCTCTTAACCCGGATTGAGACAAGCAGCTGGATTACAGAGAGCTAGTGAAGTAAGTGCAGGGTTTAGTAAAAAAAACAAACAGTATATAATAAAATATTTGTTATATGTGTACACTTTTTTTTATTTTTAGAAAAGCCCTAATCTCAGTCAGGCAAAATGTAATGCTTTTATTTTATATATATATATATATATATATATATATATATATATATATATATATATATATATATTAAAAAGGGTCTTTGGGGTTTGTGGTTACCTAAATATGGCATACATACTGAATGAAAGTTCAACTGATCATGTGATCTCAACATGGCTGCCCCCATGAGGCGACCCTTCATGTAAAATAAGGGTGCTTTCACACTTTTTCATGAAATATTGGTAATGTGAAAGCTGTCATGCGGACCTCGGTGCACACGGGGTACCGAACCCGAGACTACCTGGAGGAGGTGGTCTGAGTTTGGTCCACTGTCTCCTCAAAAGAGTCCTTTTGCAAGCAGCAGAAAGCCACCTTCATGCGACGCACATATAGTAAACCCAAGTGTTGTTTAACCTACTCAGCTGCGCATAATAGCACCAAAATAAAAAAAAACAAAAACACAATGGGTCTCATTCACTAATAATTGTGTGGATTTTTTCGTATTTGTACACACAGGAGAACCGATTCACAACACGTTCGTACGCACATGAACTTGTTCTTAACCTCGTTTTCTATATTTTTTCGTAAATTTAGAAAAAAAATATAGCCTATTAGGAAATCTTTGAATTGCGATTTGTTCTTAAATGCTTAGTGAACGAGACCCAATATAGCCTATTTATCCGAGGTCTATTTTCTATCGTGCGACGTGCACGTTTTTGATGAGGTAAGATGAACGCAAACACAACAGGGTTTGATAGAATCAAGTTGAGTGTGAACAATCTCGCTTGGACTCGGACCGCAGCAAATGTGCCCAGTGTGAAAGCCCCCTAAATCAGCTTTTCTTAGACTGCTGGAATGACTGAATTATTTCTTATGTAAATATATGTATCATTTTAAAGATTTAGTTGTTTCTCTTTTATTTTTAATTTCTTAACTATTTTATGAAACTTATGAAATTTTCAGACCTAGAAAAGTAATGGAAACAACTACAAAACCAGTGAAAAATTATATTTGTCAATATACATAAAAAATATTTGTATATATTTAAAGGGGTGATGAATTGAGAAATCAACTTTCCCTTGAGCTTTTGATATATAAAAGGTCATGGTAATATAAGAATATCCTGTAAAGCTGGGCATACACTGCGATTTCTGTGCAATTTCAGCAAGGTTACCTACTCACACTGTACGAGTTGATTGCATGCGATGTAAAAGCCAAAACTCACTAGCCTAGAAATCTAGACGCACCCTAGCGGCAGAAAATGTATTTTGCCGCGAGTGTAGTCTAGCAACTCTCGGTAGACCTGAGAGCTGGAAGAACCAAACTCTGGTCAGGCCAATCACAGCGTGTGTAGAGTCGGTGGGCGGGCTTAACATAATGACGGCACGTCACGGCGGAGTTGCGGAGGTTCTGCGTGCTACTCGTAAACAAAGCTGACAAACAGCGGTCTTTTGAATCGGCTTTGGCCGCGACTCTGGACGACTTGGAGTTAAGCTTTTCTTTGAGAAAAGAACAAAGAACGGCGCTGAAGTCATTCTTAAGGAAAGAAGATATGTTCGAAGTTTTGCCTACCGGATACGGTGAAAGTCAACCAATGTTAGCTCGGCTTCACCTTCTTCTTCGCTCTGGTTGGTTGTGGCGCTCATGGCGCTATCCAATTGTGTGCAGAGGGAATTTGAAAGACAACCGTTTAAGGCCCGGGTATACTTCGGCCGTCCGCGTTCGTGCACCGCCCGCATGACGTAATTTTCGTCACTCGGAGGGCTCGCGGCCGGCCGCACACCCCGTCCGTGCGCAGCCCAAATTTTGTGACCGCGCGGACGGTCCGCGTGCAACAGCGCATGCGCCAGCAGTACAGAAGAGTCCACTAGGTGGCAATAAACACAGTATTGAGCACAGTGTTCAGCCGTCGAAGAAGAGTGTGCAAAGACCGGTTTAAAAACAACACGCTTGGAAAAAAAAGAGAGAATTTTTGATTCTTCAGTGTTTCTTCCAAACTATGTAGCAATGGTGGATGCACTACAGTTCTTCTCCGATCATGCCCAGCGAATGTCCCGTTGATGACAGGACTCAGTGCTGCCCTCCGATGTCTGGTGGAGCATAGACACTTTTTTACTGCGCATGTGTCGAACGCGATCCTCCGCGCGCATCCGTTGTGTAGTATACTTTGAAAGACGCACGGACAGGGCTGCGCGCGTGACGCGTCCGGGCGCGGTAAGTGAAGTATACCCGGGCCTTTATCCCGCCCCTCAGATTGAGCCCTGTCAATGGTGAGTTTCCAGACCCAACATCTTGATGTGGGTCTGGCTTGTCAGGCTAAAGGCCCGGGTATACTTCACTTACCGCGCCCGGACGCGTCACGCGCGCAGCCCTGTCCGCGCGTCTTTCAAAGTATACTACACAACGGATGCGCGCGGAGGATCGCGTTCGACACATGCGCAGTAAAAAGTGTCTATGCTCCACCAGACATCGGAGGGCAGCACTGAGTCCTGTCATCAACGGGACATTCGCTGGGCATGATCGGAGAAGAACTGTAGTGCATCCACCATTGCTACATAGTTTGGAAGAAACACTGAAGAATCAAAAATTCTCTCTTTTTTTTCCAAGCGTGTTGTTTTTAAACCGGTCTTTGCACACTCTTCTTCGACTGCTGAACACTGTGCTCAATACTGTGTTTATTGCCACCTAGTGGACTCTTCTGTACTGCTGGCGCATGCGCTGTTGCACGCGGACCGTCCGCGCTGTCACAAAATTTGGGCTGCGCGCGGACGGGGTGTGCGGCCGGCCGCGAGCCCTCCGAGTGACGAAAATTACGTCATGCGGGCGGTGCACGAACGCGGACGGCCGAAGTATACCCGGGGACTTAAAAGCTCATTTATGTGCTCACACTGTGCGGTCCGATCGTCAAGAGCGTGACTTGTCTGCTCACACTGTACGAGTGAAATATGCGCGATAAAACCCCCGTTCCTAGTGGCCTAATAGAGAGATAGCCATGAACGCATCAGCTATCGATATCAAGAGGATTTAGCATTTACAATTTATGTATATAAATTATTTTTATAATTAGGGTAGGCCTACTTTTATAATTAAATTGATATTACATTTAATTTGCCCCTGCAATAATTTCATAATGCATCAATGCATAACCGACACGCTGCATAATAAAAGAATAGATAGATTAGCTTACTCCTCATTATTTAAAAACATTTTGCCCAATTAAACAAGGAATTATAGGCCTATAATTAACATGATTATCAGTCAATAATATGTCAGAACACTGCAATAATATCAACCTCAGACAACAACATAAATATATATTGAACCAGTTCATGACACCTTTAAGTGCTACATACAATACAATGTATATGAGCAAAGCAACAACAATGATGTTGCCTAAAAAATAAAGCTTAGTTTTAATAAAAGCTGTTTTTGGACTAACATGGAAGTTTTGAGTTCTGAAACGTGCATGTTGTTTTTATAGTACAACGACCTCTTATAGGCTATGTCAAATTATTGGAACATTTGATTTATCAATTCATGACGCCTTTAAAAGAACACAACATTTAAAGCTGTGTATTTTTAGTTCTCATTTTCTGTATGTGATTGTGGGAAAAATGTCCAATATTACAGTCATAATGGAAGTAATATATTTTAATGATTTAGAATACAAATATGCAAGGGGTGGGGAATCTGTAGAACTTTGTGAATGATGGGGGTCTGCAGAAATCTGCAGAGCTTGACATTATTAAATACAACTAATTACTAGAAAACATGGCCGAATACATCTGGCTCACACTGCTACCCTCATGTTATGCACTGTGGATGAGAGTATATTATCAGATGCAAGTATTTGAACGTTACTGTTCACCTGTATTGCATTTATTCTCACATAAATGCAATCTGCATATCTGTTTTTACTTGACTGCGTGCTAGCTGGGTTGCATTGAACAGTGCCTTTGGCAAGAGATGACAGAATCTGTAATTATTCTCACAAGAATTAGCATAAATTCATTAGTCTATGTTGATGTGCCTATTAGCAATTTTTTGCCACAATGTATAGCCTTCAAAGCAAATCAATAAAATATGGTCAAGGATTTGTGTTTTGGTAGGCAAACACAGGGAATTAGATAAAGTCTCACTAGAGGACTACGCGAGCAAATGCTCCAAAATGGCAGAACATTAAGGCAAGGGAGAGATTATGACACAAATGTCTTCATTCAACTAATTACAGTCTGTTTAAAATTGTGTAATTGAATTAACTCAGTCTCTATTTCTAAGCAGTCTTTTGTGTGTATCTGGTAAAGAACTAGCGGAATGGATATAGTCTCTCTGCCCACAACGGAATGGGGGTGGCCCATGGTGACAATATATCAATATTAAATCAACCAAATTAACCAGAATCCTTGAAAAAGTGGATCGTTTCTCATCATTAAATGAACAGAGAGGGTATATTCAGGGGTCTAAATGAAAATTAATGACTGCACTTGCAGTTACATGCCTGTCAGGTCCTAATAGATCTTCTAAATCAGCACTGACTACAATGTCGGGAGGTCTGAACACCTCCTCTCGTCTTATGTCTCTTAAGTTTCCTGTAGATCAGAGCAGCAAGACTGTGCTTCTCTTCTAGAGGCAAATAGTTGAACATGTGTTACCATGAAGGTGACATTCTTACTCTCTCCTTTTGTCTTTACCAGGGGAAATTTCCATATTATCGTCACGCTTAAGATCCGCTTAAGATAAAGATCAGATTTTGATTATTTCTCTGCACTATTTAATAGCTCTGATGAACTGATACGGTATCTTCCATTTCACTCAGACAGCGTGGTAATGCTCAATCCTGATGTCGTTTTCATATACACACTTGGCTCTTTAAAATCTGTAGTTAAGAGTTTATCTCTTCATACAATAACGGGGTCTGTTCTGAACTTCTAATTACGAATGGCTTGTTTGTTGCAATTTGTCATTATCTACAATGGGGCAACAAGGTGCACCCTCTCATGATGATCTTCATTCTGTTTTAGTGGCTGTTTCACTGCTGCCAAATGTATGGAGCACCCCCTCACGGCGTTATGAGCCAATTATGTTATGGTTAAATTGGCCTGTCTAGAGCGATTTCTACGGTACTATGCATAGAAGCTGCATTTTAGCAGCCAATACACTGCGTGTTTACACAGATTTTTTTATGTAACAGGGTGAATTAAATGTATTTACAGATTCTCAATCATGTCAAACAATGTATTGCATACTGAAATAATTAATATTTACACATTGTCAAGCTGCTGTAGGAGTGCTTTTTGTCAGGTAAACGGCTTTCTTGCGGTGCAAAAGAAACATTATAGAAAGAAACTTGATTTTAGAATCTGGGCCCAGTTGTTCAAAAAGAGTCATCTGGGTCAGAATTATCTAGATTTGGAAATCCCATGTTTTGCTATCCAGGATCAGGTAATCCATTTTACTTTTGTGCTGGTTTTTCAAAGCAAAATAGGATTGGATCACTATGATCCAGATACACACTATTCCAGATGACCAAATCTGGATTCACATTGCTCCAAATGGGATTACATTTCACAGTGTAGGCTACTAGTAAAGAACAACAGGTAGAAGAGTCAATGTGGGGTCACTTTAAGTGCTAAAGAGAAAGAAAACAACATAAACAAACAAACATTGCATTTTCAATTTTCTTTAAACAATCAGACCCGTATGGTGGCACTAAAGGGAAATGGTGATGGAAAAAGTATGTAATGTGGGAAGGGAATTTATTAACCTGGATGCCAGCCGAAATTAAACAATATATATTTGTTTGTTATAAACAAATATATATTACATGATACAAAGTTGTATTTTTGACCAGTTTTAAAGTTTTATTACATTTTGGTTCTTGAAATCCACCCTTCTGGGATCAGGATAACACTGATTATTTTTTTTAAACACATTTTGAACAACACAAACTGACGATTTGATCCAGATAAAAACTAAGATTGTTTTTTTTTGTGATCTAACCTGATTCAGAATCCTTTTTTTCTTTTGAACAACTGGGCTCTGATTCTGCCCTATGTACATCACAGTTCAGTGTTGTGATTATTACTGATTGGTTAACCTTCTAAATCCCACCAAATTTATATCTACTACATGACAGTAATCTAAAAAGATGAACGGAAGATATTACACCACAGAAAAGTTAAATATACAGCAAAATATTTAAAAGGGGATTTAATTGCCACAAATGTCATCACTGTCTATCTCCATTTGCAATACTTTTTCATCCCCGGTTTAAAATAGTGCGTGATGCCAACACTTTCGGGCCTATCTCATGGTTCTCAGCAGGGTTGTGTGCCATTCATAATTGCATTGAAAAATTCATTTTATTTCGTTCCAGTTTAAAAGTTTTGAAAGAAGTTTAATAGAATAGTGAAATCTGTAAGTTTATAGGCCTTATAGACAGAACGATGGATGGATGGATACAGTATAGATGGATATGGATGGATGTATTCGGTATATAGATGGATGTAGATGATACAATTTGGATGGATGGATACAGTATGAATATAGATGGATGGATGTACACTATATGGATGGATTGATGTTTACAGTATATAGATGGGGATGAATATGTATGTATGAGTGGATGGATGCACACAGTATATAGATGGGGATGGATATGTATGTATGCATGTATGTATGTATGGATGTGTGGGTGGATGTATGTATGTATGTATGTATGTATGTACTGTATGTATGTATGGGTGGATGGATACAGTATATAGATGGGGATGGATACAGCATATAGATGGGATGGATACAGTATATAGATGGATGGATGGATGATGGATGGATGTATACAATATGTAGATGGATGGATGGATACAGTATATAGATGGGGATGATGGATGTAAACGGTATAGTTGTATGTATGCATGTATGTATGTGTATAGATGGATACAGTATATAGATGGATATATATGGATGGATTCAGTATATAGATTGATATAGATTATATAGATGGATGGATGGATGGATGGATACAGTATAGATATGGATGATTGGATGAATACAGTATAGATATAGATGGCAGCCTTGGCTGGATGAATACATGGATAATATAGATGGATGGATGGATACAGTATATAGATTGATATAGATGGATGTATACAGTGTATATAGATGCATGTGGATGGGTGGATGCTAGATGGATACAGTATATAAATGGTTGATGGATGTATGTACTGTATACAGTAATAAGATGGATGGATAGAGTATATACAGTAGATGCATATGGATATAGATGGATGGATACAGTGTATATATATATATATATATATATATATATATATATATATATATATATATATATATATATATATATATATATATATATATATATATATATATATATATATGTATATATATGTATATGGATGGGTGGATGGATAGATGGATACAGTATATAAATGGTTGATGTATGTATGTACTGTATACAGTAATTAGATGGATGGATAAAGTATATACAGTATATGGATATAGATGGATGGATACAGTATATAGATGGATGGATGGATGGATGGATGGATACAGTATATAGATGCATATGGATGGCTGTATACCGTATATAGATGGGGATGAATGTATACAGTATATAGATGGATGATTAGATACACCATTACATCTAATTAGTTAGGCTTACTTAAAAAAAGCATGCAAACCGATTGCCTTAAATACAAGTAACACGTACAGATGGAGAGGGATACATAGATATAGATATTGATGGATAGAGGGATAGGGATGGACAGATTGAGCTAGATTCCATTCAGTTTCCTGTGAGGTACAACAAATACAATTCAAATTCACACTCATGAATTGAAAGGGAGCTAATTCTTCCATTGTTAATTTTGCCTAACCCTGGTTTACAGGGGGCCCTTGAGATTAGGTGGTACACCACTGGCACTGCTTCCAGATGCTTCAATGAATGAATTAGATGTTCTTTTATACCTGCTGCAAGTCTTAATTACAAAAGGCAAAACCTGCTGATTTATATCAGTTATCATACTGATTATCTGCTTTAATGATGGGTAATGTCTATTTCATTCACAGCACTACATTCTTGTGTTTCTTTTCTTTTTTTTAAATTGAAATTATGCCATGCCCTTGAAGATTATTACATTTTTGTCAGTAACACTGGCGTGTATCTGTTCATCACAAAAGCACTCCCTAACGCCAGGTGACTTTGAAAGGCTTTTGAAGTTCAAGAGCCATACAGTGGTAAAAGAGATGCAATATCATCAAAACCACAGGTTTGACAGATGAAAGGAATCCAATAAGACAACTCCTCTTGCATCATTAAACCAAATTACTTTTAATACACAGTAGCTCCTCAGGGTCAAGTGGGGCTCAGAGAGGGTCTGATGAGCCATTAAAGTAACTCCCGTCTTATAGCCTCTTCTGATATGCATGCAGAACAGGCATGTAAAAACTCCATTAAAAGGCATTACGGAGTGGAACGATGCCTAATCAAGCAGGGCTCGCAGGCTTTTGCTTAGTGACTTTCTCACCACAGCTTGCAAGCTATACCTGAAACTGCTTATAGGACATTATTATGGCAGCAGGCTACAATTATGGATTCTTCATTGGGCCATTTTGTCACGTTAGAAAACGTCTCGGTTACGTATGGTAACCCTCGTTCCCTGAAGGAGGGAACGGAGACGTACGTCGGACGTACCGACGAATTGGGATCACTTCTGGGAGCCCCTATCAGCTTCGAGCTATCTAGAACCGGCCAATGAACAATTGGCGTGCGAGATTTGCATCTCGCGCTCCGCCCCGCGCCGCGGGTATAAACAGGAAGCGAGAGCGAATGCACGCTGTTTTTCACTGAGGAGCCACACGTAGTGGCTCGACCTGCAGTGATGGTACAGCAACTGTGGCGACGGGACGTACGTCTCCGTTCCCTCCTTCAGGGAACGAGGGTTACCATACGTAACCGAGACGTTCCCATTCAGTCGGTCACGTTCGACGTACGTCGGACGTACCGACGAATTGGGATCCCCTATGGAAAACGCCATAGTTACTACCACTTCCAGCGCCCAGCGATGAGCCCCACAGACCCCGATCTGATGCGGGCGGGTAGGTTCACGCAGGGAGAGTCAAAGCTGCTGTTCCGCAAGACCCACTCAGCTGACTGTATTGGATAACGCTGGGAAAGCGTGCCTGTGAAGGCAGCTGCGGAAGCCACATCATGCCCAGAGGGAGTTAACATGTGGAGAATACACATATGGGCTGGCCGTGGGCAGCACAACATACGGAAGTCCCAGGGGTGGCCCCGGCCAATTCGTGGAGGGGGAACAACACGTACCTGGGACGGCAGAGGAACTCTGCCGAGGGAAAGACACGGGCTCGCCGTAGGGAGCCGTACCGTGGAAGAATACACATATGGGACCGCCGTGGGGGTCACTACATACGGAACCCAGCCTAACACAAGTTCCACCAATGCATACGAGTGTTAGACCTGGCGTCGAACGCTCCGCCACGTCCGACTGCCGCGGGTTGCGGAGGACTCAACAGGGTTCGCCGATCCGGGGAACTCGACTGGAGCAGAATAAGCGCACGCATCCGTCTACCATAGGGGAGGGAAAGGCGCAGCAAGCCGACACTAGAACGGGCACTTCGGTGTTACTGACTATGGGAAGTGAGCACACAGGAAGAAACCGGCTCTACACGGAGGCTATAGAATCTAGCGAACGTGTTAGGTGTCGCCCAGCCCGCAGCTCTACAAATATCTGTCAGCGAGGCGCCACGAGCCAGCGCCCAGGAAGAGGCAACACCCCTAGTGGAGTGGGCTCTTAACCCGAGCGGGCAGGGCACGTCTTGGGACTGATAAGCCAAGACGATGGCATCCACTATCCAGTGGGCCATCCTCTGCTTGGAGACAGCCTTTCCCTTCTGCTGTCCTCCGTAACAGACGAAGAGCTGCTCTGAGGTCCTGAAGCTTTGCGTTCTGTCCACGTAAATCCGGAGAGCACGGACGGGACAGAGAAAAGCTAGGGCTGGGTCTGCCTCCTCCGAAGGCAGCGCTTGCAGGCTCACCACTTGGTCCCGGAAGGGAGTAGCGGGAACCTTGGGCACGTATCCAGGCCGGGGTCTCATGATCACATGAGAGTTACCGGGCCCGAATTCCAGGCACGATTCGTCGACCGAAAATGCCTGCAGGTCCCCTACCCTCTTGATGGAGGCCAACGCAATCAGGAGTATAGTCTTTAACGACAGGATTTTTAACTCAGCTGACTGCAGAGGCTCAAAGGGTTCTCTCTGTAGTGCAGTAAGCACCAGAGCTAAGTCCCAAGAGGGTATAGAGGGAGGACGAGGCGGATTTAATCTCCTCGCTCCCCTAAGGAACCTGACGATCAGATCGTGCTTACCTAGAGATTTCCCATCTACGAGCTCATGATTAGCGGCGATAGCGGCGACATAGACCTTGAGGGTGGAGGGAGACAGCCTTCGCTCCAACCCATCCTGTAGAAAGGTAAGCACAGATGCGATCGAACATCTTCGGGGGTCTTCTCGGCGAGAAGAGCACCAATCGACGAACAGGTTCCACTTCAACGCATAGAGGCGCCTCGTAGAGCGGGCTCTAGCGGAAGTGATGGTGTCAACTACCGCTTGCGGTAGGTCACCTAGAACCTCCGCGTCCCGTCCAGGGACCAGACATGGAGTTTCCAGAGGTCTGGACGCGGGTGCCAGGGTGCCCCGTCTCTGAGTCAGGAGGTCCTGCCTCAGAGGAATGGGCCAGGGAGGTGCTGTCGCAAGGAGCACTAGTTCCAGGAACCAAGTCCGGTTGGGCCAATACGGAGCGACCAACAGGACCTGCTCCTCGTCCTCCCTGACTTTGCACAGTGTCTGCGCAAAAAGGCTCACTGGGGGAAACGCATACTTGCGTTCTTCCCGGGGCCAGCTGTGGGCCAGGGCATCCGACCAGAGGGTCCCCTCGGTCAAGGAATAAAACCACTGACAGTGGGTCGTCTCTGGGGAGGCAAACAGGTCTACCTGTGCGGCCCCGAAACGACTCCAGATTAGCTGGACCGCCTGGGGATGGAGTCGCCATTCTCGCGGAAGTACCTGCTGACGTGACAGCTCGTCGGCCGCACGATTGAGCAGGCCCGGAATGTGAATAGCACGAAGCGACCTCAGATGCTTCTGACTCCATAAGAGGAGATGGCGGGCGAGTTGCGACATGCGACGGGAGCGTAGACCACCCTGTTTGTTGATGTACGCTACGGCCGCAGTGTTGTCCGTCCGGACCAGAACGCGCTTGCCTCTGAGCGGCACTTTGAAGCGGCTGAGTGCAAGACGAACTGCTAACAACTCGAGGCAATTGATATGCCATTGCAGCTGAGGCCCCGTCCACAGGCCCGAAGCTGCAAGCCCGTTGTACGTGGCACCCCAACCCGTGGATGAGGCATCCGTGGAGACAACGGAGTGCCTGGACACTTGTTCTAGGGGGATTCCCGCCTGGAGAAACAAGGGGTCCGACCACGGGCCGAAGGTTTGGCGGCACCTCGGAGTCACTTGGACGCGGAGGGAACCGCTGTGCCACGCCCATCTCGGGACTCGATCGTGTAGCCAGCGTTGAAGCGGTCTCATATGAAGCAATCCGAGCGGCGTTACTGCAGCTGCGGATGCCATATGCCCCAGGAGCCTCTGAAAATGTTTCAGTGGAACCGCTGTCCTGCCTTTGAACGAATTCAGGCAGTTCAACACCGACTGGACGCGCTCCTCGGTGAGGCGCGCAGTCATGGCGACCGAGTCTATCTCCATACCGAGAAAAGAGATCCTCTGCGTGGGGCAGAGTTTGCTCTTCTCCCAGTTGACCCGAAGTCCCAACTGGCTGAGGTGACTGAGCACCTTGTCCCTGTGTTCGCACAACTGCCCTCGCGACTGGGCAAGAATCAGCCAGTCGTCGAGGTAGTTGAGGATGCGAACACCATGCTCTCTCATGGGAGCAATGGCCACCTCCGCAACCTTCGTAAAGACGCGGGGCGAGAGGGACAGGCCGAAGGGTAAGACGCGGTACTGACATACCCGTCCCTCGAACGCGAAGCGCAGAAAGGGCCGGTCGAGGGGAACGAGAATGAAAGTACGCGTCCTTCAGGTCGATCGCTGCAAACCAATCTTGGGGACGGACGCACCTGAAGATGTGCTACTGCGTTAGTATTCTGAACGGCAGCCTGTGAAGGGACCGGTTCAAGAATCGCAGGTCCAAGACCGGCCATAACCCGCCGCCTTTCTTGGGTACAATGAAGTACGGGCTGTAGAACCCGGACCTCATATCGGCTGGAGGGACCGGCTCCATCGCGTCCTTCGCCAGTAGGACTGCGATCTCCGCCCGGAGCACGGGGGCGTTCTCCTTCGCTACTGGGAAGTGAACGCCCCCAAACTTAGGGGGACGCCTGGCGAACTGAATCGCATAGCCGAGTCTGATGGTACGGCCCCTAGACGGGCTGGGAAGCTCTAGCCAGGCTTCCAGACACCGAGCAAGGGGATTAACCACAGACGTACCCGCAGCGGGGCAGCGACACGGAATGCAGGGATCCGACTCGGACGGCATGGAGCGGCCCGAAGTGGGATCTGAGTGTGCTGTGCAACACTTACCTGCGTCCGCGGAGGGGGCGTGCGAGTGTGGGGAGGCCGCTTGAGTGCGTTCCCACAGCCGGCGCCCCCTGCTGGCGAAGGGAGAGGCGTCTGAGGGTGGCGAGGCATGGGAGCGTCGACCACCGCCAAGCGCGCTCCCAAATGAAGGAGGGGCTGAGCGTGGCAAGGCTTTGTGGCGTTGCACACGGTCTGCCTCACCTCCTTCCTCAGCGGGGAACAAGAGTGGCGAGGCATAGCGTCGCGCACTGTTGTCCACGCACCGCTGAGAAGAGGGGAATGAGAGTGGCGAGGCTTTGTAGCGTCACACACACTGCCATTCTCGCCCTCTTGTGGGGAGGGGAATGAAAGCGGCGAGGCTCTGTAGCGTCACACGTTGCCATTCCTGAACTCCCGAGACCCAGAGGTATTGGAACTGCTCTTTTTTTTTTTTTTTTTTGGTACCACTGGCTGTTTTTAACATCAGTGGCGGAACAGAATTACTAATGGTTTTCCACCTGGCCCTCCTCCGGGGAAGAACAGTTCCAGACCAAATCCGGGTCAATTGTGCTTCTGGACCAGGGTGGACATCGTCTAGCCAAGGGCCAGCGCTGTGCGCAGCTCAACCTCAGCTCAGAACTACCCTTGTGCACTAAGCAGGGCGGAGGTGGCCTGCCAGTGGCACTGCCACCCCACCGATGAGGGTAGTGAGAGAGAGGAAAACTTTATACAGATTATGGCCCTATTGGTGTTCCATATTTTGGCACCAATAGTTCCACAATGCCAAAGCCTGCCAATGCACATCCGAAAAAAGGCAAGGGGCAGGCAAGGCGATTTACGCGTTGCACTATGCCTCAGCCATCCGGGAAAGCATGGCTGTCAAGTATGAATCTGATTCAGCACGAGCGCCCACTATTACGGTGGGAATCTCAGCATCATCTTCATTTTCAACACATAACAGCCCTCTCTCCGATGCAGCGATTGACATCTGTCCTCTGCTAGAGACCCAAATGAAATGCTAGGTCCCCTTTCAAGAACCAGCAATCCCATCTGTAAGCTACCAGCAGACACGTGAGACAGTGGGCGTGGCCGTGAGACGGCACACGGCGCGCTGAACACTCAAGCCCCTATGAAAAAGGCAAGACGAACAGCGCGCCGACGTGGCCATGCTCTCGTGAGAGAGCATAGACCACCCACGAACACAGTCTCAACATGCTTGCGATGCGATAGAGGAGTGAGGGGCCCACAGAGATGTACGCGGTGGGGAAGCCTCACTGTAATCCTCAGGCCACCCAGGCTTATCAGCCAAAATAGTCCCCCCTCTGGTGCACCAGAAAAGAGACTAGATCGGGGTATAAGCGAAGGGACTCAACCCCGTTTGAGGCATCATAGTCTCGACCGCGCATCGGAGGCGCCGAGTGACGCGCGCAGAGTTGCCGTGGCAACCCGCGCTGTCACCCGGCAGCCAGACGGCACACGGCGCGCTGAACACTCAAACCCTCACGCGGAAGGTGAGATGACCAGCGCGTCGACGTGATCCCGTTCCCCTGGGAGAACATGGATCACCCACGACACAGTCTCAACATGTTTATGCGAGATGGATCGTGGCCGTCAGGACAGGAAACAACCGCATCCAGAAACGCACGAGTGGTAAGACATCTTGAAAAAGACGGCACGTCACCCGTGAAGCTCTTTTGTGAGGAAAACGCTCTGTGCTGAAGCACTCAGGGGGAAACGCGACAGCGCACGGGATTGTTAGTGCAGCCCGTGCCTGTACTCAGCAGGAAAACGCTCTACCCAGACCAACAGGTTGCTGTGATAACAGCAGTTTTTCTGCACTCAGAGGCAGCTCGATGAGTTCAGCGCGATCCCACTGAAAGGTGCCGTTTCTCCAACACGCGTCCTCCTCTGGCTTTCCGGTGTCTGTAGACAGTCTTGCTGATAGCAGCAAAAAATACTCGTCTTGAATGAAGAGAGTGAGTCCTTCATACGCCTGTGTGGCTCCGAAGTGAATGACAGCGTGCATTCGCTCTCGCTTCCTGTTTATACCCGCGGCGCGGGGCGGAGCGCGAGATGCAAATCTCGCACGCCAATTGTTCATTGGCCGGTTCTAGATAGCTCGAAGCTGATAGGGGCTCCCAGAAGTGATCCCAATTCGTCGGTACGTCCGACGTACGTCGAACGTGACCGACTGAATGGGAAACACATTTTCTTGATGGGAAGCTGAGTGCCTTCAGAAACGAACACAATCCCCTGTAAATGTTTCTATTTGTGTTCTTTGGATCTTTCTGTCCAGGTTTGGTGCCTTAAAGGAATATTCCGGGTTCAATACAAGTTAAGCTCAATCGACAGCGTTTATGTTGATTAAAAAAGACTTTTAAAAAATCCAAAAAGCAAAAAATCATTGCTACAATGGAAGGTTACAATGGAAGTAAATGAGGCCAATTTTCAAAGGAATCAAAAGAATAAATTCTAAACTTATATTGTTAAGAAAGCACTATGATTTGTCTGTTAAAACGTGTATTTTTTGAGTTGTAAAGCTGTTCTGTTGTCTTGGCAAAGAAGTTGTAAAATAAGGTATAATTTCACACAGAAAAGGTTATCAAGTTATTTATGTCATTCTAAAATTGTATTAACTATATATTGTTTACAAATAATGTGGCTGTATTGAGTATTTTAATGTTTATGGATTGCCTCCATTAACTTCCATTGTAATTTCGTTGTAAACCAAGTTTTTGCTTCTTTTGTTTGTTTGTTTGTTTGCTTTTTAAGGCAAGAGGAAATCAAATTGTTTTGTGGTAATCAATGTTATGCCACTATTATGTTAAAGATGCATTGAATACAGAATACTCTTTTCATTTATTGTAGTCTACATACTGTATATCGCACGGACAAAGAACTCCAGGAAACAGTATTTAATATAATATAGAACACTTTGGCTGCATTTACACTGCAAGTCTTAATGCCCAGATCCGATCTTTTGACCATATCCGATTTTGGATGTTTTTAGGATCCGATTTTAGCCTGTTTACATTTAATTTAGCCGATCGTGTGTTTGGAGCAAAAACCTTCCAGTTCTGATTTATGGCCAACCGGTGCATCTTGAATATTAGTACCACTAAACTTCTAACTGTCCAGGGCCAAATGAAGCCTCTGTACTTGATGTTTTCACAGCATGTAATATCATTTATCTTTATGAATTTTTAAAAGTAAGTTTGTTGCAAGCATGAATCATGCTGTTGACTCTTAACCTGTCTGCCTTAAATAAGTAAACGATTCTTAAGATCTTTTTTTTTTTTCCAGACCACCTCATTACTACTGTGCAGATCCCCCAAGTTGAACGGCAGCTGTGCACGGGGGAGAGGAGACGTCAAAATCATTGATATGCAGATCTTGACAGGGTCAGGTGAGGGCTGCCGCCCCCTTCTGAAGATATTTTAATTATCTCTCTTGTGGATTTGTGTACTATATGATAAGCTTTGTGAGACTTGTGAGGCAGAGCTCAGATTCAGAAAGCAATAAATGTTTTCATCAGTCCCCTGTGGTTACGGGGTCATCTCCGAAATAAGCCTCTGGAACGGTTTCATGAGATGGAAGTTTTAGACAGATACACAACACAATTTCATTAAGTGGATTACATACCAACAGCTCAATCTATTTGAAAAATCATTTGGATTCAATTGCAATTCATGTACTCGCTGAAAAAAAAACTTGAACTTGCTGTGTTTCTTTGTTATTTATTAATAGTTCTTTGTATTTTTTTACTCTAAAAAAGAGATAAGAAACAGTGTGTGCCAAACTGACACTTTAGAGCAAGCCTATTCCAAATAATATCACAGATTGTTGTAATTGACAGTTTTAATGACTAGTTCATCAGCCTGAAAGCAGATTGAGAGTTGGCTCTCATTACTGTTCAAAACAACATTGTGTTGTGTGTGACTTTTCAAACGATATGCAGATTATTTTTGTGCTTGACATTTTGCTGCTATGTTCTTTATTAACATTTTTAAGCATCTCTTCCCCTCTCTGTCTTGGTGAATGATGAATAATACATCTGTGACAAAGTTGTCCTTGATGAAATGCGTATTTTTACATTTGTTTATTGTGTTTTTAATGAGTGCCTGAGTTAGGGGATGTTCAATTACAGTGCAACTATGTTTCCCAAACTGTATTGGTCCTGCATCAGAAAGAGTATCATTGCACTTTCTGTCTGTTTCTATCAGGGTCACAGAACTTAGGTTTTAATTTTTACATTAATAACCTCACAGACCTTCAGCTTTTATCTTTGAGATTTCAGTTATGTTGCTCTGGTGAAGTGTAACAATTAATTTTCCATTCCTATTACCCAAATCAAAGACAATGGCCATGCCCCTTTCATGCCTTTGAGGTATTTCCATTATCTCCTTTCATGTTTTTCTCTGTGCAAACAAAAGTAGTAAGTAGCTTAGAGTTCTGCACACAGTAAATATGGTCTCAGAAGTGTTTCCTGATTAACTATTTTGAGCTTTTGTTTGTTCTTGGGTCCACTGCCGTTCTGGACTACACCTTTGCTCGTGCTGTCTCCTATGGAAGTAGCTATGTGTGCAAAACTCATAATTATGTGCAAGTGATTTTGGTCACTTGCTGGGATTTTCACGTTTTTTTCTCACTTTTTTAGTACTATGCAAATGAAGAGCAAAGGATGAGCATTAATGGCATGAGAAATAAAATTTGAAATAAAATCTTTTGACATACATATAAAAGGTATTTGAACAATTAAAACATCCTGCAAGTTTCATAGCTTAAAATGCCTTGTCATTATAAACAACGCATTTATTTATTAAAGCTCCAAAAACAGCTTGTTTTGATATTGCGGGATCTGTGAGATCACAGGTGGTTTTTATCAGATTTATTTTGATAAACATGACACAATGTAACATAGCGTCTACATGAAAAGAGGATTTACTCTTAAAATAGGTTGCAGATTTGTGAGCATTAGTGGAACTGTAAGTGTCGAATAAACACGAAACACACGTGATCACTGTCATGCGGTGAATCCGGCCAATCGTGGAACAGCTGTGTCATCATCGGCCCTGTACCAAATGGCACACTTCATATATGCGGCCGATATGCACCCTCGATGTGCACTTTTTCTAAACCGCAGCAGACTTCTTCCCGACAGTCAATCTGCCATTACGTCATGAAAGTGCAGACTCGTAGGAAGACTGCAAGGGTTTATGGTGCCGTTTTAAATTTAGTTTGTTAATATTTTTGTAGAAACTGTTCTTTTTTTCAAGTTTCTTTGATTAATAAAAATTTCAAAGGAACAGCATTTGAAATATAAATATTTTGTAACATTATTAGGGCTGGGCAAATTAATGCGCTAACGTGGGCAATTCTTTTTTTTTAGCTTAACGCATTAAAAATATTTAACGCAAATAATGCAGCATCCGTTTTTACATCCATTTTTGCCTTGCGTTACATGATCACGCTCCTATTTATGTAAATGCTTCCAAGTGCGACAAGACACAAGAGAATGCACTGTATGTCAATGTCCTGTCTGTGTGGCTGTATCTCATGTCAGCTAATCGAGGGACACTCTGACACACACACACTCGACGCACAGACAGACTCGCGTCAGTCTCCTACACACATCGAGATCTCTTTTGCTCTTGAACAAACAATAACAACAACAGAGAATTTTGAGTATTTTCATATTAGGAGTCTTAAATTAGTTAAATAACGTCTTAAATTAACTTAAAGAGTTGTGAGGAAATGAGATGCGCGGGACATCATGTTCGTCAGCGGCCGTTCTTAAAGTGACAGGAGCACTGATGATGCCTGTCATTAATGTTCATCAAAGAACAACGGGAACAGAGAACATTGTAGCTGTAATGATGATTCATCTATATTTCATTTATTATTTATGCAGTTAAGAAAGGTGTTTAATAGCTATTACATTTCTGTATATGTCTAACAGGGAAGGCCATAGGTAAATATAACATTTATTATTTTGAGTTTATGTAAAGATTGTTTCAAGTTCACTTAAATGAAAAGTTTTTTTTTAAAGCCTAATAAATGTTGAAATTGGGAGCTTTCAGTTATACTGTAATGTAACGTCATTAATGTTTCATAGAGACATTAGTATCAGTGATACTGGCCTTCATTCATAAAAACATGACAATACAACACATTTAAAATATGCTGTCTTTAAATTGTTTATACATTAAAAACGTAAAATATTAAAAACTTGCAATTAATTACAGAGAAAAAATTTGATTAACCAGTTAATTTTTTTTTATCGATTCCCAGCACTAAACATTATAAATGTCTTTTACTATCTCTTTTAATTCTTTTGACTGGTGTATATATAATATAATAGTTTGCAGGAAACCTGTTTGAAGACCTGAGAAAACCTGTTGTTCATTATTTTTCCAGTTCTGTTTGCTGCCGCTCAATGCTCATATAGCCATTTAGGAAAACTAGTCACAAATAATTTGCAGATCAACCTGTTTTTCCTTGTTTTCTTTCTCTCTGTTTCCTGCAGGTTTTCTGAGTTTTGTGACCTGTTTGGGGACATTTTTCTCAAAAGCATTTGCAGATCTTAATGATGGAGGCTTTCTTGCGTGAGCTGGTGCTGACAGCACAACCATGAATCATCGCTCTTCCACTTTACTCATCCAGGTTACATTTACATTTTCTTTACTACCTCTTTACCTTTCAGCTTTTTTATTATTATTATTTTTTTTTTACCATAGCCATATTTTGCAGTTGCGTTTGGTGATTCTAGTGGCATAGAAATGACAGATTTAAACAATGAAATAATGAGACTGCTGCATGCCATGTGTTTTATCGGGGAATATTGTTGATAAATGTAAGGTAACAACTGAACAAGCTATATTTTTTCTCTCCTTTGTGTGCACATTTTTTCTCCAGCAAATATCACTAAAGCCTGATAGAGATTAGACATATACCATATAACAATAAGACTATTAGCTACATTATATTTACATGTATGCATTTTGCTGACACTTTTATACAAAGCATCTGACATTGCATTCAAAGTATACACAAGGTATCAGTTGAGCCCATGACCTTGGCATTTCTAGCACCATGCAAGACTGTTTGAGCGACAAGATGTTTTCGAGGTTACTCCTTCTGTGTATATTTGCTGAGTAATTCCTCCCTATCTAGAGTGTAAGTAAACAGCAGAGCATGGTGCTAGCAACACCAAAGTCATGGGTTTGATTCCCTGTGAATGCATGAACTGAAATGCAAACCTTCAATGCAATGTAAGTCATTTTGGATAAAAGTGTCTGACAAATGCATAAACATATATTATATAAAAATATAAGTCAAGTCATTTTTTCCTTCTGTCTTTGCCATATTGTCTGAGGTCAGTGTTGCCCTTATGAGTGCTGTTCTGGGCTGTTCTGAAAAGTGCTGTTTACAGCGTTCTCCGAAATACAATGCCATCTCAGCAGTGGCCGCAACATCCCTGGCCCTGTGTGTGTGTGTGCGTGTTTGTTAACTGATACCCTCCTAGATTCATTTATTATACCCCAAACAACAAGGCCTCAACATAACCAACAAAGGGCTAGACAGAGAATGTAAAAGATCCTCAGCTCATTTTTTTTCTTTTTCGGAAGACGCTAAAAGTATATGCGAGCCAGTCTCAGACAGACTGATGTCCTTACACAAGGAGAAAGACATTTGCAGCCGAGGCATTTAACATCTGCTGATAGTGAGAGGTAGTCTGATATGTCTGACATGCTGATCCATTACCACAGGTCATGACATCCTTTGACCAATTGCCTCCCATCTTTCAGCTTCTTCTAGGGTATTTTAGCAATCCGACAAAGATGGTGTGACTGTGAGCCCCTGACATTTGTAAACTGAAGGAATATGAATATATTTTTTTTATTCCTCAAGTTAAGGAGCACAACATTTCAATTCTTGGAGCAAAGGGCTGTCTAATATGTGTTGCCATGAGGCAGGCTGATAGATGAACAGATGGGAGCAGTTATTTATAGACCCCATTATCACAGTCCATCAAACACTCATTTATGCCACATGTAATAAGATAACGCAAAAATGCCCCCCTCTCTGACTTAAAGCCTGTAGCTAAACCGCCTTTTACGGGCTTCCTTACCCTTTAAATTCGATGACTAGGACTACACAACTAAATCTGTTTACAGTGGTTGGCACAGGTCACTGCTCGTGCCCGTGTTGTTGCTGTGTATTGTATGCTGTGTCTCTAGGGACAGTGAGAGATGCTGAAATGCCTCCCTGACATTTGCTGAAGGATCATACTCTGGGAGGATATGCTCTGCTTTTGTCAAATGAGGTTAAAACCCATTGACATTTTGCAGGCCGCTGGATACCATCTGTGGCGACGGTCTCTCGCTGGTCTCTCTCTCTCTTTCCACTCCGGGTTAAAAACACAGTGACATTTGCCCGGCATGTCAAGCACTTGCCTTTTGCTCCTTACCTTTTGTCCATTTCAAACATATCTGGTATATCAAGTAAAAATTAGTCTTATCTTCCTTTTTTCACACTGTTTACTTAAGAGCCTTCGTTCTTTCACTGCCACGAGCATGAAGATGTAATTGGAAGCAAGTTGGATGGAGATCTCTCTTCCCAGGAGTATCTGGCTCAAACAAAGCTGAGAGCGCAATATTTCATCTTTTCCTGTCAGGTCAGCTGTTTCTGAACACCTAAATCTATTCACAGACTTGTAAAACAGGCTTTCTGTCTTAGTTTAATCTAAACGCCTCAAACTGTGTGAATCACTCAAGTCTGAATGAAGCATCCTCATGTGAATATAATCAGTAAACATTAGTCTAACATGGTCGTTTCCAACCAGTGGCATGTGTATCCTTGGGGTAGGGTTGGATTTAGCTATCAGTAGTGTGCGGTCCATATAAGCTGTGAATGCGCTGCATACCCAAGCCCTTTGTGGACTCGCTGATTAGTAATAACACTATAAATTACTATTAAACCCGTTGTTTGAGGTATATCATAAAGCTTACATGATGAAATGTTAGTAATACGTATGTAACTCTCTGTCATTTATTTATTTGCCAAACTACGGTAATTTTCTTCAAACCTGCCACCTGTTCCATGCAAGCGGATCCACAGCATCTTTGTCGCCTACGCTCTGTTGTTATGTATCGTCATCATTGTCCCGCATTCTCATTGGTTTGCTGGTAAATGGACTATTACACGCACTGGGTACGCTTTGACTAGATCGTTCGCCCTAGAGGAAAAATGTGCTGAAGCTGCCAGATCTCGATAAACGAAAATTACAATGTGTTTGATACAAACTAACTAAACTAAATCAAGTGAAAAAAGGTTTAAACTGAACTATTTTCATAGTATTTTATTTTCTCAAAATGGAAATTTATTTTTAGCGAAAATGTATCTGTTTAAGACAGACCTACTGTAAGCAGATCTGTAACTATCTGAGGCTGTTAATCGAGTCATGAATTTGCATTATTTCAACTTATTTTTAAAAAAAGATTCTATTTTTATTAGTGGTGGGCATAGATTAATTTTTTTAATCTAGATTAATCTCACTGTAATCTTGAAATGGCTCATTTGAATTCTGCCGAAGGCATTCAGAATATGTGTGCTCGTAAGTGATCGTTTGTCTTTTTGTAATTTGAATAATAAATAACTTCTGTCCCTTTAAGACCTGACGCACGCATGGATCCCAAACACTGTTCCTGTTAGCTGGTTAAGACTATGTTTACGTTAAAACTCACCGAGATGGGCATTGAGACATTTTTGAGTGTATTTGACCATTAATAAGCTGGAAAAAGGAGCTAATTTTCATATTTATGTATGTGTATATGTGTGTGCGCTTCAGATGCGAGCGCGAAATCTGCGGGAATTAGTAGAATTAACTTTATGTGCAACCCCGTGCGAAATTCAGACCGGTACCAACACGCTGTCATGAGGAAAAATCCAGTTCGCCATGTTCAGAGGGTTAAACCGGACTGAATGAGAGGAGGCGGGTGCGTGTCAACTCGAAAGTCATCATAGCGTAGTATAGACCCAGCTCCCAACCCAACTTTGAGAATAGATTAACGGCGATATTTTTTTTATCGCCCAATAAGAGTCTCACGTTAACGCAGAACGTTAACGCCGATAACGACCCACCACTAATTTTTATTATATTTAGATTTATTCTAATGATATTTTACTTGTATTTTATTTATATTAGGCTACTAATAATTATTATAATATACTTATTTTTAATTCTTAATAAAAAAATGCCTGTCATGGTGTTTCAATCGTAAAAATCAATCATGATTTGTAATAATCATTACAAAAAGTAAAGATAAAGCATCTAACAAGGTCTACGCGCGTTCATTCGAATAGCTTGTTTTCCCCCATGGCATAAACGTATATGATGTTTTTGTGGGCGTTCCCAGTAATGCAGATCAAGTCTATTTGTCGTCTCTGATTTAGATGTGTGTCCTCAGCCGATGTGCTGTACTGTTTAATGGTGAAACATATGTAAAATTAGTCCCATCTAGTGAAATTACAAAAATACAGCATATTTTGCAAATGCCCCCCTTTCGCACGTCGCGCCTGACTCATCAGCTTTTACAGGTGCTTGTGAAGGCATCAACAGGTAAATGTAGGCTACTTTCAATAAATGGTCAAATATATTAGGAAACTTTTAGCTGTGTTGCCATGTGTCATGATAGTAAGGTGCTGAGCAGCTAACACTCTGTCTGTAGACTCTATAGAGCGAGAGCGAACGCGAACACCCTTTATGTAAACCCATGCAGTTTTTGCCATAACTCGTCACCCAGCATACCCGGTTTAAAAAAAATCACCGCTCGCCACTGATATATATACAGTTGCAAGAAAAAGTATGTGAACTGCTTAGAGAATCTGTGAAAATTTGAATCATTTTAGCTAAATAAGAGAGATCATACAAAATGTATGTTATTTTTTATTTAGTACTGTCCTGAATAAGATATTTTACATAAAAGATGTTTACATATACACTCACCTAAAGGATTATTTGGAACACCTGTTCAATTTCTCATTAATGCAATTATCTAATCAAGACAATCTCCTGAACTCCAAACTGAATATCAGAATGGGAAAGGTGATTTAAACAATTTTGAGCGTGGCATGGTTGTTGGTGCCAGACGGGCCGGTCTGACTATTTCACAATCTGCTCAGTTACTGGGATTTTCACACACAACCATTTCTAGGGTTTACAAAGAATGGTGTGAAAAGGGAAAAACATCCAGTATGCGGCAGTCCTGTGGGCGAAAATGCCTTGTTGATGCTAGAGGTCAGAGGAGAATGGGCCGACTGATTCAAGCTGATAGAAGAGCAACTTTGACTGAAATAACCACTCGTTACAACCGAGGTATGCAGCAAAGCATTTGTGAAGCCACAACACGCACAACCTTGAGGCGGATGGGCTACAACAGCAGAAGACCCCACCGGGTACCACTCATCTCCACTACAAATAGGAAAAAGAGGCTACAATTTGCACAAGCTCACCAAAATTGGACAGTTGAAGACTGGAAAAATGTTGCCTGGTCTGATGAGTCTCGATTTCTGTTGAGACATGTATGGGTATGGGGGGGTGATATCCAAATATTTTTTATTTTGTTTAAATAATAATTATTTTCATTTAGTACTGCCCTTCGGAAGCAACAGAAGATACTTACATTCCAGGAAGAAAAAAAAGTTAAATTTACCTTGATCTTCAAATTCAATAAGTTTTCACCCTTATTCACCCCCTTTCATCATAACTAACAGTGCAAACCAAATGTTAATAAGCGATTTGTTGATTATTATGGGAGTTTTGGCACGAGAACAGACCTCAGTCACTGATAAACTCTTAAACTTGATTGACAGCACCAGCGATTGTAAAGGGAGCGTTCTTTGATCACTTATATAATTTAACCACAGTTTAAATAACAGGTTGTTTTCATCATACTAAGAGAAACAATGTGCAGTTGACCGTTTAGTCACTGGTTTGATTTACTGACACATAGACAAAGAACATCTGACTGTACATGAATCAGATCAGACCAGGCATAAGAATGAACACATTTACTTCCATGTTGTGGTATTACTGTCGAGTCCATATTGTAAAAGTCCGTTTGCAAAGCCTGCGCCGAAATTGCGCCTGATTTACCAAAGAATCCACAGTGAAATGCAAATAAATAAACAATGCTCAACTGAGACATTAACATTGTTGAAAATAAATATCATATTCCTAGCATTAGGATCCTAGGAAATGTTATTTTTAGTCCAGTGATCCTGTATCGCTCTTCTCTCTTCGTCATCTCACTAACAAATTTTGCATTTTTCGACGTTTCAGTGTGGACAAGAAACTTTTGGAAAACGCTTGATATCGCTAGTGTGGACGGAGAGCGTTTTCAAATGAAAAAGCCATTTTCAAATGTATCCGGATTAATGTAGATGTAGCCTAAGATCAGGCAGGCAAAACAGCCAGAGAAACCACAACATGGCTACATGTGACAATGTGATAGCCTATAAAAAATGTATTAGTTAGTAATTAATTAGTTAGTAAAAGTTATTTAAAGTTTGTTGTTGCTAAAGTGACACTTGTGCCTTAATTATAGGGCTGTGGGAGTACATAAGATGAAAGATTTGGGAAGCACCGGTCTAACACATTCAGCTACCCCACACATGCTGTATTTGTTTGGAATATTTTGGCCAAGATGATTAAAAAATCTTGTCTAATATACCAATTAAAAGCAAATATGACATAAGCATCGCCAGTTACTTGTTATAGTCCTAAACGGTTGCATGGGCATATGTGTGTTTGATTTGATGCAAATGTTTTGCCCTGTGGTGAATTTAGCTGTACGCAGGAGGCCTGGCATCATGCAGATGTGTAAGCAGGATTAAACAGTGTTTGCAGAACTATGCCTCTCCCTGCCCTGAGAATCCTGCAGAGAGAAAGCGAGAGGCCCATAGAAGAGCTTGGTACTGTCACACTAGTGTGGTGATGAATGGGAGCAGAGCACTGTTTAATTGATCTACAAGCTGTGCTGGGCAGCAGGGAGGCCTGTGCCTTCAGGCAAAGCGACACTGTAAATGCATTGTAACGCTTGCATACATGAGCCATCTTCACTATTGTTCTTATACTCTTAATTTGCTCTGGTCTCTGATTCACTCATGCTCTCCTCCTCAATGTGAAAATATGTTTTCAGGGAACTTATTAAAGGGGTGGTAAAACACATTCTTTTGAAGGCTTGACTGTGTCTGTGGGGTGCACTGTAACATGTGTTCATGCTTCGTTTTAAAAAAAATTGCCTTATTTTTCATATATTTGACCTTTATTCTACACTGCTCTGTCCCTCCTTGTAAAACGGTCTGATGCTTTCCGGGTTGTATGAAGCCAGTCCCTCAAAAATACGCGATGGGCTCAGATTGGTTAGCTGGCCCAGTGTGTTGTGATTCGCTAAACGCCTAGTGCACGTATGTCGGAAACGTCACGCCCCTTACCTTTATCGGAGGCTGTGCTTTGGTCAGTGTTAGAAACAACGGCGTCAATAAAACCATATCAATCTGAGCCCGAATCAGACCCAGAACATTTGAGTGAAGATGATCGAGCAGAACCTGTTCAGTCCTCAAGAGTAAAGACTGCGGATCTATAATGATCGCTACTGAATGGCACTTTAACTTTTGTATTTTTAGAACGATTATAGCCAAATATCTGTCACAAGAACTAACCCAAAACAAACACTAAGCACTGGCTTAAACTAGTAAGTTAGCCAAATCACACACAGAACCATGTTTAGCATGCCTGTAGATAAACAATACATAAAAGCTCTAATCAAAGAATCATTTACACTAATGCCAGGTTCGCTGTTGAGATTTTAACGTTAGTGTTTGTAACGATAGGTGTTCGTCGGATAACGTTAAGTATGAATGAGCATTTAACAGACTGGTTTGCAGAACAGCGTTGTCATCTGTTTACTTCCTTGCTACAACCTATTACAGGAAAACACATCGATGAAAAATAAATCAGACTTACAGGTTGTGGCCCGTGAACAGCTTCTGTTTGTAAATCCAGCTTTCAGGACAAGCCGTTGTGCATATCCTGTATTGAACTCGCGAAGTTTGTGGAAGTTTGTGTTGTCCTCCGTGAAATGTGCAGCGCGCGCGTCATGCATCCACGCACCGGCAGTGTTTTTTTCACGCAGCTGACGTTGTGCAAATCTGGCATTGAAATCGCGAAGATGGTGGATGTTCTCCTCCGTGGATGTGCTGCAGGGAGCCCCGCGCGCGCCTGATTCCCCGCTGACTCATACACACGTGCATATAACATGTTGTATGTTAAACGCTCTGCAACGCACCCCCGTCCCTATGAAGGCTGAACAGAGCAAGTACCCCAGACCTGCAATCCGGATGGAAATAACAGCGTTTCCTTGGCATCGCGGCAACAACACTCCAGCCTACTATACCACAACAGTGCCGTGATACAAAATGGCCTCACCCCCCCTTATTTCATATTCCCCGGAGGAGGGGTTTATGTAAATATTGGGCCTGGTGATGTCAGCAAAACCTGGGTGAATGTGTAGTAGTCCCTAGCGGCCGTTTACTGTAGTCCTTAGAAACTGATTTCTTTAAAAGCAAATATCTCCCTTTGCTTTAAACTTTGAACGTTGTAACTTTGCAGATGTTGTTTATGCTCAAGCAGCAACATTACACGTTAGCTAAAGTTAGAATAGTGAAATCGTGGTTTACCACCTCTTTAAATCGCTTATTTACATACAGTTTGCTCTGTTAGTTATGATGAAAGCATTAGTTAGTGCGCAGAAATTGAGTTGCAATGACAAGATCGCTGCATTCATGCGCTCAACATGTCAGTAATCAGCTACAATGCTCATCACTGCAACCTTTCATGCCACAATCTAAATATGATCCTATAATCAAAAATTTTGGTAACACTTTATTTTGATGGTCCCTTTTGAACATTCTGTTGACTATAAGTAACTTTGCTACTACATGTCAACTAACTCTCTCTAGAGTATTAGTAGACTGTCTGCTTAATATCTGCTAACTTTTTATTGTGATGGTCATCCAACAGACATTACACTGACTATAAGTAACTTTGCAACTACATGTCAACTTATTCTAACCCTAACCCTACTAGTCTACTAATACATTACTAATATTCTATTGAGAGTTAGTAGACATGTAGGTGCAACGCTACTTATAGTCAACAGAATGTTCAAAAGGGACCATCAAAATAAAGTGTAACCAAAATTTTTTATGATTGGTTAACATTGGTTAACATCCACATTTAATAAATTGACTAAACTTAAAAGTCTACTTTCAGTTGAGCAATTGCCAATTTAGATTACTTTTAGATTTCTTTAGTTGAATAAGAAAACAGTTATTTTCAAAATTTTCCTTTATTTACATGGTTTTAACATTTTCATGCTTAAAATGCCACAAACAACCTTAACACTGGGGGTCTGACTTTACAAAATAACCTGGTGACAAAATCAACAGCAGTTCAATTAAAACAGTCAAACGTGTCAAATATTGCAAAATCATTAATTATTTATGCCCCGGTGTGTGCTGGGAAGATAATTGTTTACCTTTTTTCTGAATAATTAATCATTGTAATAAAAATTGGATTCATTATTTTAATGAATAGTTAGTGTGTTTGCAGTTTTATTAGAGGCATTACTCCAACCTAATATGCTTGTTGGTTTCATTTATTGTAATATGAAAGCTAAATTTGATAGAAATTCTAAATAGTTTAATGGAAACCAAAGAAAGCAACAAAAGTAATTAAGTAAATCTTTTCAGCATTAATTAAGTGAGCTGAGAATAATTTTTTATAACTAATTATATTATTTTGTCTTATTTTTTATTATCGCAGTGCTCTCCAGTCTCTGCATGCTCCTTCTCCCCTCTCATTACAGAAGGATTTTAGGAGCCAACAACAAACCTCTTTTAGAGAAGTAGATCAATATACAGACAGCCCTCACATGCACTCATTTCTCTGATAAAGCCTCACCACTGCCATCAGTAGCCTACTCACACACAATGCACAACTCATATGTGCTTCTAATGCTCACTGGTGCCCTATTTTAATGATCTACATCCCCTACACATAGAGGAAACCACGAGGAGCAAAAATAGTTGCATCACTTTTTTTTTATCCCAAAATGTCTTGTTTCCCCATAAACATATCTAAACATGCTTTAAACAAGACGAATTTACTTGAGAAGCAAGATAATAAGACTGGTTTGCGGTGATTATCTGACTCTTGATTTTATCGTTTTGGTGAATTTTGGCTTGTTTTAAGCATTGTGCTTAAAAGTGTAGCCTTTTTAGTGTAGTGCTGTGAGTATTTACATATTTATACTGTTTCAAGCTCAAACAAGCCACCTGAACACAGAGAAAAAAGGTGTACAAATTGCACCTTTAGGGGTACAATAGCGTGTCACTGGGGCAGTACCCTTAAAATGACATCTTTGTACCTTTTTTACTCCTAAAAGGTGCATATTAGTACCTTAGAGTACAAATACATACCGTAAGCTACTACTATGAACCTTGTGGTAAAAAAAGTTCAAAGATGTCCTTTTAAGGGTACTGCCCCAGTGACAAGCTGTTTTACCCCTAAAGGTAAAATTTTTACACATTTGTGTGGCGAAAAAAGATGCAAGGGTCTCCACAAAATCCGAATGTAAGTGGTCACAGAAGACGCATTTGAAATACCACTACCGTAATAATACCAGGTGAAACGGTAATGCGTCTTAGCTGACCGGTTGGCTGATCAGTTCACAGATCATGCATCTTAATTTCAGGTGGAAACAGGGTCTCTCTCTCTCGCTCACCAATTTTCGGGATATTGTTTATAATTTGTTGGCATCAGGGAGCTGCTATCAATATGCGGGAGACTCCTGGACCTTCCAGGAGAAGCGGGATGTCTGTCATTGTATTGTAGTATATTATAAAACAATATGCAATAATAACAACATATTCGGTGTATATGATTATATTTATTACAATTATAAATGGATGCCACCTTAATTTGGGACATTACTTGTCCTTGTTCCTAATGCCCTTCCCATACACCTACCCCAGCCCTACCAACCCTACCTGATAAACACTTTATTCCCACAATTAAATTCCCATTAGGCACTTTATTCCCACTTTTCGAATATATTCTTCAAAATATTTTCTCTTTCTGCTGGCGCCGAATGTTTTGTTAGTTACCTGAATTGCATAGCTCCTTTAGTGGATTGGGTTCTAAAACAATGCTGATGAATGGCTCAGTGAATGCCTCTGTTATTGGCCTAAAATCATTCATTGTGAAATCACCTCTGAAAGTAGCGGCCTTTTCACTTTTTTTATTTCACTTAATAGTGAGCTAAAGATTCCTAGGACATACCTGAGCATCTGGATTTTTATATTAGTTGTGATATTCTTTAGGAAAGTGCATACAATCGAGGGGTTTTCAGAGGCCTTACGAAAAGCTCTGGCTGGGAGCAGATGGCGGGACTGTGCTAAGCTCACGCTGCATTTTGCATTGGGCAGCAGTTTGAGTTCAGTGGTGTGGCAGGAATTCCTCAGAGCCTGGGTCTCATCTGCTCTTATCAGTCGCCTGCAGTTGGGGAACGAGGTTAAAGACAGAGTTACAACATAAGGCGTAAGGCGTAAAGCTTCAGGGGCAAGGTTGAGCTGTGCTCTAGAGAGAGAGAGAGAGAGAGAGAGAGAGAGAATATTCCCCAAGAAAAGTCTGATAAATGCAGTGTGCATTTGAGTAGTCCGTCATGTTGGGGCCATCTGCACACGCCGTGAGTCTTACATTCATCACCCAAGTCATTTTTAAATGGAAATGTTCAGGGCAATAAATGGATTCCTTGCCCCTGACATCCCAATTTAAGCACAGTGCAGAGCTGGAAGGTTTACTTTCCTACTAAAAATACTGAATATTGAATGGACTTTTAATCCTCTAACGCTACATTTACAGCCAACGTTGGAGATACTTTTAAAATGAAAATGGTGCGGATATGATTATCAAGTGTAACATGTAGATTCAGCTAGTCTCAAATGGAAACACTATGTCATTTGCTGGTCAAAAAAGGTCCTCCCTGGACCTCCAGAAGGGAGACGCTGGTCCCCTGAGGGTTGTCTTTATGGCAGTGGTGACGATATGCTATTAACCTTATGTTCACCTCTTCAAGTAATGCCAAAGATACTCTTAAAGTTCATCCTTAAATGAAAATTCTGTCATTAATTGAGTCATCTCGAACTCGTATGTCTTTCTTTTTTGGGACACTGAAGGAAAAATTCTGAAGATTATCCCAGTCACTATTTTACATGCAATTCCAGTGACTCTGGATTTTAGAAACCAGTGATTTAAGGAGATCTAGACCCTGGCGCACTAAAACAGCTCCAAAACAAGGGTAGCAAATCAAAATAGTATTGTGAAAATAGTCTTTTGTTTAACAGTACAGAGACTTTTTGGACCCACAGTATTTCACCTGTACGGTTGTATTTTACCTTTGCTTTTGCCCCTAGGATATATTTTTCCGACTTCCCTTTGTAGTGTAGACAGAAACTGAGCACCTTTGTTTTTGTGGAAGCATTAAACTTGTTAGTGGGCAGTGAGGCATGGAAAGATATATGCCCTACTAGCTCTCTCACTCTCGTTCTCCTCTTTGTTCTATAGTCATTCAGACACAAAGGTGAGGCTCATTGGTCGGTGTCTCCATTGCTGTAAATATTTATAAAGCATGAGTTCTGAGATCAGCACAAATCAAGGAGAGACAGAGAGACAAGGGAGAGAGTTTTTAAGGTATTAATATTTAAGTCAGTCCTGCTGCCAGTGGCCTCACTTTGTGATCAGAGATGATAGTACTGTATATCTATGTTAGTAACAGTATACAATAAGAGCATTTGCTTATTTCCATGTCAAACACTTGTAGCTCAGCAGAATAATACATTAACATCTGCATATTAAGAATGCTTTTCGGTGTACTGGTAACATATTGAGTACAAAAAGTATTTTATTTATAACCGAAAATTGTTGCTGTACGTCAGTGGCTTTATGTTTATGATAATAACCACAACGATCACTAGATTCATCCCAATTCATTACTCATTAGTAGCAGTATGTCAAATGTGGCTGGTTATCGTGCCCTTACCGGCTGGTCACTAATGTAACTACACCCTCTGCAAGCAAAAACATTCTTTCTTCTTAGATAATGATTCAAGATTAGCATTGTGTTTTGCAAGCAACACCTTTGACCAGGATAATTGCTAGTGGTGGTTTGGGACTGTGTGTGCTCTAATTGCATGGTTCTGCGCCAGCCGAGCAAGTGCCATTTAAAATCAATGGGAATGCTAACATTTAGCATTATCGATTCCCATTTGATTCCAATATGGTAAAAAAAAGGTCAAAAATGTAGATATCAAATATATTTTTTTGCAAAACATTCTGTTGCAGCTGAATACCATGAAAGCAGCCTAAAGAAAAACGGACTAACTAATATAAATTTCAAACATTATTAAAGACAAGTATATAGTCAGTAATACAATAAGAACAAATAAGCTAATTAGAAATAGCACAAACAAATTCAACTTGGCAAAGTTCAGAAATATAAATAAAATGTAAAATAACACTTCATAGTTTTCTTTTAAGAAATAAAAAGAATAGATGAATCCTTATTAAAGTTACAAAAGTTATTCGGTCAATATCACTAAGTGATTTTCTTTTTCTTTTGTTCTTTGACAAACAGTAATGACACTGACGGCAGCAGGTTTATTAGCCTTTTGTCACTTTAAGACCTAATGCACTGATCCAATATAGTGTTACACATGTGTTTTCTTTCTCAACTGTTTACGTTCACTTATGACATTACCGACTCTGTTTACGAGGACATTTTGACATCATTTTGTGTGTTGTTTGTTTGTTTGAGTGCAAGAAGACACGAAGAGGCTCAGTTCAGTAATCATGCACTATATGATAGGCGGCTATTTGTTCATGCACTCTTGCGCTTGAATGTTTTAAAACCCCATTAAAATGCGCACTATTGATAAGCGGATTTGAAATTCCAGATTTTAAAGGGGTGGTAAAACACGATTTCACTTTTCTAACTTTAGCTAGTGTGTAATGTTGCTGTTTGAGTATAAACAACATCTGCAAAGTTACAACGTTCAAAGTTTAAAGCAACGGGAGATATTTGCTTTTAAAGAAATCAATTTCTAAGGACTACAGCAAACATTCCTCCAGGGTCTCTGACATCACCAGCCCCAATATTTACATAAACACCTCCTCCGGGATTATTAAATAAGGGGGGGCGAGGCTAGGGCTGTGCAATTAATCAAATTTCGATTTCGGTTTTGCCTCCCAACGATCACCAAAATAGTACAATCGAGAAAAAACGATTATTTTGCCATGTTCAGTTTTGCAAGAACACTCTTATTTTGTCTTGCGTTCTGAATGAAACGCGCACGCGCTCATCCACCCCTCCCGAAGCCACAAACTTTCTCAGATCGTGAGTCTCGTGTGCATATCATCCGCTGGAATTTAAAAACTCGGCGCGAGTAAAGATGGCAGAAGGAGGGCAGTTACAGCAGCGTTTGGTGAGCAAAAAAGGCAAAACCAACTCCGTTGTCTGGGAACAGTTTGGCTTCGAGGAATCAGACGACGAGCAGAAACATGCTACGTGCAAGATTTGCTACATGGTAGTGGCTGCAACGCAAGGGAACACCACGAATTTGAAAATTAAACAGAGTGACCTATGACAATCTAATAAAGAAACAAAAACTGACGAGAGCAGGGGTGCCGTGTAAACGTCCTTTTTTCCCCTCATATTTTTCAAATAATTCTCTCTTTGTAAACTTTGTTCAATGCATGCGAGTGCTGCCGTATGTTTGAATATGACCAGTCGTTTTCACCGTCATCACCCGGGTTTAGTGCCAGAAGACGCGAATGAGAAGCCGCGCGCGCTGTGAGGAAATGTATCTCTGTGCGCTCATCCGAGAGCGCGCACACGTCTCTCAGCGCGCAAATATTGAGTTCTCTTTCAAGTCTTGCTCTTGAACGGACAAACTCACACAAAACGTATGTCAACATGTCCATCTTGATGAGTATCCTAGCAGACATAGTCTGTATATGCCTTAAGTGAACTTTATACAGTCGATAAAGACGACGCAAATCCGATCCGGATTGAATAGCTTTTGTAAGTTTAATAGGATTCATCTTTAATTTATGCACTCAAATATGCAATGTTATTTTACATTTGATACATTTCTGTACCTGAAAACTAATGTTAGACGTACCTGAAAAGCATATCTAGCCGAACCATATTGTTGATCTTATTTATTTGTGGTTATCATTTTTACGTGAATACTTTTATACTTTGATTTGAATATATGCTATATTATTTATTTTAATAGTTCAAAAAGTACAACAAATGTTACAATTTCAATTGAATTGTTGAAAGGTGTATTTTTAATAAATACAACACATTCCCAAAGTCATGTGAAATAATCGTGTTACATAATCGTGATTTCAATATTGACCAAAATAATCGTGATTATGATTTTTTCCATAATCGAGCAGCCCTAGGCGAGGCCATTTTGTATTGCTGTGGGGAAGTGTTGTTGTGGTGGTATAGTTAGTAGGCTGGAGTGTTGTTGCCGCAATGCCGACGAAACGCTGTTATTTTCATTGAGTTTGCAGGTCCACTTTGTTCAGCCTTCCTAGGGACGGGGGTGCGTTGCAGTGCGTTTAACGTACAACATGTTATATGCATGTGTGTATGAGACAGATGGGAACAGGTCACATTTGCAGCAGATATATGCTGCCCATCATAAATCAAAGCACGAGACAGACAGGGGTCGAAGGAGAAGACCGGAAAATGTGACATAATGGACAATTTTCGTCTGTATTTGCAATACACGAGCCGGGGTTCAGCTGCGCAAGACAAACACTGCCAGTGTGAATGCACACGGGCACGCGTGGCTCCCGATGCACATTTCACGGAGGAAAGCTTCCACAATCTTCGCGAGTTCAATGCAGGATTCACACAACGGCTTGTCCTGAAAGATGGATTTAAAAACAGAAGCTGTTTACGGGCCACAACCTGTAAGTATGATTTATTTTTCGTTGATGTGTTTTCCTGTAATAGTTTGTGTTGTTAATTGTACGTTGTAGCAAGGAAGTAAACAGATGACAACGCTGTTTGGCTCTGCAAACCAGTTTGTTAAATGCTCATTCATACTTAACGTTATCCGACAAGCACCTAACGTTACAAACTTTTTTTTAAATCTCAACAGCGAACTTGGCATTAGTGTAAATTATGCTTTGATAAGAGCTTTTATGTATTGTTTATCTACATGCATGCTAAACATGGTTCTGTGTGTGATTTGGCTACTATAGTAAAGCCAATGTTTAGTGTTCGTTTTGGGTTAATAGTTCTTGCGACAGATATTTGGCTATAATCGTTCTAAAAATACAAAAGGAATGGTGCCATTCAGTAGCGATAGTAGTTTACCAGTAAAGGTAAGGGGCGTGACGTTTCCGACAAACGTGCACTAGGTGGTTAGCGAATCACAACACACTGGGCCAGCTAACCAATCTGAGCCCATTGCGTATTTTTGAGGGACCAGCTTCATAAAACCTGGAAACCATCAGACCGTTTTTACAAGGAGGGACAGAGCAGTGTAGAATAAAGGTAAAATATATGAAAAATAATGACATTTTTTAAAAAACGAAGCATGAACACATGTTACAGTGCACCCCACAAACACAATCAAGCCTTCGAAAGAATGTGTTTTACCACCCCTTTAAATCAATTTTTGATTCCCAACCCTATCAGTGATGGAAAGCATGTTCTAATCTAATCAGTTTTAATGAAATTACAAATCAAACTGCAAACATATCTCCCCACTCCTGACATAAATCCTCTGGCCTCCTTTATTATAACACAATACATTGCATTGAGAAATCCTGTTGACAATTGGAAAAGCTTCTTCTGTAGTACTTACTAGGGTTGTGTTCAGTCAAATTTAAATGTAGGGAAAATGACTTGAAATGCAAATGAATGCATATAACTGTAATTTTAATTAGAAAAGTGAAGTTTGTCAAAACAAATCTTGGCTTGGAAAATTTTGAAAAAGTTTAAAAAGTTTAAATAGATCGATACTGTGGGGAGATATTCATATTATTAGGGGTGTGCGATATATATAGTCTGCGATTTTATCGTAATTGTTGTTTTAATTACAGTATGTGCGATCTGACATTATCAAGGTATGTCCCTCACACCCAGAGAGTGCATGCATACACTATGTGTAACGTTAGTCTAGTGGGTCAGACACTAATGTTAGACACATTCAGAGCACGCTTTCACTGTGTGATTTAGTCTATTAAAATTTTAAAATGACAAACAAAAGATGGCAAAAATGCTTCTGTATGTATTTTATATTTATATCGCTTAAAGGGGCTATATGCAACTTTTCCCCCAAAATAAACGTAACAATAGCCTTTTTATTTTACCATTTATGACTCAAACATCTCCTGATGAGCATACTGACACCTTGTCCGCTCACAGTGGGTGCACCTATAAGCCTGTATCCTATTTTTCCTATTTTCTGGCGGGTCGTCTTTTCCCGCGCTGTCTGCGGATGTGACGTCACCACCGCTGCGAGAGCGAGCAGAAAATAAGAGCAGTTCTGTTTTTTGGCCACAGGTGTCAGTCGCGAGTTTAAATTTCAGAAAAACGCATATAGCCCCTTTAATATAGTTAATCAAAATCACACGAAGAGTGCTGTTTTTCCCCAGATAGCTGCATGAAAACACATGTGGTATTGATTTTATAAAAGTTTGATCAAGTTTGATAATTGGTTCTTACATTTTAGACACAATATTGCCTGTTTTTGTTCTGTTTCGCCAACGAAAATAGTTCCAAACATAGCCACAGCACTGTTGTGCGTCTCTAAGCAACACACTGCAGGTGTTTTGTTACTGAATGAATTAATCGTTTGAATGAATGATTCAATGACTCACTCATTAAGACAGTCAAAGCTTTGTTCCTGAATGAATCAGCCATTTGAATTAATCAGTTGAATCTCAATGACTCCGGCCACCTACTGGCTGTTTAAATTTAACATTTAAAGTATCTTTTTATGCTTCATCATTTCAAATATCAATATTCAATGTTTCTTGTTTAAAACATAAAAACATTATGCATTTGTAACAGCAGATTAATCATTTGTCACCTCTGAGCTGCATTAAACAGACTGTGTAAATGATCTAAATGCCACTTCAGATGCAGCTTCTGTTTCCTCTCCATTGCAAAGATAAATTATGTTGATACAGTTTTATTTTGATTGGTTAAAGCCCTATTGTGTCTTATTAGTAGAATTTAATGTATTGATTAAATGTAAGAAAACAAAACAAAAGATGCATACATTTAATAACGTTAGAAAAATGGCTTTATAAAGGTAAAAGTCCCCACCCATAACAGCTATATTGTCCATTTATTATAAAATCCCAGAAAATATCGAGATATAATTTTTCTGTTTATATATATATATAAACACTGCTTTTACAATGTGAACAATATATATGTGTATTTATATATATATATATATATATATATACCAAGGTTTTCACGAAAATATTAAGCAGCACAACTGTTTTCAACATTGCTAATAAAAAGAAATAGTTCCAGTGACAAGTGTCTTCTTTCAAAAACATGATTCCCCCCCCCCCCATTGCTCAACTCACTAGGCTTGTGACAAACCAACCCACCCTATCAATGTTCACTATTCATGTACATCTAATTAACAGCATTCTGGAATTATTAATTTGTATCATGTTGGGGAATTGGCTTGTCTGGATGTGCAATACCGTGTTGCATTATTTTTTGATTGGTAGCTATGCTGTTTTATATAATTGTTTGCCTTTCTCCAGTGATCTGTCATCAGGATTGTGGGCTGAGATTGATGACATTCTGCAGGCTCTGTGAAGCCCATTGTGCGATCATTAGGATATTACTTGCCGCATGTCATCATGCTACATTTGCCAAATTACACTGACGTCTTAATGAGAGAGAGGAGGCTTGGTCCTTAGTGAGCCTGACTATAGAAACCCTGCAGTTACAACATGGCAATGTATCATTTCACCCTTTGTTCTCCTCACAGTTTTTTGCTCTGCTTCTTCTGTTTCTCTTTCTCTCCATTTCCCTCGTTTTTTTTCCCTCCTTGTGTGCACTCACACACGCAGGCATGCCATTTGACTCCAACATCACATAACAGACAGCTTGTGCAAGGCCTTCAATTCGGCCAGAGAGACTGAGCAATTACTCACTCATAGAGCCAGGCCTTCACTCAGCCCCGCAGCTACACAGCCAGACCAGTTATCACTCGCTTTGTGCTGTTTGTGGAAACTCCTTTGGCTCAATTGTCATGATTTTTCATACGTCTGCTCTAAAAGCCTGTAAACTGAGAGGAACCGAGAGGAAGGACCAGCAGTGCAATGCGTCTTAAAAAAACTGCTTGTGAAACTGTGGTGTGAAAGAGACTGAGCAAAGAATGAAGGGGATGGGTGAGATTGTGGGTAAAAAGGGGGGAAACGGGTGAGGGAGCAGAGAAGTAAAGAAAGAGAAACACATGAGAGGGAAAGAAAGAGCAAGAGTGAGATGAACTGCCCTGGGATGTAAATGCTGACAGATTGGCTGTAAGAGTCTGCAGCGTCCAGCTGGAAGATGGCCACACTGGGAGATCTCACACTGCTCTGAACTGCCCGTCAGTACGGCACTCATCACAACAGGCCTGTATGAGGAACTTCTGCAAAACACAAAATGACAGTTCAGAAGAGCTCATTAAAGAATCAGTTCACCTAAAAACTTTTACTCACCTTTATGTGCTTCCAAACATTCCTTTTGAAGAATGTTCTGGCCACTCATTTACAATGAATTTGAGAATTTGAGTCGTAGAATGTTAATCACAGAAAATTATTGTCTACCCTAGCTTTGCTAGTCACGTTTGTAAAAGTTGACGATGAAAGAAACGATTTGTGAACAATAAATTTTTTTGAGTTGCATCTTTTCAATGAATTGGTTATAATTGAATGACAATGTTTTTTTTTTGTCCGTTCCTAATAAGTTGTATGGACGTTTTTTATTCATCCATTTTCTAAATGCATCTTAATAATTTTGTTGTTAATGATTCATCCATGCATGTTTCTTTTTTTCTGTTTTTTTGAGCTAATTCTTAATCAAAATGTCATAACTCGATCTTCCTGTGAAACTAACTTTTCTGTTGGCATAGACCATACTTCCTCAATAATTTTGTGTGTGTAAACTCGGCCCTTTCTTAAATTGACCGCAAGCTTGCATTCAGATCTGCCTCTAGAACCAAGTCCTGTCCTACATCTGTTTATTTTTCTTTATTTCTTATCCGCATCCTGCTCTGAGCAGCCCGAAGAACAGTGTGAGTTATCTTACACGGCTTAAGTTGGCATGGAATGAAAGTGGCGATAGTTTTTTCTTCCCTATTGTGACGCATATCAGAGGGAAACAGCTTCTTGAACAAGAAAAAATTTAGGGCTGGGCAGGATTTAACTCTTTCCCCAAAATTGATGGAAATTTCCAGCTTTCCATGTTTTTACTGTTATACATGTTATATCTTCTGAAAGAGTACTGAATCCCTGGATCAAAAGACATGTGAAGAAGCAGAAACAAGCAATAGCATATGTAAGCTAGAATATTTTTTTGTTTGTTTAAAAGCAGAGGCTTTGTTCTTTCTTTTGATATATTGTAGGTTCAGATATTCATACAATAAAATATTCTCTTCCACAGGGATTGGCACACACAAACCCACCTCCCCTCACTCACATGTTTCATCTGCTCTGGATGAATATTGTTAGTGTAACAGGGCTTGAATTTTGCCGCTCAGTACTAAATTGAGTTTTTTATCCTTGCTGCTTTTTGTGCTTAAACTGTCAAATACACACAAAATAAAGTCAAAATGTCGGTCTTGGCAAGTATTGATGGAAACAACAGTTTAGAAAGACAATGCATGTGTAACAGTATAATGGATCTGTTCGTCAGGTCTTAAAGTGACAGCAGCCTAGTTAACCTCCTGGCAAATTATAAGAGATAATATTTAAAATATCTATATGAAAGTTTTTCCCCAATAGTATCTATGTCAGAATTGTGGCCAGTGAAAATGCTAGTGGCTAGTGTTGGGCAAGCTACTTGGAAAAGTAGTGAGCTAAGCTATCAGTTACTCTAAATTGAATTAAGATTCACTACACTGAAAATACCCCCCTGGGAAATCAGCAACATGGCAAAAGTAGTTTACTACATCTAAGCTATTTTTATTATTATTATTACATTTTTATATTGGACCAACTTCATTCCAATCAATGCTATCTCAGTGATCAATAAAAGTCAACAGATAGACAAGCATACTTTTTCAGTTCAATTGTTTGATCAACAACTGTCCCAAACCAATTTCAACAAAAACATGTAATCCACATAATAACAAAACCAGAGGCCTATACCATGAAGCCGGTTTAGCTGGCTAAGATATGTTTAAACTTAGTTTGTGCAAATCCTGGGTTTTAGATACCATTAAAATGATTTGTCTTTTAGCAGTGTTAATCTCCATAGTAGTTTACGCTCCACAGCTAGCCTGCTCCAGGACAGGTTATGTTCTGGATAAGAGATCTCAAACTGAAATTGGACGTGCGCAAAGTGACACACCTCTGATCAGCATCATGGGACCAACAAAGCCTGAATAGATCGATTGGTTTTGTCAACTCGAAACTAATCCTGTAACCCCGAGTTTGTTAAACTACAATCATGGTAGGCTACAGCCCCTGTTATTCACGCGACACAATAGAGGCTTTTCCAAATTTGCATAGAAAAGACATTTTTCTTTTTGTGACCGCGCTGATGATGCGCTTACAACAGCGCATGCCATGCGCGAGTGAATTGAGCACTTGAAAACAAAAGTTTACTAGATAGTGCGCACGCACCGAACCCATCTTTCCGTGATCACAGCCAAATGAATACTTTCAAATGCTTGTTCGCGAGACAGAGCGGAACGTAGAAAGTGAAGCATGCCCGTGACTTTAACTGCAGTTGTATTTCCAATATGAGCTTGATCTTCAGAAATGCTTGGGAATATGTAGCTTTTGTGGACGCTACCACACTACTTGATTAACAAAAGAGCTTCACTACTGAAAAGCTGTTTGATTCAGAAAACAGCAACGCTACCACCACGCTACTGAAAAATGTAGTTAAAAAGTAGAAGCGTCACTGCATGTAGTGACGCTACTGCCCAACACTGCTAGTAACTTTGTAAAACCAGACCCAGAACTCTACAGTACTACCCAATTCTTGTAATTCTATTAGTTGGACTGTTTTGTTTAACACTGTACTTGTAAAGTGGGTCTGTAATTGAAAAGACCCCCACTGAGCATGCTCAGTGGAAACTTCTCTGTCATCAAATTCCTCTTTTAATGAAGCCCATTATGCATTAAGCACTTGTAGATCTTGATTGGAGTGCAGGATTTCAAAGTGAGGTTCAAAAATAGCTTCAAAGACTCATGAAAAAATCATTAGAAGAGAAAATCAACACAAGCATGCAATGACCAACTTTTGGACGATGCACCCTTTCAAGACATCAGGCAGCTTTAGGTTACATTAACCAATCTTTCTGCTTCTTCTTTAAGTCAATGTTGTAATCTGGGTAATCCCAAAATTAAGATCTCTCTCAGAGTCTCAGAGCATCAATTAAAGATGGGTACATACATGGAAGCACAGACAATCGGGGCTTCCTTTTGCCTTCTAATGAAGATCTGCAACCAAAATATCAAAGAAGGAGAGTTTCATGTGTGCTGTGCTGCATATTTCATAGATTTCCCTTTACAACGGTTTTATTTACGCTTGTATCAGAGTGTTTGGAAATCAATGTATGCTTTTATGCATGTACTTACGAGTTTTTTGATCACACCAAAGTCAGATAGATAGCCTCTGGTCTGAGCCTCTGTGCCTGAGTCTGCTTTCATGGGTGCTAGTATAAAGACAGATCCTGGCACCGCACCAGGTTTGATGTTGTTTTGCCGCCTACACGGCAACTCTCTCCTCTTTTGTGTCAGAGGGGGGAGTTGAGATAAAACAGAAAGCAGCAGTTGAGGGAATGTTGTTTTAGAAGTTTATTGATTAAAAAATTAGAAACGAACCAGGAATTTATAAAGTTATTTCCCTTCACCCAGCTCATATTAGTCAATCTGAGATGTTTCTCATCATGGCATGCCATGCATAGAGCTTTTGTCTGACTGGAGTTCTATGTCTTTGAGGTCATTCTGAATCATGGGCATCTTGGACCATATATAAATATTTATTTTTCAAATAAATGCTCAAATAAATCACACTTTCCACAAAAATATGAATTATGATATCGTTTTAAACATTAATAATAATAATAAAAATAATAAAAAATAGTTTTTTGGCATATTAGAATGATTTCTGAATAATCATGTGACTGAAGTCTGGAGTAATGATGCTGAAAATTCAGCTTTGCCATTACAGGAATAAAGTGCATTTTAAATATATTCAGATTGTAAAATTTTTCCCAATATTACTGTTTTTTTTACTGTATTTTAAAAAAAAATCAAATCAATAAAGCCTTGATGGGCATAATAGTTACCCAAGCGATACTCAGTTTAAAGCATTATAGAGTAAAACGCAGACAAATTGATTGTACTGACAAAATTTCGACATGAATGTGTGATTTGTCACAGACACCTTTTTTCATGATTACCTGTAATAATCATAGAATAACAAAGATACAGTAGTTTTTGAAGGTTACATTGAAATTCCACTTGGCTCAGAAATTGGAGGGGGCACGTGGGCATGACACTTCTGTGCTGAATGTTGAATTTCAGCAGTTGCTCTTAGCAGGCAGCGGTTAATAGCACAGAACGAAATGAGGGAACCCAGAAGTTCACATTTGAATGCAATCAAAATGTTTTTCTGAGAATGATGAGTCAAACTCGCTCTACTGCCTCACCCACTTAAGAAATCCATCATATTAAGTTTTATCAGTGACACTTCATTTGCCGAAGCCATAAAATCAAAGATGTGTGTTAACCATTGATCATTACCATCAATCAATGGCTTTTATTAATTAAAACACGACATGAACCGGCCCTCTGTGGGTCATAGCAGGAATTGCCGCTCTGAGCCGTTGCTTTGAGGCACAAAAGCGGCGGGCTCCTTTTATCAGGTGTCACTGAAATAGATGATCTCACTAAATAGGGACTTCATTAGCACTCAATTGAGAAGCAGGGGGAGGTGCTCAGTGTAAACTTAATCTCAAATGGAATAGATGTGTTTTAAGTGTCCACACCTTGCCAATCTGTCTGAATCGCTGGAGGCTGGATAACCTTTGGTCCTGTTAAAACTTAATGATGTGTCTGCTGCAGCTCAAAGTGTCCACCTCCCGATAATTAGCAGACGCACAGGAAAATTAACTGCTTCAGTTTTGAACTCAAATGGATTTGATATCATTGCAGGGTTATTGTGCATTGCATGGAGAGAGAGCAACCATTCATGGTCGTGCAAAACATACACTGACATTCAACTAATCAGATACATAGACGTTGATTTGGGTGTGAATAGAGCTAAGTGTGTTTGTGGTGTCATTGATAAAATTATAAGTTATAAGTATTATAAGTATTTTATTCCAATTTATAACTTAAATTAACAGTTACTCGGGATGCTAGCTGGAACTTATTAGTATTTGTAGGTATTAGTACTTTTGTATGCGCTGTCTGTGCCGCTACGCGTGGGTAGCTTTATTACCAGTGTCTTTGAAAATTTCTATAATGAAATAGCCAGTAAAATAAAGGCGTTTTAATAATTTGAAGAAGAGTGCCTTGGATTTTCTTTTTTCCACATAAAAATATATACATAAGACAATATTTATGAATACTTTAAATTATAAATACAGTGTAATAAAACAAATCAGAAAACAGTGAGCAAAAAATCAACACAGTAAATTCCTTAATTTTTAGTTCATACTGTACATAGTACATTTGTTTGTTTATATTTTAAATTTTCTTAGCGGGTATATTTGTATTGTTACATTTTATTGTTATATACTGTACATATTGCTGAATATTACATACAGTATATTACAATCTTATAGTATTTAACAAAAATATGAACCTGTTATTTCCATAAATGTAATATTGTGCGAACCTAAAAGGATTCGTAAATATGTCTCTAAAGTTGTTCTTTCATAAAATGCATACACTTTAGATGCTGTCAATACGTTAGAGTGTTAGTTGACCCAAAAATGAAAATTACCGCTGCTGACCCTCGTGTCGTTCCAAACCCATAAGACTTTAGTTCATCTTCAGAACACAAATGAAATTATTTTTTAATAAGATCTGAGAGATTTCTGTCCCTCCATTGACAGCCGCAACAACCACTTTTAAGCCCCAGAAAGGGAATAAAGACATCATAAAAGTAATCCATGTGACTCCAGTGGTTTAACCTCAGTTTTATGAAGCCACAAGAGTGCTTTTTTTGCGCAACAACCAAAATGTAATTTACCACTTTATTTACAGAATATTAATCTCCAACGCGTGTTCACGCAGTAATGTCTGCTCTCTTGTCAGCACAACACGCATGCGAAAGATTTTGGAATCTACCGCCGCTTCAATATAATTATATATATTAATTGAGGCTTTGATTATGAATTTAAGTAGGAGACATCTCCTACTTAAATTCATAATCAAAGCCTCGATCAATATTCATCCTCCTATATAATTATTAGGATTTTAATTATTCTTTCCAGTTATGATTTTGATTAATCAATATGACCCATGATTGTTTCTTCCTTTATATTTTCAAAAGTTTGTATTTGGTCTCTGAGTGGTGACTGAGGGTCTGTCCTGGTGGTGTGTGATGTTTCGCAAAAACACTCGATTTCAGAACATGTTGTCGTGTGTTTGGATTTTGGAGGCATCACACACCTCTAACTCGACAGGAATGCATTAACAGGGATTGCTCATTTAGCCCAGCTTCCAAAGATGAAATATGGATTTGTCTTTCATTTAATTGTATTTAATTTTATATTTCCTCTTACTGAAACCCTAAAGAATCAAGATGAATATGGTCTCTACTATTGTCTGTCTCTCTCACTGCAAAAGCACATGTTATCAGTATGTTTTGGAAAACTTTCTCTGGTTTGGATCAGAGCTAAACCAACTCTAACCTTGGAGAGACTGTTTATCTGTGTATGTGCGCAGTATTCAGTGTTACAGATCAGTATTGGATGTGGACTACGGGCATCCTAAGAGACGGGTGGACTTGTTGTTCTGGGCAAACTGGAGCCTGCCAGCGTCAAAAAGTGATATATGGACACCTGAATCTGATTAACTGACAATGTGTGGAAATTTACCAAGACTGTCCATTGTCTCTGAGCCAATCAGAATCATTCAACTTGCAGTAATGACGATGCTAGACCTTGAAAACAGTATAACTGTTCAAAAATTGTATGTACGATAGGCGGAGGCGGGTAGGCTGGTAGAGGGAGCACGGCCTACGAACTCCTGGTGAGACTTGAAGCTGGCTTCTGCTGATGAAAATGCAAACTATTCTTCAGTAAATTTTTCTTTAATTAATTACACTCCTGACTCTTGGTCCTCATTTTTCACTATTGGTCCTGGGTCCTAAGCTGTTACCCCAACACATGCGTCTTGGTGCTCTTGTGAATGGGCTTGAAAGTGATAGTTGCGTAGGCTGTCAATGGAGGAACAGAAAGCTCTCAGATTTCATTAAAAAGATCTTTGTGTTCCGAAGATAAACAAAAGTCTTACAAGTTTGGAACGACATGAGGGTGAGTAATTAATGACAGATTTTTGTATCCTTTTTTGGGTGAATTTATTCTTTAATATTGTTTGTTTCGTTGTTTATTGTTATATACTACAGGATCTAATGTTATATCTAAAGTTTATAACAATAAAAACCAGTTACAGTTACTAATGAGATCACGTTGGTCTAGCATGCAATTGTGCTTTTTGCATTCTGACGTGAACCACCATTAACTCAAAAGAACCGGTTTATTTATGGTGCGTGGACAATTGTTTTACATAAATACATAAATACTCTTTCTTTAGGGACATTTTTACTTAACTGTGTTGGTGAAAACATGGTGTGCCTTCATTTGGTTTTTAAAATGTCGCCACTCTTGTTTGGAAGGATATGAAGTCTTTTAAAGGAATCATTTTAATGCCACATTTTGAAGTAAAGCATTTGAGCTGGCTTTATAGGTTGGGATTGAACTTTTAGTCTGCATATCTCTTCAGATGCTATCGTGCTGTGCTTCATCTCATAAGCATTAGCACCTTGGCTAATAGCACCGTAACATTTATGGTTATGACTTGAACAGTCAGGCACAGTATAATTGGCATGCCCATATTGCAGAAGAATGTGAAAAGTACTGTACTGACCTAAAAAAAAAACCCTGAGGAGTTAAAGTGTATCTGTTGAATGCAGATAGAGTATTTCACGCTAGCAACATGTTGATTAGCGTAGTTGGGCGCCCTGGTGAGAAGACTGGTACAGTCTTTCTCGCACCTAAATCTCAAGGTGTTTCTGGTGTTGAAATATGTGAAGAAGCCCCACTGAGTTTTCTCAAATGCTCTACTGCAACGAGCATAATTAGATTGAATAGTTTGGCTTCAAAAGATGAAACCGAGCGCCTCGCCTTCAGCCCTGGCCATTGGTTCCGCACCTGAAATGACGTTATTTTGAAGTACAGCGTGAATGAGACCCATTAAAATGCATTTAACCTCACCTAGAATTCTCAAAAGGTACACCGCTCAGTGGAAGGCGGGCGCTCTTACAATCACTTAATCACTCAGTTCGCGGACGGCACAAACTCATATTCTGGTGTGCAAATTGCTCATGCTTGGAGTTTACTACAAAATGGCCACTTTGCTGCAAATGAAAAACGGCCTGGTGTCTCAGAGGTGATTTATATGGCACTGATGGCTTCGCGTGCAGCGGCAAGAGTGTGGGGGTGGATCCACCAGCTGCTGAAAGATCACATGACCGACCCTCATTTCTGTCTCCAGGAGATGGTACCTGATAAATTACTGTTATGCAATTTTATACCACACACCGGGAGAGTGACTGCCCTTCACATGAATTTAAAGTGCTTCACCTCCTTCTACTGAGTTGAACTGAAGTGAAAAGGAGCACATTGCAGTCAATTTTCATGAACTGCCTTCAGAATTGTAGCGCAGCACCGCGCTTGTCATGCGGTGGTGTGTGAGAGGCTGCAAATAATACGTGTTCTTGTGGATGGATGTTCAGCACCAGAACAGTTCCCCCACAGCTCAGACACTTACTCATGCAGCATTTATTTGGAGAGGATTGTCTACTGCTCTGTTGTGATTGCTCTGTCTCCTAGATTAGGACGAAGAGCTTTCCTCTCTATTACAGCCGATACAAAATGTATCTCACCGCCGGTGACCTTCTGTTTATTTATACAGCATTGTACAAGGGAACAGCTGCTGTTTTGGCAAGTTCTGTCAATGTTTGTAACATGGGTGTCGCTTGGTCTTAAAAAGTGGTGAGGACAGTTGTGAGGCGGGACAGATGTGCTAGTCATGAGTGTAGCTCATGAATATTAATTTGATTATGCATAATTTAATCATAATTATCCAGATATAAGGTCTATAGTAGAGCAATAATATTATATTTATATACAGTGGTGGCCAAAATTATTGGAACACCTAACAGATCTGAAAATATTGACCAAAACAACATGATTTAATTTCATAATATTCATGAAACATGCAGATGGTTGCTCTGACCATCAAATCAGATGAAGTGAGTTGAACTGTTTTTATCCACTTTTAACTTTAATATTTGGTATGTTCACGCTATCCCATGCCTTCTGAACCCAAAGGCTTTCCTTTGAATGTACAATAGATCTGTCCAGTTTATTTTCTAACTCACCCAAATGTGCTCGATGGGGTTGAGGTCTGGACTTTGAGGGGACCAGTCCATCATTTTCAGTGTCCCAGCATTCCGTTGCAGGTTCCAGCAATAGTTAGAAGAATGTTTCGGGTCATTGTCCTATAAATAAATCCAGGCCAAATAACTCCCAGATGCAAAGTGTTCTAATAATTTTAGCCACCACTGTATGTATATACAATGAACATAAGTATATTTATAAATCAAAATGAACCGTAGATTGATGCAAATTTATAATCAAAATAAATGAAATATTTAATATTTAAATATGAATGAAAATTTGTCAGCCACTGTCAGTCCCAAGATTTTTTAGGTCAGTGCACATATGCATAGATTAGCAACTAGATATTAAATAGTGGTAATGTTTTGTCTTGAGAACTGAGAACAGTATTTGTAGCAGGGACACATTTTGTTTTGTGGTTTCATTACTAGAACTGAGAAAAAGCTGTAGAATAACTGAATCCAGCACCAGATAACGGTCATTATAATGACTGTTATCAAACAAAATGGAAAAAAACCTGCTCTACAATTGTAGATGTTTCCACTGTATTAGACACATCCCTACCACAAGCTATTTCATAAAGCGGCGGGGACGAAATCGGCAGTGGCAGAAAATATGACGCCTTTGGTTGCTGCAGGGAGAAAGACAGGCTTGAATCTGCATGAGCCTGGGCAAGATGGGATCAATAAAAGAGCAATGAGCATTCATAGTACACTGGCTTTCACAACAGTTTTTCAGATTTTACTGAGAGAAATGTCATTGGGGAGACAGCGCATTGATACCAGGTTATTGAATGGCGAAGAAAGTAAAAATAGATCATTTTAATGAAAAAGAAGAAGGAGACAATGTGAGGCACAGACATTAAGTATTTCATCAGGCTGTTTTATATCTGGAGGAAGTGTAATGGATCAGACTGCTTTACAGTCTGGATGACATCTTAACTATGATCAAACAGTAGGGTATCTGGCTCTTTACCCCCTGGGAGCAAGCTGGTAGAAGAGCATGTTCTCTGTTGTCTAGTAAAAATGGTGATCCGGAGAACATCACTCCATCCGCGTCAAGATAGGAGGGTAATGGAGTAAAATAATTCATGCACATTTCAAATTACGTCTTGATCTTTTTGTACTTGAGGAAAGGCTATGCTTATATACATCTATTGGATCGCTCATGCGGTGCTGTAAAAATTATTCACACTTTTACGTGTTTTATCTGTACCTCAAAATCTGTAAAACACTTCACTTAGTAAGAGTGAATAGATTGGTGTTGCAGATCATCCGTGATGTGACGCATAGATCGGTGAGATCTATAGTACATTTCACACCAAAGAGCGAACTGATCTAACCTTGGTGGTCTCTAGGTAAAACAGCCTATTGTTTGGAACTCAGATAACAAGACAGCAAGTAAAGCATTTGAAAATCAATATAGAATAAAAACCGGCTCTTAGAAGCCTGAAAGTATGTCCAGGAGCTACCTCGCTTCCAAACCACCCTGCTGCCGCGTAGCCTGTCTGTTCTCAGTTGTTCTTTGCTCTGACTATCTTTCTTTTCCCCCTCCCTCAGTCCTGAGGGCCCAGAGGCCCAAGCGGCGCAATCTTGATTTGGAACGCACTCTTATTTTTAAAGATTCCTGACAGCTCCACGCGTCTTGCCAGCAAAGTGTTGGAAATGAAGCGCACGGATGATGTACAGAGACAGTCTTTCACGGCCCCTCAGTCTTTGTTTCTGTCACTCGTCCTCTCTCCCTCTCTCTCCTGACACTTTTGCATGCGCTCAGTCTTACCTGTCAGCTCGCAGCACAAAAGTTGTTCTCATCACTGTAGTCGGCCACACCGAAGATGCAGCATCTGCACTCTTGGCGGAGGAGCGCTGATTGATGTACCACTGTACCACCATCATTTCCTATTTAGCTCCATAGCTGCCTCTGTGTAACCCCTGCATATATTACAAACCACACTGGAGCAGCATATCTGACTTTGCAGTATATGGGTTATACGCAGTATGTAACCACATGTGATTATATCGATTTTTAAAAACTTTCCCTTTTAAATGTCAATGGAATTTCTCCTGGGGCTTCTGGTCCTTCAAATGACACGAACACGATGATATTACTTTGAGAATTGGTGGTGTTAAAGCCTAATAGTGCTCTCTGGGCACTCTTTGTTTTGCTCTGGCATTATATTTCTACTAATTTTGTACCAGCTATACCTCAAGTTCATTATTTTACCAGTAAAGCTGGCAATATGCACACTACATTTCAAAAGTGTGGGGTCTGTTAAAAATGTATAATTTTATTCAGCAAGGACACATTCAATTGATCAAAAGTGACAGTAAAGACATTTATAAGATTGCACAAGATTTCAATTAAATGCTGTTATTGTGAAATTTTCATCAAAAAACCCTCAAAAATATTAATCTGCACAAATGCAGCAAATAAGCATATTAGAATGATTTCTTAAGGATCATGTCACTCTGAAGACTGCCGTAATGATGCACATGATTACAGAAAACTAATTACATTTAAAATTTATTCAAATAAAAAAAGAGTTATTTTAAATTGTAATAATATTTCATAATATTGCTGTTTTAATGCAACCTTGGTGAACATAAGAGACTTCTTTCAAAGCATAAAAAAATGTGTACCGACCCCAAACGTTTGAACATTAAAAGGCTTTTTGTCCACCTCATGTACAGGAAGACTAATGCAATGCTTGCAGTATGAAAGGGCTTTGTAGTCGGCCTTTGTTGCATTTAAGATTAGTGCTCTTTGCTGGGATTCCTGTATGTTGCGGATTAGGAGTTACAAGTATCCTGTTTATGAAGGGATTTGAAGAATTAGGGATGAAACAGAAGGGTATACACGCAATGCAAATGTGCCCATTTCCTTCTCCAGCACGAATACATATGTAAATGAATGCAGTTTTGTAGAAACCTCTTGTTATATCTATTTGCATGATATAAAATATGCTGGTGAAACTTGCAGAGTGTCAAAAGAAGGTTCTACTGTACTGCTTTTGAGAAAGCAGCTATTATTCAGTTGTCTGCTCATAAAGGTTTCATTTGCAGTAAGACGTACCACAACAATGCACAGCCACAAATGGAGATTATTGATTCAGTCAATTGCCATAAAATCACATCCATTTCCTGCCTATTCAGCAGTCAGCTGCATAGAGTGTGGTGAATGAAATATCCACACAAGCCCATTACCGAGCCAAAACCCGAGTGGAAAAAAAGAGCACATCAGGCCATCAAGATGAGAATAATCTAATATCTGCCTGCAATTGAAAATTCCTCCATTCAGCGAAATGTCCCTTTTTAAATTTGAGGCCTGACTAGATAGATTAACAGAGCATATTATAGTGGTAATTTGTGTGGAGAGTAAAAGCTTTACCTAGACCTATTACCAAGACAAATAGGAGGGCTGATGCATTTTGCAGGAGAGAATGGTGGAGGGTGGGGAGGCATCTTGGCAGTCAGAAAAGATGGAGAAATTAAACTGCATTTCTCGAGCAAACAAGATTTAAAAGCCTGTTGAGTCCACCTTTGTTGATGGCCAATGATGATATTTTTACTAAGCAAATATGTATTATGGAGTAGTATGTACTCTGTTTAATTTCAACAGCATGGTGACTGGAGTGTGTAATTACTTTGTTTAAGATGGGAGCTACATAAGTGTATCAAGCTATTATTTTACCTCATCCCTTCCCTTATTCTTCTGTTTTTATGATGGTTAACTACGGGCAAAACATTTTATTGCTTGGCGACAAGGGAGATGAGGAATATGTTCACTCTAGCATTATCACCATAAAGCTCCATTTACTTTCATGAGATCCAGCATGACAACGCGGGGCAGGACGCAGGTCGTTATAATTATATGATACATAGATGATTCCACTCAGGCTGAGAATTGCCAGCAACAGCAAAGCTGGAGAGCATGACACCCACTAGAATGAGATCATTAAATGAGATGTATTCTGGGAGGGGAACCATCTGTCTAGTGCACACTGGCTGGGTGTTTCTTCTTCCATTACCAGAGATGGGTCGCTGCCACCCCACAACTCTGCAGCCACTTTACATGCGAGTGATTGTGTGGCCTGGGTGTGCCTTTGGCAGAGCTGAATTAGATGTTCAATTTAAACCCAATGTTTCTCTTTCAAATATTTATGGAGTCTATGACAGTGCTTTTATGCGATATCCATGGCTTATGTAAGGAGAATTATTTAGTTCTTGAGAAATGTTGAAGCAATATGAAAAAATAATAGCGTGTATGTGGTTGTTTTTCCCTTGTACTGTGAAGTGAACTTATAATAATAGTCATGGTATCAAACGTGCTGCTATTCCCCCTTTGATTGAACATGTTTTCGGTACTGTAGCTTTAAAAAATTACCATTCTGTCATTTACTCACCCTCATGTAGTTCCAGCCCATAAGACTTTTGTTCATCTTTGAAACACAAGCAAATATATTTTTAATGGAACCTGAGAGATTTCTGTCCCTCCATTGAAAGTATATTAGGCCAAAAAAGTTTATAAAGAGATCGTAAAAGAAATACATATGAATCAAACAGTTTAATCCAAGTTTTCAGAAGAAACATGGTCACTTTAAATGATGCACAGGTTTAATTTAGACTTTGATCAGCGCACATTTAACAAAAGTCTTAATAGGTTTGGAATGACTCAAGGGTAATTAATGACAGAATTAAATTTTTAAACCCGCTTTAAGATAAATGTAAATGGCCTTTATTAGGATTGGCTAACCTCTTTGCATGTGAAAGTGATCGTGTGAATGGTCATATGTTAACTTATTATTCTGACATCATAATGATTCCACATGATAACTGAATTTTGCAAAGAATATGTCTACACAGTATGTTGAATATTTGTATTTGAAAATAGTAAGGAAAATTGTACTCTCTGTGATATGTTCATTTTAAACATTGAGCAAACTTGTTTACCACCCACACTTCGGTCAGAAGTTCATCTCAGGTCTAACAACACTTCTGAAAGCATAAATATTAAATGTGTATGAATTGTAAAGTGTCCATTTTACAAAGTAATTACACAGCTAATTTATTGAAAAGGAAGACAAAGAACAAGTAGCAGCAGTCAAGACTTGTAGTACTGTGTGGAACACACAGACGACACCATTGTCAAAACGATCGGATCCGCGAAAACGAATAAAAACGTTGTATTCTGCTGCCAGGCCATTAGATGACAATGAAACACTATAGACTGAACATGTAATTCGCATGCGCATGACGTCATCGTTTTCACAGATTCACGTTTTTATTGTTTACACGGAGACCATTTTAAAAAACGGTTCGGGTTTTCAGGCACCAAAAACACTGTTGTCGAGTAAATGAATGGCCAAAACACATAAAAAGTTTTACGTTTTAGTTGAAAACGGTGTTTTGTAAACAGCCCCTTAGATCTGCCCTTTTCTTACAATTGACTGCAAATTCACATTCATATCTTCCTCCATTCAATAAACAACCAATAAACACCCTACATTTTTTCACTTATCCATTATACTTAGATGTACAGAATAAGAGATCTGTTGTTTCTTCTTGTTTCATTGTGAAAAAATAAACAAAGGTTATTGGTACAAAATGTTTAACCGGCACACCCCTAATAGTGACATACCAAGCATTTACCAAACTGTGACACAACCGTGACTACTGAGCTATGAAACATCTGAACAGTTACTCTTGTTGTAAACAGACTGAAAGGAACCATCAAGAAACTCTCTGTGGGAAAAAGATTCCGAGGGTGCCCATGTCTAGACTGGAGATGGATTCTCATGATCAAACATTTTCATTGTTGCGGGATGAATTGTAAGATTAAACTCTTTGACCACAGGGTATCCTGTTCAGTCTGCCAGAAGAAACGTGGATCCTGGAGTTAATGCAGGACACTAGGCATCGATCAGTCTGTCTGAGCCTGGGACTGCAGCCCAAGCACTGGCTATCACTTTAGGTATTGGTTGCATCAAGGGGGAGATAGTGAGTAGCTTCCTGTTTTCTTCCAGGTTGTCTTGCATTGATTTCTTTTTCTCTCCTCCTCTTGATTTTGTCGCGGGATTGAAGGCTGACGCCTCCTCTCGGTGTCTGAATGTGATATCTCATGCCTGCTGAGCACAAAGGGCACGAGATGGGGTTGTTTTCCAGCCGGATCAGGGTCATCTTCAAACAATCACCTTCACCACAGCATTTGGCTGTATTGTTTATATCCGCACATACACGACCACAGGCATTGATCTGCTGTCAATACCAAGGCACTCGGTTCTGAACACACTGCCATTCGATTCCTTGTGTCTTTCTCTCTCTATCTCTCCCATTACTGCGCCATCAGTCTCCTGTGACCTCTGCTTATGTTGCTGGCTTTTTTAATCATCTTCTGAGCCTCAAATCCTAGATTTTGTATTGAAAACCACAAGAGTTGCATGTGTGCTTAATGAAATGACATTTGAAGTGGATATTACACAAAATCATATTTCAGTCGCAAAAGAGTAACCACTCAATGGATATTAGTACAATCAGTCTGCCATGGTTGTGCACAGAGCTTGAAGAGAGAAAAACATATTTACATTTACACAAATTATTATACTTTAGAGGTTTTATTTTTTTAAATATTGATTATTTTTCTAATTCTTATTGATTTCTTTTTTTCAAATTTATTTTTTAACAGTACATTTTATGTGAAATAAATATAAATTCTACTGACGGAATTAGACGGAAACCAAATGGGATAACAAGGAGCAGGTGATACAAATCAATCAAAGTATTATTTACTATAGAAACAAATAGGAACCTTCTTTGAAACCAACATATAACTAATAGTCCAGGAAAACGACCTGACCGTTACAGTTAGGCTATCTAATTAAGGTGTGCAGTGGAGCCGATATCTGTATCTGTATTTGTAACAATCTCAAAATTATTCAGATCTCGTCATTGAGACGTTGCCACAGTTCTTCTGGATTTAGTCTGTCTCAGGTTTTTCTGTTTCTTCATGTAATCACAGACATACTTGATGATGGTGAGATCAGATCTCCGTGTGGATCGTACCGACTGTTGTCAGATTCCTTGCACATTCAAAAATCTCACTGGATTATTAATTAATTAATGGCAAAAGGAATGTTTGGAAATGTAAACTGACATATCCTACTGACACAGTACAGCAAAATATATAAATAACAGGCTTACATTTTTTTGTTGTTGTTTGAAAATACTAACGTGCCTAAAGGCCTGTTCACACCATCACCCGTAGGTTTCTGAAGAGCAGTTTTGAAGCCTAAAGCCGGCCGTTGCCATTTTTGGCAGTGCATCACCACGTGTCACTCCCAGATAACTGAAAATAGGCAAATAGGTGGGACGTGGGTGGAGCTGAGGTGACTGGCGACCATAGTAGCAATCTACCTGTCACTCAAGTGGCCATGTCCTTAATTATGCAGAACTATAAGGCTTAATATAATTTAAATGGATGAGTTGGACAGTTGTCATGAAGGGCAAAATTAGCTGTATATATCAAAACCACTTTTTGTACCAGGCTGTAAACATATTTGGTAACACTTACAATAAGGTTTCATTTGTTAAAGGGGCTATATGCAACTTTTTCCCCAAAATAAACGTAACAATAGCCTTTTTATTTTACCATTTATGACTCAAACATCTCCTGATGAGCATACTGACACCTTGTCCGCTCACAGTGGGTGCACCTATAAGCCTGTATCCTATTTTTCCTATTTTCTGGTGGGTCGTTTTTTCCCGCGCTGTCTGCGGATGTGACGTCACCACCGCTGCGAGAGCGAGCAGAAAATAAGAGCAGTTCTGTTTTTTGGCCACAGGTGTCAGTCGCGAGTTTAAATTTCAGAAAAACGAATATAGCCCCTTTAACATTAGTTAACATGAACTAATAATGAACTGCACTTATAAAGCATTTATTAATCTTTGTTAATGTTAATTTCAACATTTACAAATACATTATTAAAATCTTGTTACCATTAGTTAATGCACTGTGAACTAACATGAACAAACCATGAACAACTGGATTTTTATTAACTAACGTTAAAGCTATACTATGTAACTTTTCCGTCCACTAGAGGTCGCCTGTTCAAAATAAAGGTGTAGTTTGATGACGCCACGTTTGAGCGCAGAATCTTGGGACATGTGGTCTTCACCTCACAGCCGGTGGAAAAGAGTCAGGAAAGGACTCGGGCAGAAATCATGTTCATCTTAACTCCACCCACTGGCAATTTTTGAAAAATGCTGGAAAAATGGGCAGAGCCCAGCGGAGACAGAGGGGACGAACCGAGGGCGGAGCTGAGCGGAGAGCGTGCACCTGATACCCGCAGTGACGGGTTGATTGACAGCTGTCTGTCTCGCGAGTCGCAAAGATGGAGAATGACTGGAGTGACGCCAGCTTTGCAACAGAGCGGTCATTCTCCTACCTTCACCTGAAGTGGAGGAGGGTGAAAGGTCTGTAGACACAGGGCCAGAGCCTTATCAATGTGAGCCGCTGGCTCAAACTGCGTTAACTTCCGATGCAGACGATGATAGTGAAGCAGCAGCGCAAGAGAACTGACCTAATCTATGAACAGTCAAATCCTTACACTGATTGCCGCTAAAAATAGATCAGATATCTGATATACATACGATGTATTTTCACTCAAATTGTCTGAATCAATAAGTTCAGACCTAAAAGCCTATTATAAACGGATTTCCTCAAATAAGTTAGACTATATACGCCAGCATGTAACGGTATTGTTGTTCGTTACCGAGGCAACCACTTGCGTGTCAGGGTTTGAAAGCGCGTCTCATGTATGAAACTTATCTGTACACATGACGGGCGGAAATAATATCTCAAGAAAAGCCTGACGTATGCTGACAACTGCATTATTTAACCGCATTTTCTTCATTACAATGTTACAGCAAGTGTCAAGTGAGTTTCATTCATAATGTTTCTACTTCATGTAACATGACAGTTCATACTGGAGTGAAGCCGTTCTCATCATGTGATTGGGGAAAACATATGGTGAGCTCGTGCCAGGGGCGCGGATAGTGAGCCGTTGGAAGTACCATCCTACGTCACAATGTACCACAACGTCTAATAGGAAAATTCAACTGCAGTAGCCACCGTTCAACCTTAAGAGGGCAGCACTTTGGCGGTTTTACACCATATTTTATAGAATTAAAACACTTTATACTCTAAAATGTCAAAACATTTACTCGAATCAATGAACAGCATTAATAAAGCCCCAGTATTACAGATCATTAACTAAAAAAAGTTGGTTTAGGGTTTAGTTACCCTTTAACATTACTGTAGTATGAAGCAGAGCAGGACCGAGTGTTGTGGAGCTGAGCAAGGCCGCAGGAGCGATTGAAGAGCGGGACTGTTATTATGGCATAGTCGCTGGTGGGACTTTTATTATGGCATAGTCGCTGGTGGGACTTTTATTATGACACAGTCGCCGGCGCCACTTCCTCTTTTCCAGTCATGAGTATGAGGTAACGCAACCCTGTTTATCATATTAGATATATCTGAGTGTGTTGAAAAGGAAGTTATGACGTTCGCTCGGCGGCTGCTATGACACTTGTTCACACTGCAGTGAGAGTACAGCGTTTCTGCTAAATAAAACCGGAAACCGAGGGTAACGCAGATATGATGCAATCGACAGGCGACTCCCTCAAACGCATAGCTCACACGTCCCGGTTCCTTGGTTAAAATAGCAATTTATCACGATTTATAAATAGTTTATAAATAGTACTTAGAATATCTGGGAGATTCTAAGTACTCAACTGAACAAAATATATAACACTGGCCTAGTGGTTTTTGGATAGTTTACTGCAAAAATCTTACATAGTTCACCTTTAACAAAGATGAACAAATGCAGTAACAAATGTATTTCTCATGGTTCGTTCATGTTAGTTAATACATTAACTAATACTAACTAATGAAACCTTATTGTAAAGTGTTAACATATTTTTTTCTGCTGTAAAGTTTGGCATTTTAACATGGGGGAGATATAGATTTGACTCCCTTTTGGAGCTTGTCTCTAGCGGCCAGTTGATGAATTGCAGTTTAAGTCACTTCCGTGTTGGCTTCAAGAGAGACCGCGGAAGGTTGCCTTTTGGTTCACACCAACAAAGATAACTATAAAGATAACTATCTTAACGTCCAGCAGATGATAGCATACTGTTCATTCTAAGCGTGTGCTTGTCTGTCACTTTAAATGCTCAAGCTCGTTACAGCAGGATGGATTCTGATAGGCTGTCAATGTTTTTATCATTCATCAGCTGGATAAAATCGTTCTGATAGTGATTCCAGCGATACCGTTTCTCTGTGCCTTATTTCATATTAATCACATTGAATGTGAATGGACAGTTCTTAGATTAAGCTACAGTATGCACCAAATTTAGCATTGTAAGTTAAATCTCTGTCTTGTGTGACTAATAGTCTTTGTCTAGCAGGAGCAAGAGGGTAGACTGTCTTGTCAAGCTGGTACAGAAGAGAATACCGAGAGTTTATGAGAGCCGGCACTATCTAAGAATAATTACCGGTCCTGTACAGAATAGCCCAGAATTGCTGGTATTCTGTTCCTGTGAGTACCGTCTCACTTCTTGCACCAGCTGTACATCAGTAGACACATATTGCTGCGTAAGTAGGTAAAGTATATTTTTCTTTTCCCCAAGCATGTTTTGTTGGAGAATTTATTGCCATCAGGCAAATGCCATAAGTCCCCCATCAGTGTAGCAGTTGTGCCCATTGAGATCATTTAGCGATGATGATTTCATTAACACGGTGGTAATTGTCATATGAACAGATACAATGACAATTATGAAATGGATTTATTGTACCACGTTCGCAAGTGGGTATTTTTCCAGAATCTCTTGGGTTGTCAGGTAATTGCTGCTTTACTTAACTGCCTGGCGTAATCGGTGCCACAGCTCCCAGTATGTTCATGAAGGGCTGATTTGCTCTGAGCTTTGTGAGTGTTGCTATTTTTGCACTGACACATGTCTCCACAATTACCATTTGGTATGTTAGAACTAGTTGACTGAACCTAATAGGAAAAAAAAACACACACACCGTAACAAACCATTTTCATAATCAGTATTTTTGTCTTGTTTTCCAGTAGAAATATGTAAACATTCATAAAACCAGATTCATTTACTAGAGAAGCAGAATTGTGTATGATAATAATACTTGTTTATATGTGTAAGAATATGTGTTGCATTCAATTAAATTCCTACCCACAGGCAAATTGTATAAACAAGAAAAACACAAGTGGCAAAAAAATGCCAGTGGGTTGAAAACAATAAGTTCCCTGAAAGTTATAGTTAAAGGTATATTGCCCATAATACTATTAAAATCTTACACATTTTTCCTTCAAGTAAAATTGTAAGGGATAATGTACAGTCATGGTAATGAGAAGCAGTGGGGTTTTGTATATGTCCTAAAGAGGTTTATTTACTGAATAGTTACTTTTTAAAATAGATAAGTAGATCAAATATTTTAGTTGACATTCTATATAGAAATTTGAATATTTGACCCCTAAATGGTGATTCAATCTTGTTTAAACAATGTTTAAATGTTTTTACTGGCAAACAGAATTAAATGTTTTAGCAGTACATGGATTCCCTATAGCTTCACTGTATTAATATAAAGAAGAGAAGTGAAAGATCATAATACAAGTGCTATTTGAATTGGGTTGTGAAATTATATGTGCCACTGTAGTGTACACAGTTGATCATCTTGCATATTGAATTCTTCTAAGTGCTTTTACTCTCCAGTCAATTCATTTTATTGACTCACACATATGTGCTGTATTCATAGCTTGTTTCATTTAAGAGCAGGCACACAGAGCTTGAAGAGACATGCAGTTGGAGCTCTTTCATCTTTAATATAGTTATTTTCACACTTCCTGTCACTTGATATATTTCTCTCTGTCATATCCTCTTCTGGGACCTGAGTATAACGACTGTTCGACTTAGTGTGCTGCTTGGGTTACAACATGACAACTATAGCCCATTCACAAAGATCTTTTATTTGCATATTTACAGAATTTCTGCACTTTTGATACCTGACTCTTGGTTGGCTGTCAGCAATATAGAAAGGTTATTATTAGATTATGTGCAGATGCTTTTTATCCAATGCAATTTACAGTATACTTGATAGGGAGCAGAACCCCTGGAGTAAAGTGCATTGCACATGGACACAATAGAAATACAGAAAACAATTCTTACAAGAGACCTATAGTTTTTTGTATACTTAGTCAAAAGTCCAAGCAGCAACTATAGTTGCCGGTGGGCAAATGCCTTGTAAGTACATATAATGGGGAAATGGGGTATATTGTGTTAACAGGTTAATAAATCAAGATTTTTGGTCTTGTTTAGTGCTTTTTGCTTTCATAATATCCCACCTAAAACATAACTTAACCCTTTAACTGACATCTCTACTGTACAGTAGACCTTAATTCGATAGGGAAAAATATCATATTTTGATATTATGTCTTGTAAGGGCCAACATATTGAGGACCCTTCATCCAGTTTGGAATGGATGCGTTTCATTCTAATCGGTCAAGGACGCTAATTCTTTTTATGACTAGTAGCTCATAGTACTATTTGTTGTTTGTTGTATTTTCATATTCAACAGATTATAAGATAGATGCAGCTTTTTTGAGTTTGCATCGAATGTTCTTCGACTTTTATACATAATACATTTGTTTGTGATTGTTTGTGTAAAGATTGATCTGTTGAAAGCAGTTATTTTGAGTTAGATGCTAAATTTTCTCATCCTAGTCCAGTTTGACATTGAAGGGGTGCATACAACATATTTGCCCACCACTATAGTTGCCGCACATTCAAATACGATTTTCAAGAAAAAAAACTAAAACTTGGGGAAAATAAATGCAGAACACGTTCACATAGGACACTTTTAACATGACCATATGCATGAAACCATTCAGAAAAATTTGGGCACAAATGGGTTAAAGGGGTGATGAATTGAGAAATCAACTTTCAGTTGAGCCTTTTGTGTATATAAAAGTTCATCGTGATATAAGAATATCCTGCAAGTTTCAGAGCTGAAAACGTCCTTGTTAGTCAAAGAAAAGCTTTTATAGACACCAGGCCTAGAAAACAAGAGCTCTCACAATATGTCGACCATTTACGTAGTAGGACGCCGAAGCGTCACCTCAAGCCCGCCCACTGACTCGTGAAGCTAAACGATGCGGAATTGACTGTAAACAAGATAGAGGTAGAGACTGAATTTGCAGACATATTAAGATTAAAACACAATGCTGTGCCTTCTATATTGGATCCGACAGGAACGGTGCAACACACTTATGTGAGTAAAACGTGTTTATATGTGTTAGTATTGCATTGTTACAGATCATTTGATATCTATTGATTACATACCTTAGCATGCGGTCACCGGCTGGAGAAGGTGTTATTGGTTCATTCGTGATCAGACTCGGACTTGTAATGCCAGCTCGCAAAGCCGCCCCGGGGCGATGTGCTTTTCAGACGGGCGTGCGCGTGTGTGAGAACGTCTCGGTTACGGATGTAACCCTCGTTCCCTGAGGAGGGAACGGAGACGTAACGTTAGTGACTAACGAATGGAGGTTTCGCTTATAAGCCTATCATCTTCGAGCTTAGAGAAAACGCCCAATGGCGTGCCAATGCCATGGGGCATGCGGAATTTGCATACGTAACTCCGCCTCACCGCGTGAGTATATAAGGAAGTACGAGGCAATATCGCATGATGTTACCTGCTTGAGGAGCCAAGACTGAACTCCTGCGTTCCAGGTAGCACAGCTGATGTGGCAACGGGACGTTACGTCTCCGTTCCCTCCTCAGGGAACGAGGGTTACATCCGTAACCGAGACGTTCCCTTTCGTTCAGTCACTACGACGTAACGTTAGTGACTAACGAATGGGGGTCCCAATATAATCCCGCCACTCAGCTGTCTTCCAGTGCCCTGCGTAAGTGTGAGTACCCTGTCGTAAGACTAGTACGGACGAAGGACTCCCACTTATCACAGGATTACCAAGGTACACTGGGAAGCATATCCCAGTGAGGGAATGCCAAGGATGCCTACCCGTGGGGAGGACTTAAGAGACACATATGACCCGGCTAGGGGCTGCATATGGAGATCTCTAGGGTACCAGCCGAAGGTGGATTTTTAACCCTAGGGTTGGCGGGGGACACGCAAAGGGAAGAAACCCACTCACTGCGGAGACTTACGGTGAAATACTCGTGTGGGGGTCGCCGGAGGGGAACCATGCACACGGGGCACCTGGCCGGAGAAGAGGGTCTGGGCTCGCTAGAGGGCAGACACACAGGTATCGGCGTAAGCAGTGCTGGAGGAGCTCAGGGCTCTCGGGGAGCTCACCTGAGGAGTAATCGCACGTATCCAGTCCGTGGAGTGGAGTGGCGAGCAAGCGAAGACACCAAAGCCTGGTCCATTACCGGCCCCTCGGGGGGGCGAGTACATAGTCGGACACTGGCTCCACTCGGAGAAGTAGAATCTGGCGAATGTGTTGGGTGTCGCCCAGCATGCAGCTCTGCAGATGTCGGTCAGCGAGGCGCCATGCGCTAGAGCCCAAGAGGAGGCCACACTCCGAGTGGAGTGTGCCCTCACACCAAGGGGACATGGTCGACCTTGCTGCTGGTAAGCCAAAACAATGGTGTCCACTATCCAGTGAGACAACCTTTGCTTTGAGAGAGCACTTCCCTTCCGCTCTCCACCATAACAGACAAGAGCTGGTCTGAGGTCCTGAAACACTGCGTCATGTCTACCTAGGCGCGGAGGGCGCGTACTGGACAGAGCAATGCCAAGGCTGGGTCTGCCTCCTCCAAAGGCAGCGCTTGCAGGTTCACTACCTGATCTCTGAAGGGAGTGGTAGGAACCTTGGGCACATATCCAGGCCGGGGTCTCAGGATCACGTGAGAGTTAGCCGGCCCGAATTCCAGGCACGCTTCGTCAACCGAAAAAGCCTGCAGGTCCCTGACCCTCTTAAGAGAGGCCAATGCGGTCAGCAGAGCCGTCTTCATCGACAGGAACTTAATATCAACCGACCGCAAAGGCTCAAAGGGAGGCCTCTGCAGAGCACTTAAAACTACTGAGAGATCCCAAGAGGGTACGAGAGGAGAGCGAGGAGGATTCAGTCTCCTCGCTCCCCTCAGGAACCTGATGATCAGGTCGTGCTGACTTACCTTTTTGTTCTCCAAGAGATCGTGGCGGGCAGATATAGCGGCCACATAAACTTTGAGGGTGGAGGGAGACAGCCCACGCTCCAGCCCCTCTTGGAGAAACTCAAGCACGGACCCGGTCTGCATTTCCAGGGGTCTTCTGGCGGGAAGAGCACCAGGTGACGAAGAGGTTCCACTTCAACGCATAGGCATGCCGAGTGGACTCTGCCCTAGCGGAAGTGATGGTGGCGACCACCGTAGGTGGCAGGCCACTCAAACCTGCCGCGTCCCGTCTAGGAGCCACACGTGGAGGTTCCAGAGGTCGGGACGCGGGTGCCATAGGGTGCCCCGTCTCTGAGTAAGGAGGTCCGGTCTCAGAGGAATAGGCCAGGGAGGGGCTGTCGCAAGAAGTATGAGTTCGGGGAACCAGGTCCGGCCGTGCCAGTACGGGGCGACCAAAAGGACCTGCTCCTTGTCCTCCCTGATCTTGCACAGGAGCTGTGCGAGTAGGCTCACTGGGGGGAACGCATATTTGCGTAGGCCCTGCGGCCAGCTGTGCGCCAGTGCATTCGTGGCGAGCGTGCCCTCGGTCAGGGAATAGAACAGGCTGCAGTGGGAAGAGTCGTGGGAGGCAAACAGATCTACCTGTGCGTCGCCGAACTGTTCCCAAATCAGCTGGACCATCTGGGGATGGAGTCTCCATTCTCCCTGGAGAGGCTGAAACCGCGAGAGCTCATCGGCTGCGTGGTTCAGGACCCCCGGAATATGGACAGCACGAAGGGACCTCAGGCGCTTCTGACTCCATAAAACGAGATGGCGGGCGAGTTGAGACATACGGCGGGAGCGTAGACCGCCCTGGTGGTTGATGTACGCTACTACGGCCATGTTGTCTGTCCGGACAAGCACGTGTTGACCCTTCAGCAACGCTCGGAAGCGGTGCAGGGCTAACCGTACTGCCAGCAACTCGAGGCAATTGACATGCAGTAGGCGCTGGGGTCCTGTCCAGGAGCCCGCGGCTGCTTGTCCATTGCACATGGCACCCCAACCCGTGGCAGAGGCATCCGTCGATACGACAACATGCCTGGAAACTCGTTCTAAGGGAACACCTGCCCGTAGAAAACTGAGGTTCGACCACGGGGTGAGCGTCTGTAGGCAGGGCCGGGTCACTTGAACCCGGAGCGTGCCAGACTGCCATGCCCATCTCGGGACTCGATCGCGAAGCCAGTGCTGAAGCGGTCTCATATGAAGCAATCCGAGCGGCGTTACCGCGGCTGCAGATGCCATATGCCCCAGGAGCCTCTGAAACAGTTTCAGTGGAACCGCACTCTTGCTCTCGATTTGACGGAGGCAAGTCAGCAGAGACTGCGCGCGCTCGCTCGAAAGCTGCGCGCACATGGCGACCGAGTCGATGTCCATACCGAGAAAAGAGATCCTCTGCGCGGGGCAGAGTTGCTCTTCTCCCAGTTGACCCGAAGGCCCAGACGGGCTAGGTGTTGGAGCACCCGATCTCTGTGTCCGCAAACCTGCTCCCGAGAGTGGCCCAGTATGAGCCAGTCGTTGAGATAGTTCAGGATGCGAACCCCGTGCTGCCGAAGGGGCGCAAGGGCTGCCTCGGCAGTCTTCGTAAAGACGCGAGGGGACAGAGATAGCCCGAATGGGAAGACCGCGTACTGATATGCCCGCCCCTCGAAAGCAAACCGTAGGAACGGTCTGTGTCGAGGAAGGATGGAGACATGAAAGTAGGCGTCCTTCAGGTCGATCGCTGCAAACCAATCGTGAGGACGAACGCATTCGAAAAGGCGTTTCGCAGTCAACATCTTGAACGGAAGCCGGTGAAGGGATCGGTTCAAGATGCGAAGGTCCAGGATTGGCCGTAACCCACCGGTTTTCTTGGGTACAATGAAGTAGGGGCTGTAGAACCCCGAATTCATTTCGGCTGGAGGGACAGGCTCGATCGCACCCTTCGCCAGCAGGGTGGCAATCTCTGCACGCATGACGGGGGTATGGGCCCCGGTCACGGTATAGCGGACTCCCCTGTAGCGGGGAGGAGCCTGCGCGAACTGAATCGCGTAGCCGCGCCCGACGGTCCGCGCGACCCAGCGGGACAGCCACGGAAGCTGAAGCCATGCTTCCAGAGACTGCACCAACGGGGTCATACGGATGGCAGACGTACCCAGGGTGGGGCAGCGAGGCAGCGTTACCGGCCCGGACAGGGAAGGCTGTTGGGTGTCCCGGGGTCGGGGCACGGTTAACGGCTGCGTCCTGACAGAGGAGACCAGGGAAGGACGCACGTTCCACTGGGGTCTGCTCTGCCAGGAGGCTGGCGACAGAGAGGGATGCGAGTGGCGGGACCTGTGGGTGGCGCACACCGTCATCACCGGTCTCTGGGTCCTCAGAGACAGGAACATGAGTTCTTCCCAAGCGCTGCTAGCCCGGGGGCCAGCAGCGGAAGGATTTTCCCCCGGCCCTCCACCGGGGGAAGGAGAGGCCCTGCTGCCATCCCCTGGGAAGAACTGGAACCCATCTCTGAGTTGTCCACCTCCAGCCTGGCGTTTAACCAGTCTGGGGAGCGGACTGGGCGACATCCTCAACCACCTCCATGGCGCGGCCCAGGTGAAGGCTGCTGCTGGGGCCGGGCGGGAAGAGGGAGGGCGCCCTCGGCGGCGAGCGGGCCGAGGCGACTGAGCCGGCGGCTGGTGCAGCAGCTGGCCGCCGAGGCAGTACGTGTTACAGCCTCAGTCTGCTCTAGGGCGGCCGAGAACCGTTGGGCGCAGTTCTCAGCCGCGCCGCCGAAGAGGCCAGCCTAGGATATGGGTGAGTTGAGGAGGCGGGCCCGCTCAACGTCCTCCACATCACCAGGTAAGGCCAGGTGTTCTCCCAGACCACAGCTGTGGACATCGCCCGACCCAGGGAGCGTGTGGCCACCTTCACCGCCCGGGGGCGGGATCAGTTGCGGCACGCAACTCAATGAAGAGCCCTGGGTCGGCTCCACCGTTGTGCATGTGCAAAGGGGCGGCGGACCACACCACCGAAGTAGACAAGCCCACAGGCTTTGGGAGGGTGCTTAGGACAGCCACACCACGCCACGTCAAAGCCCTCTGTGGACACCGTAGTGCGCAACAGAGAGTTCAACAGTGGGGGGGAGGGGGCCCCAGTGTACCCTAGGCCGCGGCCCCATCAAGGGCAGAGAAGGCGGAGGAGGCCACCAAACGGTCGCGGGAAGCACGGGGACTTCCGGGACCGCGTGATCTCCTCATGCACCCCGGGAGCGAAAGGCATTGGGGGCGGGGCCCAACAGCTGTCGGGTGCCGCCCCCAAAAACCAATCGCGCAACCACGAGCACCCGCGACTGGGCGGAGTTCCACACCAGCGCGAGACTCGCGGCTGCCCGAGATAACATGGCTGTCAACTTTAGGTCGGATCAGGCAGTGCTGACACACCCGGAGGCGGAGCACAACCTAATCGTCATCCCCAAAGGACTCCAGCCCACCTTGGGATGCGGCGATCGACATCTCACTGCTATCCGGAGCGTGATCTGAACGAACGGGGCGTCAGAGACGGGCCGTTGATTCAGTCCAACACTCGCGGGAGGCGATGTGTAAGAGGGGGGCGTGGCCCGAGGAATGAACGTCGGGGTTCTTAATACCACAGCACCGCCCTCAGGTCACCCTGGCCACCAGCCAAAGTACCATCTCACTCGGGGACGGTAGATTGGGGTGTGGCAGAGGGGACTCTCTCTCCTCACGGAGATCATTGAGTCTCGACCGCGACATCGCGATGGTCACGTTCCCGCAATGGAAACGTGACACATCCGCAAACACTGCCCGAACGTGCTGAAGCCCAAACACGCTCGAGCAGTGAATGCGCCCATAGACAGCAGCGGAAATCGATCGCACCCGGAAGTGGTCTTGAAAAAGACGTGCCACGCGCAAGCTCTTTTTGTGAGAGGAAAGCCTCACAGTCGATGCCGAAGCGCCCAGGGAAACACACACCAGCTGTCAAACGGACCACTGCGCAGATCAGCAGGCAGGAAGTATGCGATCACTGGAACGCACCGTTACACCAACACCGACTGGAAAGCTGCTCATCTCGAAGAAGCTGACAGAGTCTCAGAAGGCTGTAGGAGTGAAAAGGTAGGTTCTCTTGGCTCCGAAAGCAGAAACATAATGCGATATTGCCTCGTACTTCCTTATATACTCACGCGGTGAAGCGGAGTTACGTATGCAAATTCCGCATGCCCCATGGCATTGGCACGCCATTGGGCGTTTTCTCTAAGCTCGAAGATGATAGGCTTCTAAGCGAAACCTCCATTCGTTAGTCACTAACGTTACGTCGTATTGACTGAACGAAAGGGAACCGCGGTTATATTCACTGATGATCGAGCTAAATGATACAGAAATAACATTCCAATCAATCGCGGGTGGATGAGAGATGAATCATTGTGTTTGTTTGATAAAGACATTTTGCGAGCCCTGGCTGTGGGCTGGGTGATTCATTCCGGTTTCCGTTTGCCACACGCTGTCACTGACAGGGGAGCAGAAGCTCATTAAATATGCAAATCTTATCCAATTCTAGCCGTGGGCGTTTAGTTCCAAGTCTTCAATGTGGCATGCCCATCAAAACCGATCGTTTTTCAGAGAGCCTCAAAACCAAGGTAGAAAGTAGCATATTACTTATTCATTATCATATTTTTGAATGTAAAAACCATGCGGACGTCATAAGTGGATCTCAGACAACAGTATAAAAAAATTAAAAAGCCATTTCATGAGACCTTTAATATTTACTTGTTATGAATCTTATTAATCTTTTCTTTCCTTATGTTACAAGATTATTCTTGTACATGTTATTGATTTCTTTAAAGACCCCCTGTGGTGAGAAAGTTTTTAATGTTGTTTATATGGTGTTTTTAATATGCTGCAAACTCAGTCTCAAAAGCGCAGTTTGAAATCGCCCCTGTTCTCTACGTCACAAACATATAACCAATCCCGTCAACGTGCAGGGCAGTCTTCTTTGTTACAATTTTTACACATCTCTTTTTCATACAGAGAAGTTTAATATGTTTTTTTAGGTAGCTTTCTAGTGATTATAGTATTTGTCCTTTCAGGAGCTTGACATCTCCTGTCATTTTATGAAATAGAGCTCCAATTGTGGAAAAGAGAGTACAAATTCTTATGATGATGAAAAATACAGCATATTAGAATGATTTCTGAAGGATCATGTGACACTGAAGACTGGAGTAATGATGTTGAAAATTCAGCTTTGATCACAGGAATAAATTGCATTTTACAATAGATTCACATATACAGCTATTTTCATTTACTGTATTCAGACTTCTTTCAAAAACTTTAAAAAGTCTTAATTATTTCAAACTTTTGATCGCCAGTGTGTAAGATAATCCATGTGAACTAATTAGCAAATTAAATATTTATCTTTCCTAACACGGGACATATGAAAGTTGCCAGTTTCACCATGTTTTAGTGTTAAGTTTGAGAATGATAATTTGAGTTTTATGAATCATTTTCAAATGATTGTTGAAATTACTGAAGAAAGCCTGGCGACAGATACACAAAACATTCACTCTTATCTGATATGCTGAAAAGTGCTACGTTAATGTTTCTTTGTGCATCATGTGATGAATAATGTAAATGGCATTAAAATATGAGGAATTCGAAAAGGTCAGTAGTTTGCATCCCTGGAAATTAACATTTGTTGTTTTTTACCGTAAACAGTTGGCAAATATTGCTGTTGTCTCATCATGTTCAGCTGCTTATCTTACCTCGGCTCGCACTCTTCAAGCATTAAAAAGCGACGCGCTGCTCGGTTTCTGTGGACAGTAGGCCTTAATCTCGCCTCATTCGACTTGATTGGATATCTCAAACATTTTGACATTCATTTTGCCATTTTAGACCGCTTAACTAGAGTTTTTACTTCGAGTGGGCCACTTAGTAAGGGCTTACGGAAGATATAGGCTACGTAAATTCTAGTAAATTACTATAATTCTATAATTCAATCTTCATACATAGCAATGGACCGGCCCACATTGTCCAGTGGCCCATCAGGAAAACCCCCGGTGCTCCTGATGGCCGGTCCGCCCCTGCTGCAAAGAAGCAAGAGAAGCCAGATTATCGCAGTATATTTTTCTGTTGAAATGAAACATCTGGTACATTTAGCAATATAGAGGGTGAATTAAGTATGGTGTTATGGCAAACTATATGACTTTATCACACTGACGTTCTAAGTTGTTCAAAGCGTTTCTAAGGATACTGATTTTTAGAAGGCAGCTGTTTGACTCTGAGATTGCGAATGGGAGCATGGTTTGTGTAACATTAGCAACACATTATTAGCTTTTATCAAACCAAAGACAAATCATATCAATTATCATTGTGTGTCTAATGTGTGTCCTTTAATCATGTACATATACTCCATTATATGCTCTGATATTGATTATTTCTAAAATGATTATTTCCAAGATGTTTTGTGTCTCCTGTAAGATCGTGTTGGTTTATTTTCCATCAGAACTGATGTGATGTAGGCCTACCTTGGTATCAAAATATGTCTCTGCAGACATGGGATGATACGAGATCTGAGATATTGTCTTAAAGGTGTTAAAACCACAATTGCTTAAGTTATTCTGTGTGCCGTATAAGGACCATGGGGACCTAATCAAACCTGCTAGGGTACATTTGGTCTTTGTAGAAGTACAAAGACTTCAATAGGTAGACTACTTCCCCTAGTCCCCTCCTGCTACATAGGCACAGCATATAAAATGTTTAGTTTCAGATGTTCTTCGTCTGCTTCTTCTTCTTCTCTTCGTCCTGTCATCTGCCTGGATCTCACTGCATCCCATACATATAGTTGAAAATGTCACTTGCTCGATTTTAATCAATTCTCATTTTTGATTAACTGATATCGATTCTTAAATCCCATCCCATCCCCCATCCAATAAATATCAATACGTTTGTGCTCTGTTAGTTTCGATATGAAACAAAGTCTCAGCTTTCAATTTCAGTAATGTGTTGGTGCTCTTTAATGTGACGTGACAGATTGTTGTAGCCAGCTCAGTTCAAGAGAAGTTGAGAACTGTGAACTGATCATCTATTCTATTCCACTTTACTACTAGTTATAGCATGACATAAACATAAATGAACATCAGAAAGTATGCTGAAAGATACAGTACAACCTTACGAAATGTAATACCGCGCAATCAGTGTTTCAACTGCCGAAAGGCGTTATCATGAATCCTGTCTTGTGTGGATTTTTGTTATTTCCTGTTTTGCGCCATGTTTTGTAGTCCTTTGTAGTTTTTCTTGTTGATTTGTTTCTGATTGTTCCCAGGTGTGTCTGTCTTGTTTGCGAATAACCCATTGTGTATAAATACCTCAGTATTTCTCATATTCTTTGTCTGTTGTTGTCCTGCTTGGATGTTATCTTGTTATTTTGTTAATAAACTGATAAACTTGAATAAATTGGTCTTGAAAACGTGTTTAGGCTACATTTAGAAAAAAAAAACGAAACAAAAAAAACTAATTAAAGTATACATAATTGTCATTACAAAATTATTATTACTATAACATTAATATTATAAAAACTGTCTCGTGCAATTTAAATGGTTAATTTTGGTTTCAATATAGTATACCAAGTGACAGGATTCCCTGTATAGTTTACACCATTAGTTGAGAATTGGTTTTCCTTGAGAAAAATTTAGTCAAACACATTATTTAAAAGAACAGTTCGCCCCATCTTTTACTCACCCTCATGTTGCTCCAAACCTGTATGACTTACTTTCTTAAGCGGAACATAAAATAAGATATTTTAAGGAAAGGTCTCAGTGGTTTTGTTGTCACCAAAATGTTTTGCTTTTGAACATTCTTCAAGGTAAATAAATAATGACAGAATTATTTGTGTAAACTATCCTTTTAAAGTGAATCTTTAATAACACTAATAATTTACTAACACTGATAAATGTAATCTTTAACAAATCTCCAAATAATTTTTTTTGTGATGCCTGAATTGACATTTAGCCTTTACAACAGTTGTTTTATTGAATTTATGAAGACAAAACAGTATACAATTATAATAACCATTTATTGATCAACCATAATTAATTATTGATTTTATAAATGACCAAACACCAAAATCCTTAATTATTTATTTACTGAAACATCTGCCAATCCTTTGAATGGGTACCAGCTTGGTGTCGTTGGCAAGAGATGAAACCTAACTAGGGTTATATATAGGCTACATGAAGTATTTAGATCTTACATCAATGTGAAGCATTTTAAAGACAGCACAGGGCCTCTGACCCTACAGAAGACACACAGGAACCCAGCAATTACAGACAAGAGCAATTTCACAACATTAAATATGTTTCGATATTGCTAAACATAAATCTCCTATAAACTGATATTGATCCGTCATAATCTGTAGAAAGTCATTGCACCTTGAGAGAGAAATTAACAATAAAAGGAAGTTAATCTGTCAGCAGTATATCTGTCACTGATGGAGGCTTCCAAATCCTCTCAGTGTTTGTTAAAAGCTCAGTGGTCTGTTTTTTTCGCTGTTATGCCCAGGGGGTGTTATTGCAATATACCGTACATGTCTGTGGTCAGGATGTTTGTTTCTGGGAGTTGCAGATATTCCATTACCCACAGCTGTGCATGAACACCTCCAAACGCTCCAGCCGGGAGGATCAGCACTCCTTTCAGTGGTAGATGAATGAGATGAACTAAGATAGGACAGAGCTACAGGGGAGATGCTATCATATGGTCCCTGTTGATGCAGAAACGATAAAAATCCCTGCTGCCTCAAAGGAAGAGGATGCGTTTAACCCTGGACTCATGGTAAAAATCCTGAATAACATCCAGTAAACCGTTTTAGGCTAAATCCCAATGGACAAGAGTAGTTTACTTGGGAGCACAGATTTTTATTAATTGGCAACATGTGATAAAAGTTGAATCTATTTGTAAATTAGTTTAACTGGTGTAGTTTAACATTTTTAATGGTTTGTTAATTTTTTTTTAAAACTTGTGCATAATTTAGATAGCTGAGTCGAAAGTCTTCAGTGCTACAAATTCCAATGTGACAATGTTCAGTAAACAGAACACATAAAAATCCTTTAGCTTTATATTTTAGGTTACTGTCACTGTCTTACATCACTTTTTTTCCTCTAAAAATGCTTTCTGGGAGTATTCACTGAATCATGCACATGTAATGAATGATTTGGTGCAATTTGAATTTTAAACCACTTGAAAGGATTTAGGATTTTCCACAGGAACATGGCAGTTGGCATGTGTCCTCTGCTGGCTTTGCTCATGGTGTATGGATATTAAACAATGACAAAACTAGTACATGCAGAACAAAACCCATCCCTGGAGGATGAGGAGGTGTTGGGGTTTCTCCACACCAGTTTCACCTCTGCAATTACTGACAGAACCCCCGAGGACTTGGGAATAGGAATACTTGGAAATAAAAGACATTAAAAATATAGCCTTAGACATCTTCTTGGGAAAACCTGCTTGTCAGATTGAGGGAGGAATAGGGGTCCTTTTAAATGATGCTCTTGCAAAGTAACCTATAATAGACTATTATAACCTAACCTTTACACTATTTAGATAACTTTTTATTTATTTATTTATTATAGTTTAAATACAGATCATGAAAATCGGGACTTTTTCCTTGTTAAAGTGCTATAATTGGGTCGCCGGTGCATCTACCAACCCAGAAAACGTTAAAAAGGACAACTCAGTAACTTTGTTTTGGTAAGCCTTTTCTACAAGCATGTGAAAAAAACGCTCAGATTTATCTCCCCTTCTGATGTAGGAAGGGGATCTATTATAATATTACTGACCCTTAATCTGCACGTTTCCACCCACGGCGTTGACAGACTGTTCCGTATTAGCATAGTTTCCGCCCTCAGCCAGAGTAGTACACTGTCCGCCATTTTCTCTGCGCTCGAGCAGCTATAGCGACAACAATGTCTTGTAAGCAATGCAGGTGCATTGCCTGAATGAGGGACAATTCAAGGATGGATATGTACCAACTATTCGTGATCCAGCTTACAGTCTCTGAAGCGACACTGGTCACTGCACTAATGAAAGGGAGAGCGCAAACGTTATAATAGTTTATCTGAGTTGTTTTACAGATATAAAGTTTACCAGTTTATTAAGCCCCCCCCCCGAAAAGGCATAATGTCTGTAAATATTTGTTTACTGTAAGTTGTAAGTGTAGTTCGCTGTGTTTGCTGATGATAATGCAAGGGAGAGAGAGAGAGAGTTTATGGATAGACTTTAATGCACACTACTGTGTTTTATTCAGCTCTTACAGTGATTTTCTGGAGTGAAAACAGATGCTTCATCTTTTGTGTGATGAACTATAAACTTCATAAAATTCATCAGTAAAGTTTTGCCCATCATTCAGATGGGGTCTGCTACAATAGGCTTGTACTAACAGTGGATAAAAGCAAGATGGCTACATAAGTTAAAACTAAATGGAATTAAACTAAACTATACCTGTTCTATCTCCATGCAGCATATATTCTCTGGCTCTGTAGGCATTGTTGTCCGAGTCCGGTTCAAACCATAGACTGTAAAAAAATATGGACGTAGTGTCCGTGACGTCACCCATAGGATTCTGATGAGCAGTTTTGAAGCGTGAAGTAGGGTCGAGCTGGCCGTAGCCATCTTGGCAGCGCGTCACTCCCGGATAACAGAAAATGGGCAAAAAGGCGGGACGTGGGCGGAGCTGAGGTGACACAATGACTAACAGACTGATCTGTCACTCAAAGTGGCCACGCCCTTAATTATGCAGAACTCTAATGCTTTATAAAATGTAAACGAATGAGTTATAAAAAAATTCACCCCCCTCACAGTTGTCATGAAGGGCAAAATTAGCCGTATAGACCAAAACCACAATTTGTAACAGGCTGTAAACATGTTATAATCTGCTTTAAAGTTGGACATTTTAACAAGGGGCTCAATGAGATTATGCTCCCTTCTGGAGCCTGTCCCTAGCGCCCAGTCGATGAATTGCAGTATATGTCACTTCCGTATTGGCTTCAAGAGAAACTGCGGGAAGTTGCCGCTTGGTTCAAACTGAACTCTGTTAGTTTCTGACAGGTTCTGTTGTTGTTGTTGCATGAGCTATTGAAGCTCCGCGCTCATTTGCATTTAAAGGGACCTACACAAAAACTGTGTTTTTGCTCAACCCCAAAAAATGGCCATTTTAACAGGCTATAAAACATGATCTGTGGGGTATTTTGCTAAAACTTCTCTAAAACTTCACATACACACTCTGGGGACATCAGAGATTTATTTTACATCTTGTAAAAATGGGCATAATATGTCTTCTTTAAAATAAATGTAGGCAACATATTCATTAAACACTTCGTTTTTCATTTAAATGCTTGATTTATTGTAATATTTATTTGAATGATTTTAAAATGTATTTATTTAATTATTATTATATAGATATACTTAAACTAAATTACTAAGGAAAAAAACAACAACATTTTTATGTGAAAGACTGGCTGTGTGTTGCCTTGAATATGAAATGGCTTTTAGACAGTCAATATTGCTGATTAATTTTTGGTGTCTCCCCCACTCGCTTTATTATGCTTCAGCGTCACAATTGATTTGTTTTTCTTGTTCAAGTAGCAAAACATTAATCCGTTACCCTGACATACCCACTTTGAATATTGATAGAGATTATACATCTGCTTTTTTCTCCTCAGATGAATATCCCTCCAGTGATGAATATGAGATTTTAAAACAAATTATAAATCACTTTTATACACCTTAGCAAAATTGCATCACCTTTCACTGTAATTTATGTGATTTTTTTTCTCAAAATGTTTGAGAGCAATCAGTGTCACTGTCTGTATGTTATGAGGATGACTCTGCTTCCTCTAGGCCCTGTTTACACCTGGTATTAAGATGCATTTTGGTTGATCAGATCACAAGTAGACGTGGGAGACACATACCCATTTACAGCTGGTGTTTTAATCCGTCTCTTTTCTACTTTCAACCACTTCTGTCCTGATTTCTTCGAGGGGAGGGTCTATGGGTGGGTAGTCTCAGCCTAAGACATCACTCCCATGGACCATTGACTGAACAACTGATGCATAAGGCACACTTATCTGGAAACACTTTTGGAGTTTCAAAGTCGTCATCTGATCTGGTTGAATTCTACAGGATTGGATTTTCAAAAGTATGTGAAGTTTACTGCTCCATTGTTACAGTAAACTTGCACAACGTTCTTGAATGAATAATTTATAGATACACGCCGCTCTGTTATTGCAGGGAATTCGACTTTACATTTTCACGGCCCTAAACATGACGCGGAACCAAACGAACGATTGGTTGCTTTACATGTCAGTCAAACATCTCTTGGGTGGTCCTCGACCAATGAAAGCTGCGATAGAGTCCAGACCTTCTACCATCAGTCTGAAGGTCTAGCAACGCGAGACTAATGTGTATGTTGTTGTTTTTTTTCCCTCTGATCTTTCGAACCATGGACAAAATAAGCTTGCACAATGATTGTTTCTGCTCTGACAGCAGCGTTAGAAATCAGGAATCATGAGAGAACATTGTTCTTGGTTAGTTCTTTGTCTTCAAACCAAACTTAGGTCTTCAGCCAACAAAGTTTACATCCCGTCTGGCTAGTGCGCTTCCCATAATGTTTATGTGTTAGGTCAGTAGGCGAAGAGGCTGTGTTTTGTGGCTGTTCAAACACATTCGACCACATGAGCATCCATGAAAGCAACCCGTCAAATGTGTTTTCGACAACCTCTGGAAGGGAAAGTGGACAAGCTCAAAACATTTTAAACAACGTTTACACCTGTATTTAACGTTGTCCACTTGTGATCCGATCGACCAAAACGCATCTTAATACCATGTGTAAACAGGAACCTAGATTCAGGATTCCTGACATGGGGCCATAGACTTATTCAGAATGAGGTGATGTATTTTTAACATACATGTTTGCTCTCCCCAGAGACTCTGAATGGAGGCACAATATGTATGCTAATGTGGTTTGTCTGCTCTGATAAGAATGATATCACTCAAATGTAAGAAAGACTGCAGGAATTCTGTTTCTATTCACTTGTGCATTTCCACTATTTGTATGTCTTTCAACCACTGTGTTGTTTTACAATCTTCACTTCACTTTGGGTATTTTATTCCAATATAAAAGAAATGTAATATTATATAATTTGTTATTAAGTATGTTTGACACCACTGTTGGGGAATAACTACTTAACTGCATTATTTAGTAACTTGCAAGTAGCTCAGCTGTTTTGAAAATATTATTATAGCATATTTCCAGTAACAAGCTACTTTTTTCCAGCAAGAAATTTGACAAAATACTACATTGCTATTTTTGTCATATTGTTGTGTCCATATTGCTTACATTTCTAGCGATATACAAAATAATAGTATAGGGTTAGTTCACCCAAAAATGAAAATTAGCCCACGATTTACTCGCCCTCAAGCCATCCTAGGTGTATATGACATTCTTCTTTCAGACGAACACAATCAGAGTTTGTAAACAAAATTTTTAAACAAGTCCTGGCTCTTCCAAGCTTTATAAAGCAGTGAATGTTGCTCTGTTTTTGAAGTCCATAAAAGTGCATCTATCCATCATATAACTGCTCCACATGGCTCCGAGGGATTAATAAAGGCCTTCTGATGCGAAGCGATGCGTTTGTGCAAGGAAAATGTCTAACTTCCGGCGGACCGTCTTCTGTATTCAACTTATGGAAAAAGTGTAACGCCTCGCGCAGTTCAAAATGCTTACACTACATCTGACAACATTGCACTCCAGTTACTGTCTTCAGACGTAGTGTAAGCATTTTCAACAAGTTGAATACACAAGACAGTCCGCCGGAAGTTCGAAATTTTACTTTATAGAGTTTTATATGTGGATATTTTTCTTGCTGTTGCCAACCATCTCCAACCCTTTATGACCACAGTGTATTTTCTGATGGCTACTTCCAGCAGGATAACACACCATGTCACAAAGCTCAAATAATCTCAAACCAGCTTCTTGAACATGACAATCATACTCAAATGGCCTTCAGTCACCTGATCTCAATCCAATGCAGCACCTCTGGGATGTTTAGGAACTGGAGATTCGCTTCATGAATGTCCAGACGACATATCTGCAGCAACTGTGTGATGCTATCATTTCAATATGGACCATAATCTCTGAGGAATGTTTCCTGCCCTTTGCTAAATCTATGCCACAAAGAATTAAAGCAGTATCAAACTTTTCTAATTAGGAAAACAAACATATACTGCATACATTTCAATCAATTCTGCTGTCAGCTCTGATGTGTTTGGATGTAGTGACTCAATCATTATTCATCTTGACAATCATGCTCAGAATGTAAAGAAGTGCTTGCTCATATCTTTATTGCTTAAACAATAAATGAATTCCGAAATAAAATAAGGACATCATGTGTCTTAAATCGGGGCCAAAAACTGGTGTCACTGCAGTCAAACTCAGAAAAACACAATGTTTGAAAGGACATTCCTTCCACTATTTTATTAATTAATATGCAGTATGTATACTGCATTATGCAGTATGTATAAACGTGTGGTTTTTTGTTTGTGCATAGAACATTTCCTCATTTGAGATGAAATAACAAGAAGCAATATCAATCTATTTTTAATAATGCTTTCTTGTCTCATTATTTGGTTCAATTGCCAGAAGAAAAGTTAAAAGAGACATTTCCTCAAAAGTAGAATAAAAATGTGTAGTTCATTGCTCAACACCATTTACTGAATTGAACATGCAACAATGTGAAGTCATGCAACAACAACACAGCATACTTTGCTACTGTTCAAAATATCTAGCTTTGCATAATGCATACGGCACTCTAAAACAGCAGTATGCTAGTAATTCTGAACATGGCTGTTAACATCACCCAGGGCAGTAGATAGCACCATACATCTTGCACGCGTATCAACTTGTGTTGAGGAAGGCGGAAGGTAGAATCCGCCACAATATCAGCAATTGTGTGACAAAGACACTCGAAGCCACTATCTGTCATTCTTTATGCCATTCTGCCTGAATCACTCCATCGTCAGAGAAGATCCTCAGTGCTGTGAAGTGTCATTTACAGATTTCTTGCATGCAAGGAGGGTGTGCGCTTTGTACAGCCACTGCTGAGTATTTTTAGTATCCACCTTTGTAGTTGCCGTGGAAGCTGTGCTAATAAACTGCTCGTCTCTGAGGCCCGTCAACTTTTCTGCTCAGAAGTGAGGCGAGAGCAGCTTCGGCGATGCTAGATTAGCACCCATAGGAATATCAGACTCTGATATCAAGTCAGGCAGAGACGACTGTGTCCAGATCAATAATTTTCTAAAGGGTAAAGTGATTACTGTGTGGTTATTGAATTTTAGCTGCAACTGCAACACAGAAGTCCATTTACGCACCGACTGTAAAACTGGGTTAGAAATGACAATTTCCCGATATGACTTCACCTCAGATGTGGACCCATCCATTTAACTAATTAGTTTGTCTCTGTGCTTTTCGCTTTAGCTATCGTTGTAGTTATTTTCATAAATCGTAATACGGCTACACACATATGTGGCATCAAAGGTGTTTCCCTTTGAACTCTGTTTCTCAAGGTTTCATCAAAGGTTCAGCTGACCTTCTGTACGTGGCTCTATAAAGACTCTATCAGAGTTGTTTCACTGGTTGTCACAACCCATTATGTCAGACTTGCATGATAGCATTAGGGCGACATCATGACAGACATGTTCAAATAAACTTGAATACGACAGACTGTGACATGAGTTAAACCCTTTTCAAATGTTCCCTTGTGCTTCAAATTAACGACTTAATTAATTTGGGAGCAGGCTACGGTTCAGAACACCACAGCCTGATGTCCATATGGCACACCGAGAGGAAAGCTTCAGTTCTTATCTGCCGCACAGTTTAAAATTCTGCAATCCAAATGTGCTAGAAAATGTGTTATAGTTTCGCTCTTGGAAGCTATTATTGGATAATGCTGTTCGACTATCGGAACACCTCTGTATAAAGTGGCTACAGGGTTTCTTTAGTTGCTCTTTACACTAAGATTTTTGCACCCCAGCACCTCGAGAGACTTTCTGCAAATATGTCTGAGATTAAGGGGGGTAGAATCTTCCAGCTGGTCAGACCTTCTGACATTGTCTGTTCTCCTGTCAGCTGGGTGAAGTTTGAGTAGTTTTCCCAGAACAGCGGTCGGCTCATTGCTCCATATGTACTCTTGAGCTCAGAGCTTTAAATCTGTCTGAACTGTGTGGTTGTTGCCAAAAAGTTCCCTTGTTTAACAAAGCTCTCCGTGTGTTATCCTTTTAGATTCACTCCTCTCCCTTTGCCAACATGAGCTACTGTAGCGAAACAACATGGCATAGCTTCTGTTCAATTCGAAGGGAGAAAATACCCATGGTTATACATTTTTAGCTCCGAGTCTATATATTTAGATGTTAGCATGGTTACACACACTCTACATTAACTCTGTGCACTGTAAAAATTACAGCAGTATATGCATGTTACTAAGATTGTGCTTGAAGTCTGCAGGCAGTAGTGGTGTTTCATTCATGAATGAATCTGTGTTTTAAAAGAAAAAAAAGGGTCAAATTGTAAATAAAAATCAAAGAAAATAAAGTTAGATCTGCCTTGTTGTCATTTGTAACACTCATAGATTCTAATAAAGCATATTAAAGTCAGTATGAAATGTAAATCTATTGTCTAAATCCATGTTATAGATCCATGATTTGTGATTTGTTTTTGTTTTTCTTTTACTTTAAAAACTCGATCTTCCAGTGAAATGGCTTTCCTCTGTTGATGTATGCCGAACTTCTCCAATCATTTAGTCTTCTTAAACCCCACCCCTTTCTTACAATCGACCACAAGCTCACATTCAGATCTGCCTTCATCCAATCATCAGCTGATAAATAGAACCAAGTCCCTGCCCAACATTTTTTCCCGATAATCCTTTACAAGATATATTGTTACATCGGTTACAATGTGACTTTAACCCCCTCGAGTCGTCCGTCGCGTCGACGTGATGAACTCACATTTTTTCTTATCAGTGCCAAAGAGACAAATAAATAAATAATTCAGGCAAGTGAATATACATCATTATAATCGGTTAAGTTTCTACTTTTATTTGTGTACAGTCACAATAAAAACAAAATGCTGTGTTTTTTGCTAAATAAAGAAAACAAACATCTCTCAATGATGTCTAATCTGATTCTCTTCAGAAATTGACCTGTAACTTAGTGAAAACTTATCACACAAACATGAGACATATATGTCTTAAGAAACGTTGAAATGTCAGGTTTTAAATAATGTAAACTGTTTATGTTTATGTAATATGTTTGAAAAGAGAGAGATGTCAGTCTTTGGCTAGGCTCTTCATTATCCGCTAATGCTAATGCGCGCGTTCTTTTGAGATTCAAATACTGATATGATCCAGAGTCAACGCCCACATCAACTCAAATAAACACATCAACACTTTACATCGTTTTGAGACGCAGTGAGGAGGAATAATTCTGGAATAATTTACCTAAGAAGAAAATCTGTTTATTTCTAAGAGTAACTGCCAGTCGATTATGAGGTAAGTTTATTCTGTGAGTTTTTGTGAATTTTAAACGCAAAAAGATGGTTTAAATATGAATCCTGTGGCAACATAAAATGTCATAGACGTAAAACTGTTTAGACAAGATTTCTTTGGCCTGTTTTGGACAGATAATGGAGTGTTTATTGCAAAATAGCCTAGTGTCAATACATCTTTTATTTGCAAATGTCTGCTCCGATGCTATAAATATAGTACCAGTCAAACGTTTTGTGTTCAGTAGCCATTAAAACGTATTTCATATTGATGTTTAAATATTATAGCCTAATGTTATTTTTTAAATTTAATATTTAATATTTGTATAAAATTGTATCTTAATTTGAATAAATGTTTTTTAATATTTAATATTTAATAAATATTTAATAAGAAGCAAATATAGCAGACAATAGCCTTAGCGCTGATGTGATCATGCATTGCACGCATGTCTCATAAATTAACCAAAACTTGAAATTATATTTGAGTATTCTGTGTATCGGATAGTTTACAAAATCAAATGATTCAGAATTTTTTTGCCATTGAAATGACTGGGAAAAAAGTATCCCAATCAACATGAATTCACCCCACACTCTTTGAAATCATAATTGCATTGCATTATGTTATTTTAAATCCCAAATATTTTATAATATAACATTCATCATTGCCAATTATTAAATTATTTGTATTTACTGAATACTAAGTTGTGTTCAGTGTCACAATATTACTGTTTGTTTTCCTTCATTCAAAAACATTAAAATAGTAGTCAAATCTTTTGATAATTTAAAATACAATATGCCTTTGTAATGTGCCTTTGTTAACTATATAAACTACAACAAAATGTTGTCCTGTTGCTAATCTCTGTCACATACTTGAGTCTCATTCATTATGCAGGTCATTATGCGTTCTTTTGTTCTCTCAGGTGTGATTCACAGTATTATTCATGATCATTCACACCCCTTCGCATACGGCCTTTGTAAAGAAAAAGTGTCTTATAAAATGTAAATTAATATATTGTTTTATGTGAATGTGTAGGCACAATGATTCTCACATCAGTTTGTAGAAAAAACTCTAGGTAAAAACACCCATTAGTCAAAAGTCTTGTGAACACATATCTATTGTATGTTTTATATAGCCTTAATTCAGAGACTTACATTGTTAGTTTTTTTCAAAAAACACTCATAAATGCTATTCTCTCAAAAAAACAAGAATGTACATACATGTTGCTCTCATATTATGGTAGCCCAGTTTGTGCTGAATACAGTGTAATGGCACTTTTGCCATTAATATGTTTATAAGCAACTGAAAAAAGCACAGAGCATGTCAAAACTTCTAAAGGGCCCCAAAACAGCTCAGACTCCAGAGGGTTAAAGGGATGGTTCACCCAAAAATGAAAATTAGCCCATAATTTACCCTCAAGTCATCCTAGGTGTATATGACATTCTTCTTTCAGATAAATACAATCGGAGTTATATAAAAAAATAATGTCTTGGCTCTTTCAAGCTTTCTAATTTCTGTTTTGAAGTCCATAAAAGTGCAATGTCATATACATCTAGGATTGCTTGAGGGTGAGTAAATCATGGGGTAATTTTCATTGGGTGAACTATCCCTTTAAGAGTTTTTTTAGTTAGAAATTAATCAGTTGAGGGAGTGATTCTGTAATTTACTTGCGCAACAGTGTGGCATCAATATAATGCCTTAAATTACATGTATATTGGTTTAACCTGCAGAAAGAATCAGTGAACAAATCTGAAGTAATCATTTTACTGAATGGATTCAAAAGAATATAGTTATTGACATAAATTAAAATCATCACACCACTAATTTATCATGTATTAGCTTTATTTTATATAAACATTATAATAAAAAAAGTCCCTTCTTGCAGCAACATCTCTTCTCTTTTTTTGATGACATGTTTACCGGCGTGAGAGTGCAACAACCTGTCAATCACATGACATCACAGCAATAGCAAACCACAGCCATCTAATGATTCAATCAATGCCCGTAGGACAAAATCAAGTCCCGCCCTTTTTTCGAGAAGCCGTTTCACTTGGACATATGCTTCACGCCGACTTTAAACCCTGTCCACAATCGGTTCAATTGCAATACAGAATATGAACCTCTCAGCAGAAATCCTGCTCTTCTAACAACACCGCTTCTGTTGAAAGTTTTCTGTCATGCTGACAAAAACTTTTCCACTACCTCTGAACCACGCAGGGGAAGATGACAGCAGATCTGTTTAATTGCCATGTTCACAATTCCTGGAACTGCTGTGCTAAAACATACGATAAATGAAAGTTGTTGCATACATGGCTGCATATTATAGAAGAATAATGGGGTTTTGTAATTTTCTGGTTTATGAAATGTCATGCATGTTGGGTGGGAGGCAGCGCTGAGGCGATCGCACAGGTAGCAATCAGTCAAAGCTAATTTCGTGTTTGTGCACTCGGCTCATTGTTCAGATCTGAATGCCATTATTATAAAGAACAAAGCCTGTCCTTTCCAACAACTGCGCTTTATCATCAGACCATGAAACAGCGCTGTAGTTACAAGATTTGGCTGTGTAGCTATGTCTTTGTTAGGGAGTAGGCTAACTGAGAGAAATGACTTTGGATTGTGTCTGTATGTATAGTGGATGTTAAAAAATAAAAAGACTGCACCTTTTACTGCGGGTTGTTGATAATGAACAGACACGTCCTGCTTTCCAAGATATAGTCATCATAAGTCGGCTGATTGCAGAATATATTAACATTGTTTTCTGAGAAGAATCGAACCACCCACACGCAAGTTATTTCTAAAGCCTTTACTGGTAGCACATTATCTTGAACTGCAGAGGTTGGTAGGCAGCTCAACGAGTATTGACAGAAAGACAGATGGAAACAGGGGCCCAATCTGCCTTATGTGCATGCCCTTAACTGAACACCACTGTATGCTGCATGACCACACCGATAGCACCGGCGAAGTGCAGCTTTTCACTTGGAACAAATCTCCCTGACAGCTGACAGGTCAAACTATAGGAGTTCTGAGGGAAACTTTCTTCCTCCTCTTCCTTACGGTTGAGGTTATTATTCAATGATATTTCTCTCCACAGAATCGTCTGTTACTGCAAGAAAAACAGTCCATTCAACGTTGTTTCCATTAGTTTTCTCATAATGGCCTCCTTGTGGTTGCAGTATCGGCTGGTTAAGGGGAATAGATGCTTCTTTATCGGAAATGCATTTGATGTTTTCTCTCAGCGAAATGGTCCACACCACACTCATTACAAACCTAATGATTTAGTGGTCAATAAATGCATTTAGATAAATAATGAATGATGATTTGGTTAAGCATTTTACTGGCCATCTCAAAATCATCCATCTTTTGTAAAATGAGAAGTTGTAATTTTTGTGTAGGTATTGCTGAATTTAATCAAAACTGAGTGCTTTTCTTTCGCCGTTCTTAGCACAAGTATGTTTTCGCATATATGAACATTTCAATAGAGCTGGGCTATATGCTTCAGTTTGTGATAGTAGAAATGTGTTAACCAGTATATATTCTGCTATACTGTTTATACAGCACCATAAGTGAGATTTAAAAAATCAGCTACATAAATACAAATTTAACAAGCATAAAGCAGCAACTCTACGTATACACTCTAAAAAAATGGTGCTATATGGCACTAAAAGTGGTTCTTGGCTCGTAATCATAGGGGAACCACTTTTGGTGCTATATAGCACCATATCTTAACAGGTATATGGTAGCGGTGCTATATAGCACCTCAGTCATCCCAAAGAACCGCTGAAGAACCTCTGAAGCACCAAGACTTAAAGTGGTTCCCCTATGATTATGACCCAAACACCTTTTTTTTTTTTTTACAATGGCCCATTCAGTCGTATTCATAATGTATAGGATAATATATTATAAGTTATTTCTATTGTAGTAATTACATGTAGAAATGTCCATTTATTATGTTAATTTTACTAACTATATGTATTTTCTGAAGTATTTAAGTCACTACATTTTATAATCAAATAAACATGATGATAAACAGACAATACTTAATGATTATTAAATATATATTTTTTGGTTTACTGGGTTTTTTTGTGGTTGCATTTCTAGCAAAATTACTAAATCACTGTTTCAAAGTTTTCTAGTCTGACAATTTTTCTTTCAAATGACGTCTAGACTCCCTCTGTATTAAAGAATAATTTTCAAGAGCAGGTTCAAACACTTCTAAAACGAATAACAGCATTTGTTCTCCCATTTGAAATCAGCCCCTGATGGTTCATTTTAATTGGCAGTTGGTCACAGTGCTTTCCAAGATATCTGTCTTCCACTCCAGTCAATTATGCTGCAGTCTCAAACATGCCAAGACGTCTTCCTGTCGCTGTATTTTTCATTAATATAATCCACAAATGACATATTTCCCATCGCTTTATTTTTTTTATTGCAAAGTTACAATGTCTCTTACCATATTGAAAGACACATTTGTACATGTGTGCACCCACTCGTCTTGCCCCTTACATCTGACTCTCCTACTGTATGCAATTTAGAATTGATTCAGAAACTGCGTTGCTTAGTTACGAGGCTTTATTGCACTTCTAAAATTGGGGGGTGGGAAGGGAACTATCTCTCCCTGGCATGTTTCATGCAGCCACATGCTCTGTAGAAGCTTGTATGCTTCTCTTTCTTTCTCTTTCTGTTTAGTGCTGCAGTCAGTGTAGTTCTTAACAAGGCATGCAATGCATCCAGAGAACTCTGACACAGGATTCCCAATACTCAAACGGCGCTCTGTTTTGAAGCTTGTTTTTTCCAGTCTTCATTAAAATAAAATGAGTTGAAAATTGCTCTTTGATCTTTCTTCAGTTAGCATCTATAATGTAATTTTCTTCATAAAGAAGTCATGAGTCTTCGGTTCCATTATATTAGTATTTAAATTACAATTAGAGCAGTGGCTTTATGGATTTCCACAGTTCCTCATTAGGAAATACCCAATGTGTGTAAACTTCATCACCTGGGACTTTGATCTCCAGGTATCTGTATCCATAGAACATATAAATCTTTTTATAGCATCTCGCGCACACTTTAACCTGGTAAAAGATGGATGATAGTGGATGTAACGCATACCGAAGCATACCATACGTCTCTCTCAGCGCCTCAGCCTTCCTTTACCTGCTCCTGACTGCTGCCTCAGCTCCTTCCTGAGAAAGAACGCACTCACGAGAGAGAGAGAGAGAGAGAGAGAGAGAGAGAGAGAGAGAGGACTAACGAGGGAGAGAGAGGGGGTGTGTGAGAGGAAAAAGATGCTGAATCCTGGTTGGCTGGAGAGTGGAGGCTGACTCAGTGTATCTGGAAAAACAGCATGTGACAGATGCAATTCTCATCCCAGCCCTCGCCATCAGACCAGGGGCTTGTTTGCCATTGGCCCCGTTCATTGGACCGGCAACGCACGGTGCGCTATAACACCATGCTTTCCTTTGCCAGACCCAGCGGAGCTCTCTCACTAGCGCGTATCACTTGCGCATCGAGCAGGAGACTCAACCCAGACACACTTCAGCCCAGCGCAGAGAGCCGAGACTGAGGAAGAGGAAAGAACGAGTGAGCAGCTCTGCCTTACTCTCATTGCCGCTGTAGGGAAGAGGAGAAAGCGGGATAACGCATTTGCTGGAGGCTACTATAAGAAGCAGAGGCACATCCGATAAAGCCCCCAAAGTGACTGTAACAGACCGAGCTGAAATGACTGATGTTTAAGGATCTGAGAGGATGAGGAAACGCACTCGCTCCGTTCCTGACTGAGGGAAAGTGAGCTTGTGCCTTTCATCTGAAACAGAGGAACAAACGTAAAGACTTGTTGGGTGGACTTGTTTCTCTCTCTTTTTGGCTGGACTCTGTGTATGGAAGCTTCGGGTCCCCCATGGCGTGTTACTACATTGTCATCAGCTCCACACACCTCAGCAATGGACACTTTCGAAACATCAAGGGAGTTTTCAGAGGTCCCCTCAGCAAGAATGGCAACAAAAACTTGGTAACTACTACATCTCTCTTACAAATGTGTGATTGATCATGTGCTTAGGAATTTTTTACATCTGTTTTGAAGCCAGTAATCTTGCCTCTGGAAACTTTTCTGTATTGTGGTAACACTTTACATGTTATACATTTGGCTATGATATATGGGTGTAGTCATAATACTGTGATTACTATAGTACAAATCTGTACACTATAAAAAGTTGAAGCCTGCAAGTGTTACCTTAACGAGCTATTTCTACATAATTTAACCCATAAAAATGTGCGTTGTTGGTATGTATGAATGAATGAATTTAGGTTGATCCAGTGATTGTTAAGTGATGCTTGAATAAAACCAGTTAATTTAGATGTTCAAATCAAATTGTAATTCTAATGATAGATTATAGTAATCACACTATAACAGGAACGTAAAATGAAGTTGCTCAAGGAATGATCCTTCTGGAAAAGTGTTGCGAAAAGTGTCATTCATTTTTAGTACTTCCTGTTTACGAGGAAAGTTGCAGATGGAGAACGGGAATCACTGCTCTAGCCTGTGACCAAAACTAAATTCCCAACAGATGGATAGGGATCAAATTAATCTCTACTCACAGTTATGGCCTGGGATTTAGTTTAACCGTACTTTTTTTCTGGCCTTGCCCTCAAGATAATCCTCCTGTTTGTGCTTCCACAAAACTGCCTCTATTTCCTCACTAACTCTCTGCTATAAACCCGCCATATCTAGGGCAGCACAAAGGGGAATTTTAAAACAAAATCAGTGTTAGTAAAATATTATTTTTCATAATTACTCTAAGAGCAGTCTGAAGATTGTTTTTCAATTCGTTGGCGAGTTAAGCGGGATTATAAATACAAAGTAATACGATGCATGATGCAGTCGTACAGTGTAATTTAATTAAAGCGCTCGGCTCCTGAAAGGGAAGCATCTTTCAAAGCTTTTAAATGTGGAAGTGAAATTTCATACTCTCTTTCACTGCTTCCTTCTCAAGCCTTCCCGTGTCATCTCTGTCAGTTGAAGGGAACAGAGATTTCTTGACAGCAGCCTCCTCCTTTCAAAAGAATCAAAAATGATTGGAGATGAAATATTGAAGCTCTTGGCTCGGGATCAAGCGTCAATCCTGCTCATCTGCCTCCCGCCTCCAGCTGAAAGGCTAATGCTGAGGGAACGTTTGGGTGGCGTAACTGTGAATGGAGCAACAGATTGTTTCTCAAGCATGGACGGAAAGTAGAATGAGGTTTTTTGGTGGCCGTTGTCGGCACCATCTCAATGCCATTATCAGATTTGACACACCTCCCACTCTGTTGCGGGGAGAACCGGGTGTCAGTGAATGTAAAATTACGGCGGAGCATTGTGTGCATTACTGCCACCGCTCTGTAACACAGTAAATTTCGTTCATTACTCCCTCTGCTGCATTGAGCAGCTGTAAATCTCATATACTTGTGCACACACACTCTCAGATGTATGGGTATGAAAGGCAGTCTAAGAAAGCTGTGCTTATCCCAGCGCTGGTGCAGTGCCATCTGGCTCTCTTTCCTGGTGCAGTGATATTTTAGTCCAGAAGAAAAGCTTTGTGCTGTAGAACATTTGTTCAGCGTGGCTCAGACGCAGAGGAAAGGAGAGGAGGAAGGATAATAACGATATAACTGCGTGAGTGTTCCCATAGTCACACGTATGGTACTGTGGACTTTTGGGCTATGAAATCCATCTCTGTAATTAGAAGTTTTGCTCTCCCGGCTTTCTCTGCGCATCACAAGGCTTGGTTCAAACAAAAGAGTTATAACCTGTTGATAATTTTGAGAGAAAAAAAGACAACAAAACAAGTTGTGCGTATCTCAATTTTTGACTCTAGACAGCTGTGGAAAAGAGATTAGAACATCGCTTTGCAATGTAAAACTATTACAAAATGTAATCATTATTGTTACATATTATGTTTATTTTGTCACCAAGTAGATTAATATAACAAATTGGAAGAGAAGCAAAGTACTTCATATTGTAAATGGCATACTGTCTATAATCTTTTTGAATTACTTTATTTTATTTGACTTTGTTTTGCTTTGCTTTTCATTTGGTTTAGTCCAGATGTGATAAGACAGTAAAAACATCATCCTGCTACTAAACTGAATGAGTACCTGTTTGGAGCTTTGCCATGTCAGTGGACTCTTATAAAGTCAGACACTGAGTGAGCACAAGCGCTTGAGGGGAATTTTGCCCCTTGCTTTAGCGTCCATGAATATGCATATCAACGGTGTTATTTCAACGCTCGTATTGATTTCCTCACAGTCGCTGCTAAGTCAGCCCATCTCCCCGCTGAGTTGTGATGTGAGCATCCATTTCCACTCAGTGATGCCCCTTTTAGACACTACTGTGCTCTGGGAAAGGATTCTTATGCTGAATTTCTATATGGTCACAGTGCCTGCATTGGCAGATGCATGGCAGAGTGAACAGGTGTTATAATCAGCTCTTGTGCTGATTGCACAGGGGATCGGGGCGATTGTGTAGATTGGATGTTGCTAACGTGATATGCATAGAATTAAATTGCCATTGTCGCTCTGACGTTCCTTTTTGTCTCTTGTATAACGCTCTGTGTAGTGTACCGTGATCCCGTGGCTTGCTATCTTCATGCCACCTTCCAAAGCACAAAAGTCTGTGAAGCCCTAATCACCACCGCCTGTGTCCAAGAGCTGAGGCAGCAGCAGCAGACTAGCTTAATCGCAGAAAGAGCGAGAGAAAGAGACTAAAACAGAGGGAGGAGAGGGAATGAAAAAGGGCAAAATGTTATTATGTTCCTCTTACCCTTTGTCTTTCCCTGCTGGGAAAGCTGGCGCGACAATTTGCATTGTGGGAGCACAATGCGCGTATGTGTGTGCGGACGCACTCTGAGTTCGTTCCTAATTGAGAATTACAGCAGAAATCCAGCTCTAGCCGTGACCAGGCCCCGTGCACCGGCTCTGCTGCGGGGTAATTAATGTAGTGGCGCGGGCGATTAGCCTCTGCAACCTTTTGCCGCGTTTTACCGCCCGGCACCATCCAGGTGTGAGGGAGAAACGAGCGTTTAGATATCGCCCCATGCAGCATGCATTATTTACAGACGGGGAGAACCCAAAGCTTGTCATCACTGCCGAATGCAGACAGATGTAGTTAACTTTACGCACGCCTGAGACAAATGTGTGGCGCGCTCTCACTCGGCTGATTAAAATTCACTCCATTCATGGCCTTCTGTTACTCATAAACGCCAGGTTCATTTAAATACCCTGAACGTGGCGTTTTGCCTTCTAGTGCTGCATCAATTTCATTTCACAGTGCTGTTAACTTTATAACAATGGAATCATTCTCTCTGAACCCTGCAGACACAGTGTTTGTTTCTTTGTGTGAGTGTGTGTGTTTTGGAGGTATTCACTGTGACAAATCAAATCTTTTGCCCCGGTTGTGTTGTTCTCCTCCTCTCTGCACAAAAGAGGCACGGTGCAGATTCCAGGGGCCCTTATAAAAGTGCTAATCCCATGTTTTCTACTGACGGTGAGCCCATTTTCACACTGATTCACAGAAAATACCCCATTGAATAAACTGTGTACTTAGAAGGCACAAAGGCGCAGCAGGGTTTCACTGTAGGCTTGCTGCTGAGGTATAATAGCACAATTACACAGTAGCATGGCAGCTTTACCCTTTCTCCTTCCTGTATTCGGCTCACCTGATGTTCGGAGATGAAACGTTCGTGGCGAGATTCAATGCCGTCAACCCATTGTTGTCATCTTACCCTCATAAATATTTAAGTCGCTGGCCACAAGGATCTATAATTTACTCGCTGTTTCAATGCAGAATAAGCGTCTAACTCGGTGAGACCGATCTCCTGCTCCGAAAAGCTCGTCTCTATATAATCGCTTGAACTTTGCCAGGCATTTTTTTCTACGCGTCGGAAGGGTTTTGCACTCGTAAGCAGTGGAGTAAAAATACCCTGCCTGAGCTCTGGCCTTGTATACAACTGAAGGGCGGCATATAGTGAGGCTTCCTTACAGCGTTCCTGCCTCCTTGGGGACGTTTTCTGCCATATCATTGCCTGTGACACATCCACTCTGACCCTGAAAACATACGGCTCACCCAGAAATGAGAAGTTTGATATTATTTACTCGTATATTGATCAAAACCTGCGGGCTGTTGTTTTTTTTCCAGTGGAATGGACAAGAAGAATTTTTGAGAAATATTTACACAGTTGTTTTCCATTCAAAGACATTTCATAGTGACCACAAGCTAGAAAGTAGAAGAAAAAAATAGACTTTACTTTGTAACTTTTTTTTGTATGCATTTGGCAGACACTTTTACACATTTACTTACGTTATACATTAGGGATGCACAATTAATCGAATTTCTAATTGTGATTACAATTACATTTGCCACAATTATGTAATCGTTCAAAGGAGCAATACTAAAAAACTCACTTACATTACTCTGTGCTTAAGATGTTTATTCTTTCTTTCTACATATTAATGTTTTTTTTCTTTTTTTTTTCTTTTTAGTTTTAGTATAACATTATAATACCATGCATATTTTTCACTTTTCTCTTTAATTTAAAAAAGAAGTCAAACCAATGTATAGTTTACATTTGAGGCGTAATGCTATAGAAAAGCAATACAAAGTTTTCAGGAAGAATGTTTATATATATATATATATATATATATATATATATATATATATATATATATATATATATATATATATATATATATATATATATATATATATATATATATATATATATATATATATATATATATATATATATATATATATGGTTCACTGGAATTAAAAAAAAAAACAATTAATAAACTTATATTCAGCAAGGATACATTACATTGATCACAACTGACAGTAAAGACATTCATATAATGTTACAAAAGTGTAATAATGATTTCTGTTTCAAATAAATGACGTTCTTTTAAATGTTCTATTCATCAAAGAATCTTGAAAAATGTATCATGGTTTCCACAATAGTATATTAAGCAGCACAACGGTTTTCAACATTGATAATAATAAGAGATGTTTCTTGAGCAGCAAATCAGCCCATTAGAATAATTTCTGAAGGATCATGTGACATATGATATGATAATAGCTGCTGAAAATGCATGGTTCCCATCACAGGAATAAATAACATTTTAAATAGAAAACAGCTATTTTTAATTGTAATAACATTTCACAATATTACTGTTTTTACTGTATTTTTGATATTTTTTATTGAACTAAATGCATCCTTGGTGAGCATAAGAGACTTATAAGAGACAAAAACAAAACAAAGAATTGCACCAAACCCAAACTTTAGAAGGGTAGTGTACATTTTATCCTTGTTGAACCCAAGAGTCTTATAAACCAAACACAGTGCACCAAAATGTGTGTTTTTATTCACCAATTTTTTCATCATTGTGGCATTTCTGGTTCCATGGCATGATAATTGACCTATCGGTAGGCCCCTCCCCTCGAACGCAGATGAGCCAATAGCAGTTGAGTATCAGTTGCGCTGGGACCGGAACTCGGACATCTTTAGGTGTCAGCGCCATAGAGAAACATTGGAAAATCCGAAGCTCTCATCGGTTTGATGGTGTTTATGCTACAAAAATGCTAAAACGTCGTGCCTGAGGTACTGTAACACTGATTCCAGGTATCCTGAGAGGATTTTCTGTTTGTCATACTCTTGTTAAGTTACGATTAAAGTCCCTGCTAACATACAAACCGCAATAACTAACTGTTCTCACGTCATGTAACACTGTAGGTCAAAAACACGAAGGTCTACATTTCAGTGCCTCTCCATATTAAACTGGTTATAATGTACATTAATTTAAGGTCTACATTATCTGTCCTACTAAGAAGGACTCCTATTTTGATGGGTATTATAGTCTACGGGTAACGTTGTGAAAGGAAGAGCTCGCACACAGTTTATCTGAGTTGTTTTGCAGATACAAAGTTTACCAGTTATTAACTGCACCCCCGAAAAGTCATAAGCTCTGTGTATATGTTTGTTTACTGTTAGTTGTATGAGTGTTTTTGTGTAATTTGCTGGGTATGTTAATGGTAATGCAACGGAGAGAGATAGTTTGTGAATGAGACGTCAATGCAGTAGCGCACTTCTTATGCTTTGTTTGTTCAGCTCTTACGATGATTTTTTTGGAGTGAAAAAGGACATAATAAACTTGATAAACCATCTGTAAAGTTTGGCCATCATTCGGACGGGATATACGCTACATTCTGTGTCCAAAAACATCTTGGGATAAGGTTTGCACACTGACAGCTGTCATTGTAAGATATAGCAACTCCGCTTGTTTGTCCGAGTTAGCAACAGTAACTAAGGGGGGCGGGGCTTACCGATAGGTCAGTTGGTGATGAGGTCATATAAAGTCAGAAGACTTTGAATATAGGCTTTGAATAAAATTTTTTTTGAAATTCTCCTTTTGTGTAACAGCATGCAAGTTGACATGAGGGTGAGTAGAAAATGAACGAACTTTTTTTGTGTCAACTATCCCTTTATCATTCTTTATGCTTTTGTTTTCATGCTAAATTATACAAATAAAGAGTGAAATATGCAGTGCAAATAAATGCAGTAGGTATGGGAAGGTACAGGTGCAGCACTGGAAAGAGAGCCCTGTGGTTGTGCCAGTAATTGAACGAGTCCCCATCGTTGCTCATAGCCACTCACCGCAATATGAGTGCCGAGAGCCTTTTAATGTTCCCCATTCCTTTGAGTGATATTATAATGCAGAACATTCCAGCTGCCGCGTCTCACTTGATCTGATGCTTGATAGAAATGAAGAGTTTATTTTCCTCCTTTTCAAAAAAATGTGCTGCAGACCTAGCAAGCGTGTAAACACTGAGTAACACAGCGGCAGACCCTGATCTCATTGAGCTTCACCACTGCCTACCTTCCACTTTTCCGGAGACGACCGCCATTGGTCCGGGTTTGAGATTGAGCACAGATGGGGATGCAGGGAAAGAGGTGCAGAGAGGGACTTTGAGGAGTCCAGGTGACCTCAGTATTTCTGATGAGCTTTGAGATAAGTGTGTAGGTGTTCACTGCACCTCCTACCTCTATCTCTCCTTTTATCTGTCTAGTATTCAGATACTTCAGCAAGCAATGATATTATTAGAGCGCTGAATGCTAGGCCCTTTGTCTTTGACTCAAGACAATTAACTTCTGCTCTGCTCTCATCCTGCTCTTTCATTCTCTCTCTCTCTCTCTCTCTCTCTCTCTCTCTCTCTCTCTCTCTCACTTCCTCTCACTCTGCCTTGTAACACTCTTTTTGACTTTCTTTCTAAATCCAACCTGATCTCATTACTATTCATTAATATTCGTGTGCTTCTGGCACACATACTGTACGTTTTCGTGCATTTGGAGAGACACCAGAACGTATGTTATTCATTTATGGACAACATCTGTTATTCATGAAATGTATAGCTTGATTTTATTGTTTTTATAATAAATTAGATATTTACAAGTAATTTTAAAATACAAAAAAACTAAAATCCTATTTAACACACTTATACATGATACTTATTTTCATACTTACCTAATTTTACATTATATGTAATTCAGTGTGATTTCTGATCTGTGTGAGGTCTGAACAACTGTGCACACAAATCAGTGGATGTTAGACTGTAACATGCACATATGCTGTTTCACTTGTATTACATACTTGTTGAGCTTTGATGATAAGTAAGTTCAGAAATACAAAGCGCAAATGACTTTAAAGGTGCAGTGTTATGAGGATCTATGAACATAAATGCAATATAATATACATAACTGTGTTTTCAGTGGTGTATAAAGACCTTGCATAATGAACCGTTATGTTTTTATTACCATAGAATGAGCCATTTCTATCCACATACACCGTGGGTCCCCTTAAAGTGAAATCGCCATTTTGTGCCGTCATGTTTATAGCCCTAAACTGACAAACATCTCTACAGCGAGCTAGCTACTCTCTGCTATCTCAGATGACCAAATCTTTGTCCTGTGTCGGCCACTGTAGCTTCTCTACATGCTTCGAAAGGGAGGTGGTGAGCAGTGGCCGGTTGCAATTCGCAACCTCACCACTAGATGCTGCTAAAATTTACACAGTGCACCTTTAAGTTCCATCAGAATTCATTTGATTAAAAAAAAGGCCATTTTAAAGGTCATTATCATACAGAGTTTCTTGCACTAATAATAGTTTGTCTGTGGGACTGTCTTAAACGGATAGTTCACCAAAAATTGAAAATTGTGTCATCATTTACTCACCCTCAAGTTGTTCCAAACCTGTATACATTTCTTTCTTCTGCTGAACATAAAAGGAGATATTTTGAAAAAAAAAATTATAATAATAATCTTCCCATACTCCCCTTTTGTTCCCATACTATGGAAGTTAATGTTGCCCCACAACAGTTTAGTTACAAACAATCTTCAAATGTTCTTCTTTTGTGTTCTTTTGGAACAACTTGGGGTGAGTATGACAGAATTTAAAATGTTGGGTGAACTATCCCTTTAATACCAAAAATGCTGATTTGGTAATCAAGAAAATGTTTTTTTATTCTCAATAATGTTGAAAACATTTGTGTTTTGTGACTTTAATATTGTGTGGAAACCGGGATATTTTTATGTATTTATTTTTTTAATAATTTTATAGAACAGCATTTATTTGAAACCATTTTTTAAATCAGTTTAATGCATCATTGCTGAATCAAATTATTAATTTCTTTAAAACAAACTTGGTTACCATATTTCGATAGTCCACTTTAGACATTCTACTATAAGTAACTTTGCAACTATGTCAACTAACAAAACTGACGACAAAACTTTTAGGTTGGGAATAATAGAATAAGTTGACATGTACTTACTTATAGTCAGTAGAATGTCTATTGGGGGACCATCACAATAAAGTGCAGACATTAATACTCTAATGACTGCTACTTGAAATGTAGTTGCAAGGTTAACTATAGCTAGGAGAATATCTAAATTGAGCTATCGAAATAATCTTTGAATGGCAGTAAATGTGAAAACATTTTGCATCAAAGGGATAGTTCACCCAAAAATGAAAATTCTGTCATCAATTACTCACCCTCAAGTTGTTCCAAACCTGTATTTCCTTGAGTTTCTTTGTTCTGCTGAACACAAAAGAAGATATTTTGAAGAATGTTTGTAACCAAGCAGATAGAGCAACCATTGACTACCATTGTAGGGAAAAAATACTATGGTAGTCAATGGTTGCTGTATATATTGGTTCAAAATATCTTATTTTGTGGTTTTCATACAGGTTTGGAACAACTTGAGGGTGAGTAAATGATGACAGAATTTTCATTTTTGGATGAACTATCCCTTTAATGGAAGGAACCACAATATAAGCACATACCAAAGTGTCTACAGCAGATAATGCTGCAGATGATCCAAACGATCTCAATGATTCAGTGCCATAAACTGCACAAACTATGGCAAATCCAGTGACTAGTTGTTATCCAGTACGGGCCATCTGAGATGAACACAAAATCCGGTCCATGCTGCTGAATCATAAATGTCCCAGAGATGCCAGAGTGATGGTAGTTACATTTTACCATAAAATGTAGCAGTGGCACATTTATAGCACATTTCATTGTCAGCAAGTGGCATGGTGTGCTTTTGTTGTATATTTAAGTGAGTAAAACTTTTACCTTAAACTTGGGTTGCATTTTTTTTTATATGGTGCCGTTTCTGATAAAGTGTAGCATGCATCATTAAAAGCAAAAGGGTGCTATATTAGGAGTCTAACTAAATTAGCATTTTAATAAAAAAAAATAATACTGAAACTGAATACAGAATGAGATTTGAATAAACTAAAAGTATAACCCTGCTCTTCGTGCCTGGAAAGTGTGCCGGTGTTTCTAAGAGTGGCTTTCCTGTCTTACAATGTTCTATTTTCTTCTACTCCAGAGAGAGAGAGAGCGAGCGGTTTAAAGTCTCCATTTGTGGTTGTTAATTATTCAAGTGTCGTCACCTTCGTCTCTGGGCAAAATGGAGTCAGACTGGGGCGGCAGCGCCTGTGCTGTCTACTGCCAGCCGCCTCTTAATCTGCAATCATTTAGATCCGGGAGGCGGAGTCAGGGTCAGACACAAGCGCTTGAGCTAGAGCTTGATAGCAGACTGATTTATGTTTAAGTGTACGAAATAACTGTAGAAAATAGATCCATCAGAACTACCTAATCACCATTTACATTCATTATGCTGATTATATTTTTCTGGCTACAATTTCAAAACACTTTCCTTTTTGATTCATTTATTTAGCTGAAGAATATTGAACTGCTGCTTGTGTTTGTTTGTTGTTGCTGTGTGTGTGTGTGTGTGTGTGTGTGTGTGTGTGTGTGTGTGTGTGTGTGTGTGTGTGTGTGTGTGTGTGTGTGTGTGTGTGTGTGTGTGTGTGTGTGTGTGTGTGTGTGTGTGTGTGTGTGTGTGTGTGTGTGTGTGTGTGTGTGTGTGTGTGTGTGTGTGTGTGTGTGTGTGTGTGTGTGTGTGTGTGTGTTGTGTGTGTGTGTGTGTGTGTGTGGGCTGATGACAATGGCCGAAATCCTTGTCTTTGTGGGGACAATATTTGGTACCTGTGAGGAAAACAGCTTATAAACCAGCTTAATTATGTTTTTTTGAAAATGCAGAAAATGTTCTGTGATTGTTAGGTTTAGGGGATGGAATATACAATTTGTCCCATAAAACATGAAAATGCAATGTGTGTGTGTTCATGTTTTTCTATCCTGATGGGGACTTCAGCTTGGATGCACACTGAGGTCCATGTGGAAACAAACTTTTAAATCATACAGAATTAGGTTTTTTTTTTTTTTTTTTATGTAAATATGCAGAAAGTTTTGTGTGATGGATAGGTTTAGGGTTACTGTATAAGGGGATATAAAATACAGTTTGTACGGTATAAAAACCATTACTTCTATGGAGATTCCCCACAAAGATAGTAAACCAGATGTGTGTGTGTGTGTGTGTGCGCGCGTGTGTGCGCGCGTGTGTTTGTGTGTGTGTGTGTGTGTGTGTGTGTATGTATGTGTGTGTATTTGTCTTGTTTTCTCATTTCTCCTGTGTGCATTTGTGCACGTCAATGTGTTTGTGTTCCAAACACATTTAAAACCTCTCACCAGGAGGTCTACTGTGTGTTCAAAGATCATGAAAAAAAAAAGAAGAAAAAAAAACTCGCTCTGCCTAACATTTCAGCCCTGGTCCTGATTTGGACAGTGTTATTTTGAATAGAACACCAAAATCGAAGAAGTATCAAAATCACTGGTGAAATGCCTAGAATACTATATATTTATTTTTCATCAGCCATTACTTCAGTATTCAGTGTCACATGATCCTTCATTCTGATGCTGTTTTGATCCTCAAGGAACATTTATTTTCTCAATGTTGAAATTAATATTTAAATCGTGGTTTCAGAAAGTTCAAAAGAACAGCATTTATTTGAAATAGAAATCTAAAATAAAAAAATTGAATTTCTTTACTGTCAATTTTGATCAGTTTAATGCTTCCTTACTGAATAAAAGTAAAATTATAGGTCCCATGGCGTGGATTTTTTTTAAATTATTTTATAATGTTTCCTGAGGTGTACTTATATTGTTAATATGATTTTTACATCATAAAATTTAAATTTTTTATTTTGATATTAGCCTCTGGCTTGAATGCTCTGTTTCAAGGGGCGTGTCTGCTGTGAGACTTCAGTGAAAATGCCCACTGTTGTGATTGGCTGACATCTTTGCATTTGAAATGAGTATTAGATCTTGTGGCGGAGGGGGCGTGGTTTAGCGAGGTCTGCACACACTGCCAGTGCCAGAGAGAGAGACGGACTGGGCACTTGTAGACCAGAAAGACTGAGAGCTGGAGAAAGATTGCTGAGAAAAATGATATTGTACTGAGGTGTTGAGAGCGCAGTGAGCAGAAGTTTATTTTTTTTGTATCTGAGAGTTCTGAATAAACACGAGTCCCAGTCACGCCGACCCTGTCTTCTTCCTCCTTATACGAACTTTGTAACACGTGGAACCCCTCTCGAATACTTATACTACGTTTTTTTACCATTACATATCGAGATCAACGAATCATGAAGGTGTTGATTATAGCATTATTTTTGTATCTTTTCCCATCACAAAGGCTGCAGTGATGAGCATTGAGTACACAGACAGTCTGTTGATCGCGTGAATGCAGTGATCTCGTCATTGCAGTGCTATTTCTCTCACAAAATACTTTGACCACAACTAACAGCAAACACGACATCGACATGAATAGAGTAAGAGCTTTGTTGTGCAGCTTAACAGCGTCATTCATTATAACGGCAGTTTGGGTAAGTGTGCAGATACACTTGTGACATGTGATTGACAGCTTCAGCCATTATAAAGAGAGTGTCCTTTGATCGCTAATCTAGCATCTTATCACAATTAAAATCACAGATTTGTTTCATGCTACTAAGAGAAACGATGTGGAGTTGATTGTTTAGTCACTGGCTTGATTCACTGATGTATAAAGGATCTAGAAAGAAAGTCTGAGTGAACTTGAATGATTAGCTACACATCAGAAATCACTGATCACAGATCAGGCATTAATGAACACTGTTACTCACTGTTTATGGAGGTGCTGTCAAATCCATATCGTAAAAGCCTGTGCTGACATTGCGACTAAAATAAACTGAATCCATTTTCTCCAAATTCCCTGGGCGGGCAAAGCAGAGGAAGGGGAGGTAACCTTTCCCCGTATGTCAACATACAGGGAAGATCACAGATCGGCTCGTCTGAGCTCTCATTTTCTCAAAGGCAGAGCAGGACAGTCAGAACTCGGTTTACACCTATCAAAATTTCTAGCCACTTGGGGACCATATACAGGCTAGGGGAACTCATATTAATGTTAAAAAACCTCATAAAGTGAAATTTTCATGCCATGGGACCTTTAAAGATCTAACTGACCCCAAACTTTTGAACGAATGCTTGCCTAATTAAGTTATAATATTCAATAATATTTGAAATCTGCTGGTTAGATCATTTCTGTGAGGGCTATGATCCGGACTTCAGAGAAGAGAAAACCACCAGCCTTTCATGTGGTAGCCATGGCGATTATTGACATTTAAACTCCTGTTTCAAAGCTTTAACACCTAAGCAGATAACAAAGCGATCCTTGTTGAAGTTCGGTTCAGAAAACCGGTTGACTTGCGACCCTGGGATTCAAACGTCGTCGGTGCCTGTCATGTGTTTAAAGCCTGTGGTGTTTCACTTCATATATTGCACATGCACACGATCACAGCAATTTCACGCCTTCTGCCCCTGAGCTCTGGTGTGAGACTGCTTTTCTTGCGGTGTGCTTGGTGAGATGAAAGTTTTACAAACAAATGTACACACACAGCCAAATAAGACAGAGCAGTGACAAGGTGTCAGCCATAAACTCCATAGCATTTGAAATCTGGTTGAAAAGTACAGCTGTTATTGTGCGTAGGCCCGTATCCCACAGGTTGAGAGACAGTTTGAAAGAGAAAGTTTTAATATGTGCATATTTCACACCGCAGAGGCACGCGTTACATCAGACACAGTTGAAAGGTCTCTCTGATTTGGGACACTGAAATACTGCAGGATCTCTCTCAGCCTCTGAGGCTGACCAAAGGATGGCGTGTGTGTGTGTGTGTGTGTGTGTGTACATGCTATCCCATAATCCACCTCTCCCTCCTGATGGCAATCTAGGACAGTCTCCAATGCAACCTTTGAATGACCCCTGTAGTCTCTCCTTTCTAATGACATCACCAATCTCACTCTAAACTTTCTTCTCAAGCATTTTTATTGTAGACAATGCTGTCAGCACTGGCCCAATAATCAATATCACACATATAAGCGGGGCTTTAAATCTGAAGATAGATGTATCTGAGAGCCGAAAAATAAAATTGAGAAGCTGTTTTTGTGATTGAGATGCTCACCGTGCCAGAAGAGACTGATGACAACAACAAACCCTCGCATGTTTCAGCTCTGACCATTAATTCAGCATCTTGTCGACATATGTTATTCACCTAATGCAAATAGCGCATCTAACTGACAAACAGATGCCTTAAAAGTGCCAATTTGACACATTACAGGGAAAGGCTTTTTTTTATTTTTGGTAACACCCTCAATTAGTTCTTTCTTTAGCTTTACACAAAGGGTTCCGAAGATCACATAGAGCTTCAAATGCTCTGAACCTGCCGGTGATTTGTAAGGCAAGTTCCTCTGTACCTTCATTAGAATTCTCCCATAGAAAAAGCATTGATTTTTTTGGGTCTGGCAGCCTAGCAGATCCTCAGAATTTATCTTCCTCTGGCCTCTCATTTAATCTCTGCTTGAAACAACAGCAGCGGTAATGGCAGTGGAAGGATCCCGGGGAATGTGCATGGTCAGCGTGAAGAGAGATAGAGTTGGTGCTGGCTGTGTAAATTAAAGCAGCAGAGCTCAAAGAGACAGTTTTATGGAGCAGGTCCCTGTGTGTGTGTGTGTGAGAGAGAGTATCTGTGTTTGTGTGTTTCGATTTCTGCGTGCGGGGTTTCTATGTGTGTGCTGCTGCGGTTGAGAGCGTAAATGTCATTTCAAACACTTATCCTCTTTATTAGAATGTTTCCACCTGTGTTGAAAACATTATCTCCTTTATAACTTCCCATTTCCTCTGAATGGCGAATTTGACCCTGTTTTGATACCTACAGCATCTTTCACCTTAATACATATTTAGTACTGATTTAAAATGCATTTTTAGGTCCTGAAACTCTCAATATCCAGCTCTTGAATTGACTACTTCATCGCAGTGCTGGGTTTGCAAGAGCAAACCACCTTGAGATTGCTATAATATATTTTAAAGATTGTTTCAGCTGCTTTTTTCCATATAGTAAAAGTCAAAGGGGTAACATTAAGTCTTCTTCAATGCTAAAACAAAATGTTCAAAATAGATACCTTTAGGATTACAACAGCTTGTTTTTCGGGCAGTCCCATTAAAGCGACAAATTGTCCCTTATCTGTCCTTAAACAGTGTATATTAGTAATGTGAACCCTTAAAGAGATAGTTCACCCAAAAATGAAAATTAGCCCATGATTTACTCACCCTCAAGCCATCCTAGTGTGTATATGAAATTCTTCTTTCAGACGAATACAATCAGTGTTGTATTAAAAAATCCAGGTTTTTTTAATGGCAGTAATCCACATGGCTCTGGGGGGTTAATAAAGGCCTTCTGAAGCGAAGCATTGCATTTGTGTGAGAAAAATATCTATATTTAACACGTTATAAAGTAAAATATTACACCATACTGCCTTCCGTCCGTATTCAACTTAAGGGATAGTTCACCCAAAAATGAAATTTAGCCGATGATTTACTCATCCTTAAAGGGTTAGTTCACCAAAAAATGAAAATTCTTTCATTAATTACTTACCCTCATGTGGTTCGACACCCGTAAGACCTCCGTTCATCTTCGGAACACAAATGAAGATATTTTAGTTGAAATCCGATGGCTCAGAAAGGCCTCCATTGGCACAATGTACTTTACACTCTCAAGACCCATAAAAGGTACTAAAGACGTCATTACAAAGTCCATCTCACTACAGTGGTTCTACAATAACTTTATGAAGTGACGAGAATAGTTTTTTTGTGCAAAAAAAACTAAATAACGACTTATATAGTGATGACGATTTCAAAACACTGCATCATGAAGCTTCGAAGCGTTATGAATCAGTGAGTCGATTCAGCGGTTTGGATCGCCAAAGTCACGTGATTTCAGCAGTTTGGCGGTTTGACATGCGATCCGAATCATGATTCGACTCGCTGATTCATAACGCTTCGAAGCTTCATGATTCTCGTTGATTCATAAAATTATTGTAGAACCACTGTAGTGAGATGGACTTTGTCACAACGTCTTTAGTACCTTTTATGGGTCTCTTGAGAGTATAAAGTACATTGTGCCAATGGAGGCCTTTCTGAGCCATCGGATTTCAACTAAAATATCTTCATGTGTGTTCCGAAGATGAACGGAGGTCTTACGGGTGTCGAACAACATGAGGGTAAGTAATTCATGACAGAATTTTCATTTTTGGGTGAACTAACCCTTTAAGTCATGCTAGGTGTATATGACATTCTTCTTTCAGACAAATTAAATCAGAGTTATATTAAAAAAGTCCTGGCTAATCCAAGCTTTATAATGGCAGTGATTGTTGCTCTGTTTTTGAAGTCCATAAAAAATGCGTCTGTCCATCAAATAACGTGCTCCACACGGATCTGGGGGGTTAACAAAGGCCTTTTGAAGCAAATCGATGCGTTTGTGTAAGAAAAATATCCATATTTAAAACTTTATAAAGTAAAGTTCCAGCCGATCGCCTTCCGTGGAAAAGTGTTGAAAGTGCCTTCTCGCAATTCAAGATGCGTATGTAACGTCTGACGAGCGTACTTGGTCGCTTAAGCCTTTTGAGCGGCAGAGGCACTTTCAACACTTTTTCCATAAATTGAATACGGAAGGCGATCGGCCGAAACTTCACTTTATAAAGTTTTACATATGGTTATTTTTCTTACACAAACGCATCGATTCACTTCAGAAGGCCTTTATTAATGCCCCGGAGCCGTGTAGAGCAGTTATATGATGGACAGATGCATTTTTTATGGACTTCAAAAACAGAGCAACAATTACTGCTATTATAAAGCTTGGATTAGCCTGGACTTTTTTAATATAATTTTATTAGTCTGAAAGAAGAATGTCATATCATGGGCTAATTTTACTTTTTGGGTGAACTATCCCTTTATGAAGAAAGCGTAACTGGCGTGACATATGATGTTAGACGGAGCGTAAGCGTTTTGAACTGTGAGAGGCGTTACACTTTCTTGTGTGTCTTTTCTTGAGGGTGAGTAAATGATGGGATAATTTTCATCTTTGGATGAACTTTTAGGGGTAGATAAGGTACAAAAGTGCCCCTTTACGGGTACTACCCCAGTGACCAGCCGTTGTACCACTAAAGGTAAACTGTTTGCACATTTTTTCTTAAAGTGTATGATAAATAGATTGAATTTAGGTCTTTATTCACTCACAAAATAAATGAAAACATTGATCAATGCATGAATACACAGACTACATTAAATATGACATTAATCAATGTTTTGATTTAATTTGAGAGGCTTAAATTTCAAACTGCTCATGACACAAAAGGAGCGTACTTGCTGTGAGCATTCAGAAGGCTTGGAATATAGCAATCAAGTCATGGATAATATTCACTACCTTTATGTCCTTTTTGGAGCTTGAAGTTTTTGTTGTATGTACAAAAACAGTTGTTCAAAGTATCTTCTTGTGTTGTTTCACAGCAGACATAAAGTCGTTTTTGGGTTAGAACAACATGAGGGTAAGAAAATGAGAGAATTTTCATTTTTAGGTTAATTATCCCTTTAATACATATTCAAAACTGATTTAAAATGCATTCTTGGTTTTTGCAACACTCAGTATCCAGCTCATAAATGGAGTGCTTTACCGCAGTGCTGGGTTTGAAAGTACAGACCACCTTGAGATTGTTTTAGTTTCATTGCTGCAGTGTTTATACGTGTAGTGGCTCTGCTCAAAAGCTCCGGTGCGCTTGTAGAGTGGTGGACTAAAATTACATGAACGGGAGGGGGTAGGCTAGGACCCAGGGGAGGGGTCGAGTTCGGCTCGGCTCAGGGCCTGGGCAGGTGCCAGGAGTTGGCTTATGTTCTCGCAGTATCAGCAAAGAGCTCCGACTCGCAGAAGGTAAAAGCATTTCTGCGACCCCAAAGACTTCCTTCCCAGTTATCCCACACCCGCTTCATTAAAAGAAGACTACTGGGATGCAGGAGAACGTACGATGGCTGTCATTGTCTACATAATGAGTAGCTTTGCAGGGCATCTTTGTGTGTTTTATAAAGTCTTTGCTGGAGGCTGTATCTTTGTTGGACTACCCACGCAGCTAGCCTCCCTCTCCACCCACTCCCCTCCTCTCATCTGTCAAAGTAGTGCCCACATATCAGACCACTTTCTTGTTTAATGAAATTCATTAGCTAGAGCATCTTAAAAGCTGGGAGACTAATTAAGCTTCTTTTTGAAATGCATGATAGAGGGAACATGTATTGGGATTCTACATCGCTGCCAGAGGCATGATTCCCTGCACTATGGTAGTCAACAACGGACCTTAGCGAGACAAAAGGGTCGTTTTTGCAAACAAAACGTTGTTTTATCTATTATAAAGCAAACAAGTATTGACTTGGAAGCTTTGAAGGGATTTTCACCTCTTCATTGCAGTCTAGAGGCATTGTGTCGGCCATTGTGCTTGCACAATGCTTTTGTAAATATTGGCGCGTTCGCCTGAACACTCTGCTCCCGTGGTCCTGCTTTAAATGGCACAATGACTACAGCTGTCACCGCAAAGCGGGGCGATGTTCGCCCTCACATTGCTTGCTCACTATCCAGCCTCGATTGTTTGCCTCAAAATAACCTGAGCACAAGTTGCTGCAGTTTAATGGAGACGTGCAATCTTTCAGTATCTTGCTGTGTGGTGTGTACAAGCTCTTCGATTGCCCGAATTTATCTCAGGTTCAGGGGCACTTAAGGGCTCTATTTGTGAGGTTCAGATAGCATCTCCTCGCCATCGTAGAGGTGTATCTGCAGTGTACATTTATAAGCCTGATATCTCTGTGTTTAATAATTAATGTGTGGTCAGTGTTTCTCTAGCACTTACAGCCGTCCCCTGTAAAAGCAGATTTGATTTGCCACTCTGGATTGCCCCAATCAGGGGTTCGGAGAGCCGTCCACGCACTGACTCTGACATATGCGATGTGGAGCTAATGTTAGAACTGTTCTGGCTCCTGTCCAGGTAGCGCTTGGTTATTGTATTGGGCTGAGTGCGCTCGTCGCTAATGCAATTCATCTTTGAAGAGCAGTAGTAATAAACAGAGGCATAGAGGCTATGAACTGACTTAAAACCCACGCACATAAAAATAGAGCTGGGGTAATAAAGGAGCCTGTTGAACAGATTGTGGTATTATGACACACTGTGCTCCTGAACTGAAATGTGAAGAGAAATTTTTGTTTGAATGAGGGGACAAAATCAATGCGTCACCGTAATCCTGAATGCATGAAGTATGTGGCAGCTAATTTCTTTATTTAGTGATCTTTGTATGTAAATGCTTCTGTTAAGATACTTTTGACTATATGAATTAATTGTTTTCACATTTAGTTTGCTATTTTTGTCTAACATTTAAAGGACATTTTTGTTAAAGGAATAATCTGGGTTTAAAACAAAATAAGCTTGTAGCATAATGTTGATTAACGCAAAACATTAATTTCAACTTGAACCTCCTTTTTTAATAAAGCAAACATTTGGGTTACAGTGAGGCACTAACTCTACTGTTACATGTTACTCACTCTTTGAATAGCATAGCCACATAATGTAAACAATATAACTTTCTCTGTGGGAAGTTATATTTAAATTTTCAACTTGTTGCCATGACAACATAACACCTAAAACCCTGTAACGACCGTTTGAATTATTTAACAGAAGACTTAATCTAACTGCTTCATTAAATAATAAGCTTCTGCTTTTAAATCCATTCACTTCCATTTAAGTGCATTGTGACATAAAAAAAAAGGCATGAGTTAAATTAATTATATTTTCTGCTCATCAACCTAATGCCACAAGTTGAGCTCAACTTGTTTTGAACCTGAAATATTCCTTTAAGGCCACTTGTTTACATATGTAGCCCCCCTTTTTATTACTTTCCATCTGCATCTGTGATTACATATAGGCAATGTGTCATTTCAGGATTTATATTTAGTAAGAAAATAAATGCAAGCTGTTATTCAGCAGATGCTTTTATAATAGCAATGCACTTTATAAAAGCGATACTTTTTGAGCAACCTGAGGTTAGGTACACACACACACACATCTGGTTTGCTATGTTTGTGGGGACTCTCCATAGATGTAATGGTTTGTATACTGTAAAAACTGTATATGCTATCCCCCTATACACTAACCCTACCCCTAAACCTGCCCATCACACAAAACGTATTATTTTTTCAAAAAAAAAAAAAAAACTCTAACTGTATGATTTATAAGCTTGTTTCCTCAGAGTCCCCATGAGTCTGTGTGCATTTAGGTTGAAGTCTCCACCGGGATAGAAAAACATGAACACACACACACACACACACACATTATTTTTCTATCGTGTTGGGGACTTCATAGAAACCTGTCTGCATTTTTAGATTTTCATTCAAGGCATTATTTAGCATGTTTATTGAGCTGTTTTCCTCATGGGAACCATTGGCTGCCCCATAATGTTAGTGATTTCAGGTTTTACTATTCTTGTGTGGACATTTGGTCCCCACAGTGTAGAAAAAAACCTGATCTAGAAGAATCTAAATTACCATTAAAATTCACGTTCACTGAGAAAACAAGTATATTTACAATTCAAATGCATCTAATCGTCAATCCGTGTATCCCGTGGATTTTACATTATTCACTCTAAAAAACACCCAATTTAGACAGAACACATGCTGGGTTAATTTTTTTTAACCCAGCATAATGGCTTGATTTAACCCAGCATAGTTGAATAATTTTTACTATAATATTAGCTTATTTATATTATATTTACATTTTAAAATACTTACTAACTTTAGACCGCCGCCCTGCGTTTCACTCATAGCTGAAATTTGCGGTGACTGGCACCATAACCTGTCCATAAACAATCAGTGTGCAGTTCTGAGAAAATATTTTAACATCATATTTATATTCTGTATCTTTTTGAATAAAATCATACAATTTATTATTACACTCATTTAGGTGACTTAGCACCCCTGTATGTTGCTTTGCATAAAATTAAACCATATATACAGCAGAATAACCAATTTATAGATATAATAAAATGTACAAATCTGAACTGCTCTCTCCTGAAGAGGTCGCAACAAGCCTGCGATAAATAACTCAACTCCTGGGTTGTTATGTCTGACTCAGGATCTGGGTTACACAAAAACTACCCAAACATGAGGTTGTTACGTCTGACCCAAGAGTTGGGTAACACAAAAGCTACCCAAATACTGAAAAAATAACCCCGAAAAAAAAACGACTCAAAAAGCTCAACCCAGGATTTGGGTAGAAAAAATACCCCAAGATTTTTTAGAGTGTAGGTAGAGAGGAAGGTTATAGGGTTAAGGTGTTGAATACAGGATCCGTATCATATAATTGACTTATCAGTCCTTTACGTGTGGTAAATCATCTGTTTGCCATCAAATGGCTTCTCTGTCAATCTTTCTTCAGTTTTTTCATGATATGATCACACCCTGTGCACATCAGCAGTTCGGAGGCAATTCTCTCACGCTGCTGATCCCAGACAGATATCCGCTGGAGCAGTGACCTCCAACTTAATGTCTTTCTCCTCTCAGATGTCATAGGCTAATCAAAGCCCTCATTTCCATCGGATCGGGCCTATCGGATCTGTTTTCGAAGCCAGGGGTTCAGCATGTGAACCTGAGTCAGCCTCCGCCACGCGCGCTGCTAATTAATGCAGAGCGTGTTTGTACCTGACAGCGTGATCTATTATTGATCAAAGAGCTTATTACTGTTGATTTTGGGTCTTGTGACATTTGCAACCGCAGTTATTTTTCTCTGCAGAAACTGGTGGCATTTGTGCTCTCATTTAAGAGGGAAAGACACTTGGCTGATGACTGATTAAGAGGGCTACTCAATAACAACAGCCTGATTCTCTGAAGGTAGAGTCATGAATCCTAAGTGGAGAACAGTGCAAAACCATTATATCAATGGATTTCACTGGCTAGCTCACCCATTAATGAATATTTTGTCATTATTTGCTCCCCCTTATGTTGTCGGAAAAGTGTATGAAGAATATCTGGGCTACTCTTTTCATATAAGGAAAGTGAATCATAAATGTGGTCCCTTACAGGGGTAGTTCACCCAAAAATAAAAAATTCTGTCACCATTTAATCCCCCTCAAATTTTTCCAAACCTGTATAAATGTCTTTGTTTGTAACCAAGCAGATCTCGCCCCCCATTGACTACCTTAGTAGGAAAAAAATAGCAGAACAGAGAAAATGATATAGGTTTGGAACAACTTGAGGGTGAGTAAATGATGACAGAATTTACATTTTTGGGTGAACTATCCCTTTAAAGATGTAACAGAATTAGTGACAGATTTTTTCTTCCATATTGTGACATACATCGATAATGAAGAAAATGTGGGGCAGGGCTTGGTTCTATATATTGGTTGTAGATTGGATGGATGCAGATCAAACCCAATCTCATGGGAAAAGGTAACTATTTTACAAGGTGGTGATTTTGTATTAAAGGGATAGTTCATCGTAAAATGAAAATTCTGTCATCATTTACTCACCCTCAAGTTGTTCCAAACCTGAGTTTCTTTGTTCTGCTGAACACAAAAGAAGATATTTTGAAGAATGTTTGTAACAAAGCAGATAGAGCGACCATTGACTACCATAGTATTTTTTCCCCTACTATAGTAGTCAATGGTTGCTCTATCTGCTTGGTTACAAACATTCTTCAAAATATCTTCTTTTGTGTTCAGCAGAACAAAGAAACTCATACAGGTTTGGAACAACTTGAGGGTGAGTAAATGATGACAGAATTTTCATTTTTGGGTGAACTATCCCTTTAATTCCTACAATTTGAATTGTATGAAAACATACAATGTATATATATTAAAAAAAATTAATAAAACATGAGGGTCCATCCCTAAACATAACATAAACAGGTATCTTGTCTGTTTTTTTTAATTAGCCAACAGTTCGCAAATATGTAAAAATAACAAAAAAACTATTTACCATGAGATTGTTTTGAAAGATCTGAATGCAAGCTTTGTAGTTGATTGTAAGAAAGTGGCAGGTTTAAGTGTACTAAGTGATTGGAGAAGTCCAGCAGAATCTCAACATCTACCTGGGTTCACCTTGAAAAAGTAGTTCATGTTTATTTCGAGTCAGATCTTTTCTCTGAATTGACTTATCCAATTCACAAAACTGGTCTGAATGGTTTGTTAACACAATGATCAAACTCGCTGACTCAATGATCCGGTCATAGCAGTGAACAACCACTTAAGTGGAAGATTGTCTCAAAATAATGACTTTAAATTCAGCCTTCACTTAGCATGCGAGTCATATGGACATCCTTTATGCCACTTTATATGGTGCTTTTGAACTCTCCATTCATTGTTACCGCATGAAAAAGAGCAACCCGTATGTTGTACAGAATAACTTCTTTCGTGTTCAAATGTAGAAAGAAAACCATATGGTTTGGAACAACATGAGGGTAAGTAAATGATGGCAATTTTATTCGAATGAACTATTCGGATGACCAATTAAACATTTGTATACAAGCGCCTCCTATCACACTGTTTTGGGGGTTATTTTCAGGCAGATGCTCACAGGGAGACAGAAATGCCCTCTCTTGGCGGGCGTCTTGTTTGCTGCCAACGCCTCGATCAGACATGGAGTGAAATAAAATTGCAGAGTGCAATATCTGCAGCTGTTGTTCAGCTAGTGTCAGCTGAAGGTCTGATATGGAAGAGAAATGGGTTTCCCAAGATCCCGCATGGAGTCTGCAACCTATCAATTCACTCCTTTCATTTCACATCCACTGTCCTGTATCTAAATAATGTGTATTATATACTTCCTCATACGTGAAGGGGAAAAGCAATCCTCCTCCAGTTGATAGATTCTCCTGGGCACAATACTAGCACCTCTTCTTCTGTCTGGTGGTACAGAGCGAAAAAGACACAATTTACTGATTAAACTGGACTCGTAAGAGCTAGATCCCTGTGCAGGCACCTTGGGAATTTAAGATCCATCGAATAAGTGTGAATAATTTGCAGACGGAAAGAAAAAGTGACAGGGCTCTGTTCAAAAGACAAATGGCTGTGTAAGAGGAAGAAGGCTACAATGAGTATTGATTTCTTTTGTGATGGGAATTCATTTTGCCACAACTAGCACCAGATTGGCATATTGTCTCCGTGCAGGCTGGCTTTCCATTAAAAATCACCTTGTTTGACCTTTGCTCCATTGTTCGTCCTCACTGGTGGTTGCCTTTCTGTCAGGTCTTACAAATCCGATGGAGGTCGAGACTGACTTTCTTGCTGCATCAAAGTACATTCATTCATTCATTTACTTATTCATTTCTCTTACTTTATAAATGAGGAACGTTGGACATGTTGAAATGTGACCCTCTGTCGGCTCAACAGAGGGATGACAGATTTCTATAGGCTCAACCGCACTGGGTGGTACGGTGCAGCTCCAGAAGGCAGGAGACACCCTCAGCGTGTGGCCCAGTCGTGGTGCTTTATCATCTCATTTCAGCTGCGTCCCAGCATGCCCCACTCTGTGAGTGAAGCAGGCAGTAGGCATATAAGCAGTTTGCAGAGCTCAATGTTCAAAATGTAATTGGACCAAAAGAATCTACTTACAGCATATATGATGTGATTTGACTAATTTTGCGGACGGAATGAACTGTGACATGAAATTCAAAGGTTTTTTAAACTTTACGTACGTAGAAAGACGTAATGTTTTCATACATAAACAACATTCTCACTCTGAGGAAGGCATACACAATTTGTTTACAAAAGTTGTTTTGTGAATTATTAAATGCAATTTAATCCATGAAATGTTCATTCTGTGAATGAAAAATATTGTTTTTACTATGTATTTTGTGATTCAGACAACCTCTTTTGTAAAAAAAAAAAAGCATATGCCCTCGACAGAAGGAGCATTTCGTAAATGCTGATTCTCTAAATGGATTGTGGACAAAATGCATATCTCATTCAAAGATTGAGCATTTGATGGAAAATGCATTTTGTGCAGTTTTGAGTTTAGTGCTGACTTTACAATGCAAGTGATGAAATGCAACTGGCTTATGTCTTTCTGTGTGCAAAATGCATTATGTTTTTTATCACATAATTCATTCAGTCCATGTCGTCAATTTGTCAAGCAAAATCTTGATATGTCTTATGCAGTGGTTTCCAAACTGGGGGGTGCCCGGAGTTATAAAGAGGGGGGCACAATAAGACTAAAGGATTGTGTACCGTCATGTTTATACAAGACCCAACTGCAAAATGATCCTGCTTATTATACAGCTACTAGTCACATACGTTTTGAACTTATTTTGAACATAAGAAATTGAAAAAAATATTAATTTGACATATTTTATTACCTCAAGATGTCTCGCAGTACCCACTTCCAAGTAGTTGTTGTTGTCGTGCAATAACAGACCGCTAGATGGCGCGATTTAAGGATCAGAACTGAATATTGCAGGGAGCCGTGTAAAAACATAGATGAATGTGAAGTTTGTGAAAGGACTACCAGTGCCAAGTAAACGTAAAGCAGATGATGAATCCTACTTCAAACGTCACAACTACCAAAACAATAGCCCTTTCTCAATATGCCTTCTTGTCTGTACTTGTGTTATTGTGGACTTGTGAAACGTCATCAGTCGCTGTCCAAGTACTGTTCCAATTGTAAGTTTACATCTAGCCAAAATCCCTGAATGTGTTTTTGCTCTGCCTCTTTTATCAACAGCTCTCGATGTGATATTTTTCCCCATATCATACAGCCTTACTGTTTATGTATGTCAAAAAATCAAAAGAATCTGCCAGGTTCAAAATTGTAATAGAATCTTGCATTGTTTCTTAAAAGGAAGTGATTTAAAAAACAAACAGACAAGTAAACGCATTTTATGTTGCAGTCTGAACAGTGCCATTGCCGTAATACCAATTAGTAGAGTGCCGGTCCCTTCACTCGTTATTTTTTTTTTCTTCTTTTTCTTCTTCTTGTCAGATTCTCACTCTCTCTTCAAATGTCGCACATTCTTGTCGAGCAAGCTGTGGCGAGTTCACAGTACAGTGAATTAGAGTGCCTCTATCTCACAGAAAGGGCTTTGGGGAACATCCCACGCCACCGTCACACACTGGCAGTCCTGGACAGATTAGATACGGTAACCCTAGCAAAACTCGCTTTTATCCAATTATCTCTGTTGTTTTGCTGCTATCTGGGCCAACAACAGCCACTCTCTCCTCTCCCTTTCAATCAGCTATCTCTTTATCTGCGGCTCAGATTCTGTTACACCCATACATTGCTGGATCTTTGTAGTGTGTCTCTGTAGAGGCAGGGCAGAGTGACTATGACCATATTAAATATGCTAGAGCTGAAGTATTCACTCTGATCCTCTCTGCCACATCACAAGACAGAAATACACTCCCTCTCTCTGCTATGGCAACCTCGCATTCAGAGTTCTTTTGATTGCTATCCTTTTTAGAATGACGGCGCTTGTAATGCGGTCCCTGCTGACTTGCAACGGAGCAGAGTAGGTTAGTTACAAAGGCATTAGTATATTTTTAGTGCTCAGTCCTGCAGCATTTAATCTTCCCTCACTCTTGTGAATGTGCTTCATGCTGTTTGAGGCTCATAATGGAGTCTTTTCCTTTTTTTTGCTGCATAGGAATATCTGTTGCGTGACCGTGTGTGGGTTGCTTCACGGGCCGTTTGCATATGTGTGTGCGTTTCTCTGTGCTCGGGTGTGGCAAGTCATTGTGTATGCCTCCACGTCTCGGACTCCAGAGGGTCTGTTACAGAGACCCTTAATTGGGGGGGGGGGGGGGGTGTGGTTACAGATGAGCAGAGTTTGAGTGCAGAGGGGATTGAGAGAGAGGAATGTAGACGCTCAGGGATTGAGGCAAGAAGTCATTATCAGTCAGCGTGGAAACAAGCTAAGAGGAACAACTAAATTACGCTAACCCACCCGCACAAGCCCAGGATAATCTTATAAGAATATTACACAAGTAAACAGACAAATGCGTAAACAATTATTTCTGAAAAGAATTCAAAAGAATTCACAAAAGCAAAGGTGTGCTTAGTGATTCTTTCTGTTTATGTTGTGTTGGTTTTTCTTGTTAGCCTGTTTGCCTCTAACGAGACAATCTGAAAGCAGAAAAACATCTTTCTCTATTGAAAATCATTCAAAAGTAGCCATGTGTTTTGACTAAATGTATGTATATGTATACAGCATATGAAAAATGTGATTGCCTCCAGAAGCGACTATAAATACATTTAGTCAAAACACATGGCTACCGTGTTATATGGATATATAGTCACTGCCAATCGCATTTTTTCATATCACACTATCACACTTATCACACTTTTAAAAAAGCACTATCAATTCTATATCTGTAAACCTTTTTAATAAGAAAAAAAACCTTAAAATAGCCTATTTAAATATATATGTTAAAATGTATATGTTCTTTCTCCACGCTCCTTTATGAACACCTGTGATCACACATCAGTTTCTATTAATTATCAAGTTATTCTCTCTTTTGTTTGGTTGCTTGGAAACCACAAATGGCCTGTAGACTAATTAAATATATTACAGAGGTATTGACAATAGAATTTTGAGTTTTGTTGTTATAAATAAACATTTATTTACTGAACAATTATTTACCATGTTGCGATCCTTCACACTGTGCCTAAGCAACTCTTAACCTTTGTACTGTAAAATTACTGTAATGCAAGGCATCTTGAGAATTATTGCTTTAATTTACATTATTAGTAGATTGTCATTGCAGCATTGATACAGGAGCACAATCAAAGCCCTGGGATGAACACATTGCTCCACTATCTATTTAAGTCATCCGACACATACCTTGTCGAGAGGTTTGCTTACCTTCAATCTTTAATGTACGGCATGGAGAGATTCAAGATTATATGCAAAGGAACCCCTGGGTGGGGAGGGTGTTACAGTCATGCAGGTCATCTTTTATTACGTTGGTTGTTGTATGCCTGGTGAGTGGCGCTAAAAGGTTAATACTTCATCACGTCAAAGTAAAATATTTCTCGATAAAATAACAGTAAAATATTGGCAGCAGTAGTTGCCAGCAATCTACTGTAATTCTATTTAATAAATAATGTGAAATTGCTTTACAGTTTATTACATAAAAACAAAATACATTTTTTTCCAGTATTTTTTATTTTACAGTAAAATACTGGCAGCCGAGTCGCCAGCAATATACTGTAATTATACTGTAATAATACTGTGAAATTACTTTACAGCCATTTACTGTAAAAATACATGCAGTACATTATTGTGATTACTTCGATTTACAATACAAATGGTGAGATACATTTTTGGCGACACAGCTCTGGGTCAGAAGGGGACCCCAAAATAAGATGAAAATTAAAATCACAGGAAATTACTACAGTAAAAAGACAGGCAACAGTAATAGGCTAATAAGGTGGACATTTATTTATAAGCAAGAACAATAAATGGACAAAAAATTGTAAAAACAATGTGAATATTTGTAAAAAAATAAATAAATAATAATAATAAACCCCCCAGAAGAATACACACTCAATCTCTGTTGTTTTTGTTGTTTTTTTCAGTTGCTTACTGTGAAAAACTATTGCCCAGAATGCATTGTTTTCTACAACACATTACTGTTTTAATGGAAAAGATTATGTTACTGTCAGAATTTGGCCGTTTTTTTTACAGTCACACAATAAACCTTGCCCAAACCATAAATACACATTTGGTGAAGCATCCATGCCATTTTAGAAGTCCGTAAGCTCTTTTCTTGTGACTCATACCCAAGCACTCTGCATCACAAGTGCAATGCTGTACCAGGTGAGCTAGCGAGCAAGTTAACGATGTCAGAAAAATCAAACATGTGGAGTGGGTTATCTTATCTAAAATGTATTAGTTTGCAAATCATGTGTTTTGATATATTGTGCAGTGAATGGCATAAAAATAAGTCATGATTGATTGATCATCTGCCCCGTCATCATAATTTGTGTGAAAAAGAAATATAGGTTGTCAGAGTTTTCCTGCCATTAGTGTTCATTTCAGCTAGAAATCGAGGGAGTTAAAAAAAAAATATAGGTACAGGCACGTTTTTCAGATTGTATGTCTGCATGTCAAATTATATATGTGAATCAATTGTGGGAATGCATTATTTTGCAAATTTGTTTTGTCAATTCATACATGAAGAGAGCCATTGACAAGTAATAAACAGGGAACTGAGAGAACATATTGTCGCTATGTCGCAACCACTCAGAAAAACATTAAAAACATTTCCAGCGCCACTCATTGTAAAACATGCGAATGAACTGAAATGAAAACTCCTGCTCGACAAATGGAGATGCATTCCTCTGTATTAGATTTATCCGTCGTTGATAAAAGTGGTGAGGGCATGTCTCCACCTTCCTGTAGCAGACGCATGTTTTCAACATAAAAACACACTGACTAATGAATTGTGACATGGTGGAGATTAATTGTCTTGTGTTGTGATTGTGTTGCCCCAAAGGCTTTTTTGGCATCCTGCTGATTGACACTTGGAGTTTTGAACGTCTTGCTCTCACCACTGCTTTATTACGCAATGTGGCCTTAGCAAAATGTTAAGTTGGGGGAGGGGGGTTATGATATAATATTGTTCCAGGCCCAGACCTGACACATAATTAGATAAGCTATAAAAAAAACACACACACACAAAATTTGACAGAGAGAAGGAGAGGATGGTCATAAAAAAACCTATTACAAGCCAGATTCAAATGGCTTGGAGCTTCTTATAAAAACCCAATCATGATATGGCCTCAGCTAACACAAGAGCAGCGCTCACTGATGTAAGCATCAGAGGGGATAAGAAAAAAAATCCATAAAGCAAAATGAGATCAGATTAAGAGAGAATGTTGCTGTTCTTGCCCTTATAGCGCAGGACTCAGGGGAGTAGATGGGGAATTCCTGCATGCTCAGATCTCAAAACCACTTCTATAACAACAACTCCCCCACAAAACGAAATCTTTGTTTCGTTTTGTTGCTGTCAACATGTGTCCACATTTTTGATAGCATTTTTGAACAAAGCCATCCATCGGTGTGTGTAACTCAATGAATAGTCTCAAATACCGCAATGACTGACCTTTAGGATCTGGCTTGTGGTTCTGTTTTCTGTGTTTGCAGTACTGCCATTGGTTCAGTTTTAAACTTGAGATTGCAGACTCTGTTTCAAAGTGGCTGCAAAAAAAAAAAAAATCCTTTGATCACTTTGGCTGCGTGCACATAAAATGGAACTATAAACTAGATTCATTCTCTAGCTGTAGCATCTTTCCCATGCAGTACCTTATTAATATTTATGCATTAACCAAGAAAGAATTTGTATTTAGAGGATGGTGTGAAAGCAAACGCTCTCTGACTGGGACGGAAAGCCCAGTTTACAACCAACGCTCAGATTTTTTTCTCATGTTCAGTGAGAATTTCACATTGAATGTCATTTGATATATGAACATGCTGTTTCACAGTTGCTGTCAGATCGGTCAAGGCCTTCGATTCTAGTAACGTTTTAGCAACAGATGAATAATTAGTAGCTTACATACTGTACCTTTTCACTCCGTCAGACTGTGTACATCATGTGAATAAATTCATTGTCATGGTGCCCAGCGTGAAGTGGAATGAACGTCTCTCCAGTATCCAATGCCAATTTTTCCACATGCACTGATATAAAAACACATTTTCATTGATTGCTTTCTCATCACTTGCAATGAACTTGATGAACAAAAATAATATTTTAGAGAAAAAGACAGTCCCACCCCCAACTAAACGCCTTTGGTTGAGCTTTGGATGTTGCTGTGTAAGGTTGGTTGTGATGCTCAAACCTTCCTTTGTGTTCGTCCAAACCTGTAGGAATTTCTTTCTTCTGTCCTAAATGTTTTTTTTTTTTTTTTGTCTATATACAATCCGGTGTTGCTTTGAACCCCATTGACTTTCACTGTATGGACAAAAAAAGAAGAAAGAAAATCATGCAGGTTTGAGTTTTCTTTTGTTCGAAAATACACACTTCAGCTTTGAGAATGAATAAAAAATACCAGCTATTTTTTATATGTTCAGTTCACACATAATTGGGCTAGACAAATCTTTCTTAGAAGTAAAATGATAGATCATCAGGTACAAACACTGCACTGGTGATATGCTTGAAAATTCACAAGCCATGTCTCTTATATCAACATCAGAGACAGATTTTTCCTCACTGCAGGTGAACTTAGTTTAACATTAACAGCAGGAAACATCTGCAACAGTGATAAATCACAAGAATCGATGGCTTTTTTATCTTTTGTCTACTTCAGAAGTAGAAACAAGTTCCTGTACAGGTATGCCAAGATGCAATGTCGATTGCTGTAAAACGAACTTGGCATAAGACTGAATAATACAGAGTCTATAAAAGTGTGTCAGATTTGAACCATAAGAACTATTAGAACAGCTACTGAGTGTCAGTATACTTGCCATTTGTGCTTTTATTTTTGTCTCTGTATTTCTATGCATACTTTGTATTCTCTTTAACTGTGGTAGCGTTTCGTATAAATCCACTTACAATTCTTACAGCTTCTCACAGCTGTATGAAATTGAGTTTCGTTCCTTTAAACCCTCTATAACAGTACATTGCCACCGCTCCCATCCTAACCCGTTTCTGAGGTCAGTAAAGGTCATATTAAAAGGAGATTTTGAGAGCTTTCACCTTTTATTTCCCCTTGGAACAGCAGAGATGCCTGTATCAGTTCCTGTGATTGTGGCAGTCAAAACAGAGCTGACATTTCAAAATGAACCGAGGACTGAAACCGATGCAGTCAAAAGGGGCCAACACTTTTAAGTGCAAAGCTATAGCCTTTTAGACATTTCACAGTCATTTGTGTGCCTTAACACTGTTTGGGCTTAAAGGCTGCTATTGCACTGTCACCTAACCTCAACACATATACACTTGCTATTCTATCTTATGCCTTAAAGAGACAGTTTACCCAAACATTCTATTATTGTTTACTCACCCGCATGTTCTTCCAAGCCTGTATGACTTTTTTTTTATCCTGCAATTTTTTTGAAGAACTTTTTAACTATGTTGCATGATGAATCCAATTAAAATTTAAAATTGCAATATGGCATAGTGCGATTATGAAATTTGCAACGGCTTTAATATATATACAGTACACTGCATGCTTCAGAGTGAAGCGCAGCACTATTTTCAGTGTCTGAAAAAATTAAGTAATTAATTAGTCTGTAAAATGAAATTGCTATTTGTGAACCGTGCTGGCAAAATGAGTCGCAATGATATTATTGTTATTTTGATGTATGATTTGTTTGAATTGGACAAAAAATGACTTAGCTACACCTGTTTGAAGTTGATATAGTCAGCAAAGTCAATTTTGAGAAAAATGTAAGTTAAAGGGCCCTATTTTAACGATCTGAAACGCAAGTGTCAAAGCGCGAACCGCAAGTAACTTTGTGGGCGGGTCTCGGCGCTGTTGCTATTTTCCCGGCGGGATAAATGGCTCTTGCGCCCGGCGCAAATCTAAAATGGGTTGGTCTGAAGTAGCTTCATTATTCATAGGTGTGGTTTGGGCGTAACGTGAATAAACCAATCCGAGCGTCATCCAACATTCCCTTTAAAAGCAGGTGCGCAAGTTCCATTATGGATTGCTATTATTATGGCGTATTTACCAGGCGCACGCCAGGAGCGGTTCACAGCCGTGGAGACTGATGTTCTTGTAAGAGCAGTGAAAGACAGAGAAGTGAAGTTGTAATGTTGTACATTATGGTAAAGGTGATTTCACAGTCTTTTTTTTTTCAGTCTTTCAGTTTTTTCAGTTTTTCAGTCGATTTTTTTTCCTGGTTCTTGACGGACAAACCAATTTGTCAGATGTCCTTATATACATATATGTCTTGCCACTATTGGGCAAACAGGTCTTATCCTTAATTATTACAATTAGCCTGAATCATTTGTAAGCTAGATTTATGCCTATTTTTTCACATCTTCGTGGCACACCACAATGATTTCTGTCATCTCATGTGTTAATATTTTTTTAGTGTAACAATTTATGATTTGCAAAAATAACTGTTGCATCTGTGTAGATTACATGAGCAAAGTGTATGCGCGTTGTGCACGCTATACATTATGGTCAAGCATGCGCCCTTAAAATAGCATAATGAACAACGCGCAACGCGCCACTGACTTTAGACTAGGTTTTTTCTGGTCAGTGGCGCAATTGTTTAATGGAACAGCAAAATAGCACCAGGGATTGTTTGCGCCGGAACACGCCTCCTTTTTTGCGCTGAACCGCCCAGGGAGCGCAAGTGCATTCACTAGTTTAGCGACGTGCTTCTGTGGAGGGAAAAGCGCGCTTTGCACGGGTGCAAAATAGGAATGACACATGCGTCGGTGTACAAAGTCAATTGCGCTGGGTGCAAGATAGGGCCCAAAGTTTTCTGAGGGTTCTAAAACTAAATCACCTTGTAGCAACCATACCTAAAAATCACTGGTAATAACACCAAATTTGACACACACCAAGTCAACACCAAATATCTATAGAAAAAATAAATAAATTCAACTTTTTTTCCCATGATACAACAATTGTTTGACAGACAGCCTATATATTAAGATCTATTGTACCGCACGGATCTAAAATAATGTAACACATCAGATGTTTTTCCCCAACAGTTAACCAAACGTTCACATAAGACATAACAGATAATGTTTGCGTGAATACTCGAAAATATTTTGAAATCTGTAATTCTGTGTGTGTGTGTATGTATTTGGGATCACGCATTATGAAAGGCGTCTTTGCGCACACTGGTCAGATCTGTCAGTCAGCACAAGTGAGATCGATTTCATGGACAAAGGAAAGATACTCCTCCCAGAAAACTTACAAAAAAAGATACATTTAGATGTTTAATTGCTATTTGGAGCATTGGGATTGCTAAATGAGAGCTTAATGAACAAATTTTTGTGAAAACCTCAAAATCGACCAAAATCAGAATTTTTTACGTGTTTAGTCTGTAGCTCGAAATTATCCCGTGTGAATTCCGATTCCTTTTGCTAGCATGGTTCACACATATTTTTTTATATAATATATTTTTTAAATATTTTACAGTGAAATGTATACATTTGTATTTTATATATGGCCAAAATCATTGTGATATATATACTGTATATATATATTATTATTGTTATTATTGTTGTTATTTTATTTTTATAATCTTTTATTTTAATATTTTACAGTGAAACGTTTACATTTGTATTATATGTATATAATAATAATAACAATGATTTTGGCCAAATTACAAACCAGCACAGCAAACCTGGACCTTTTTTTTTATTAATATTTTTTAAATTGCAAAAACATTTTTATTTTTCAGATACATTTTTTTTCTATAGAATGAAGGTCAATGGGGTCCAAAACACCCTAATTGATTTTCATTGGACATTTTTCAAAATATTTTACGTTCCATAGAAGAAAAAAGTCATTTGAGAACAATTTGAGGGTGCGTAAATGATGACAGAATTGTATTTGTTACATGTTAATTTAAATAATTGGCTTCTGTTGGTGTAGATTGTGAAGTATCAGACACAATTGCATTGATACCGATGGGGAACAGATCAAAGCACTCAAACACACTAAAGGCAAAAGATCTAATTTTATTCCTAATATGTCAGAGTAATATCTTTTTACATGGGTTGCAGTTGTGGTTGCTCAGATGGACGGATTGAGTCAGTGTTGTCAGTAGAGCAGCATGTGATATCAGTGATGTACAGATGTACCCCATGTCCTCAGAGACCTCAGGCCCAGATGCTTCATCTTCCTCCCCTGACCGCCTGCATGCAGCTGCCTGATCGTGGACTCTCCAAGCGAACATAGTCCCCGCTGCTGCTAATAACCCACGACAGGATCCCAAACAACAGACTGCGCACAGCTAGCGCCCGAGCCACAATGTTTATAGCTCCTGACACCTGATTCCCGTTGTCCTTGGGACTTATCAGTCGACGCTTATTCGCTCTGTTGTTGTTCGTGTACCACTGAGACCTCTGTATCTCACCCCCCCAAGCAAGCCCCCCACCCCCCAATCTCAGATTCCTCCATGATTAAAAGTCTGCATCCTTAATCAAATTCCCCCTAGCAGTGCTATTTCATTAACTTGATAAGAGCATGCTGAACGAGGGGAGTCTGGGTGCTTTGTGTGCAAACTAGGCTGTGAGCGCTCATAATCATCATTCAGTCCTGGAGTGAACATCTCTGAACATCTGGAGAGATTGTGTGGTTGCTGAGGACCAGCGTGTCATGGAAAAAGTTCTTCACTCACATTAGTTTTGCTTGTAATGCGGTTTACACATTATTTCCAGTGATGGCTTCTCAAAGGTGGATCATTTGACAGCGGGGCTCGAGATGAATACATTATCGAGTGTACTTTTAGATTGTTTATTTGAACATACTGAGCAGATTCTTTGTTTCAGAGACTGTGTTTACTTGTGCAACAGAAAAACGATTTATGACTTTGTTTTCCCATAAAATGTATCTTTAAAAGGAGGCCAATTTAATTTTGAATCAAAATGATATTGTGAAGCAAAATTATAAATATAAAGTATTATATTATATTAATATACTATGGGCTAGATTTACTAACAGTTGCGCCAGCGCAAAACCCTCTTTTGGCGTTAAAAAAAAAATACTGTCCGGATTTACTAAAGACACGCAGTGAAAAATTAGCACTGAAAGGCATGGACACAGTAATTTTTGCAGCTGAACTTACTGCATGTGCATTTGTAGGAGTTTCCCTTTCAGACGCAAAATTTATGGAAGGAGAGTATTTAAATTAATCATGCAAGATGATTTACTTAAGTTTGAGCTTGTCAATTTACTGGTGTTTGTGCCATTACTTACCACCCACTTACTACTTACTTGTGTTTAGTGGTGTAATGGATCACAAAACTCACGGTTCGGATCACACCACGGATCATGAGTCACGGATCGGATCATTTTTCGGATCAGAATAAAAGGGGGAGGAGACCATTTTTATTTGCTTTCCATTTCTTACATGAACACTTTTGGTGTTAACATAACCTATATGGTTTATAGGTTAACAAGGAACTTTTGGTGTTAACAAAAATAACCTATTTGGTTTTAACAAAAATAAAATAAAAAATAACCATCTGAATAAATAAAATTTTACTCAGTTGTTAAAGTGTAACATGTAAAAAACAACCTGAGACGTGAAAATGGGCCTGAGCTTATAATGACACTTTTTTTTTTTTTTTTAAAGATTAGGATGTGAACATTCTCATGGGAGAGAGTAGACCTCTCACACTAGTCAGCATTGCAATTCTCTTTGTAGGCCTATACACTATTTTATAGATATAATGTTTAAACGCCCTACACTTAAACAACGTTTTATTGAATTCATTACTTTATATTTATATAGCCTAGTACCTACTTTAGATGTATATATTAAGTTGCTCATGTAACTTACGATAGACAAAAACCGACCCTCATCTTTTCTTTCGTTTGTAAATCTTTTAACAAGAAATCCTGCAGGTCATAAAGAACTTTGGGTGCGTCTCAATCAGCTCCCTAGTTCAGTAGTCAGGGCACTGATCAGGATATAAGTCAATGGGCTGACTCCCTGATCAGTGCCCTGACTAGGGAGCTGATTGAGACGCACCCTTTGTTTTTCCACCTCCAAGAAAGGACAGGTGCTCTCCATTATTTCTCCTTGTTTACTTAAAGGCCGTTTTACTTGCTTTACTCGAGGCAAAAAGCCATGTGTTAACTTTGAAACAGAGTATTTTACATTACTATATTTTAGCATCGATACATGTTTGTTTTAATGCGGATGCGCTGTCACTTTAATTCAGCGCCAGCACATCAAAAAATAGACTCTGTGCGGAAACGATCGCAGCACAGCTGTATGGCCACGCGATCCTGAAACGCACCGATGGACCGAAGCCGTGTGCAGTGTGAAAGCTGTATTCGTTAACATGAGTACGGAAAAAAATACGCACCCCATACACACTGCAAACGGAGTATGTGTGAAACGGTCGTCAGCAGGTGCCATGCTCGATGTATGCGCCACTTTCACCACTGAAGAACCACTGAAGCACCAAAATTGGTGCTATATAGTACTAAAAAAGGTTCCCCTATGATTACGAGCCAAGAAACATTTTTGGTGCCATATAGAACCTTTTTTTTTTAGAGTGTAGATAGAAAATACGTAGCAGACTCCACAGACCAATGTTCAATCTTAAATTGAGCTTGGTCTGGTGATAGCCAGGCAACTGTTTAGTAAATCTGGCCCTATAACTTTTGGTAACACTTTACTTTAAAGCCTTTATGTATAGTGGATTGTAAAGGTATTCAGTATGTAATAATGCGTTATATATTTTCATAAATAATTGTAACCAAAGTTAAAATGCATTTTAATATTTACAGTTTTCTTGACACTTCCGAAAATGGTTGTTTGTTGTTTGCATTATACTTTCTAAAGGTGTATAATAAAATGTGCAATAATATTACAATTATTCATGAGATCATGCATTACATCATAAGGTGCATTACAAGGCATAATTGAATGTATTAATAATGCTCCATTATTTGTAAAGGCTTTTAAATAAAGTTACCCATGCAAATGTACTACTTCGTAGTAACATTTATCTTCTTTTAACGATGATTATATATTGTCACTGAAAAATAAGACATTTATTGCTTATGCAAAGGTAACAGCTGCAAGTGCAACTTGCAACATTTTGATTGCGCACATACTGTACAGAAGTTGACTAAGGCCAATTGTAACATATCAGGTTTGTAGGAGTTTCACAGATTGTAGGCAGCTGGACAAACTTTAGTGTTTTGATAGCTTTCCAAAATGTCAAAAACTTCTTTGTTTCCACAAAATAAGTATTTTTAGCAATTATCTAAGCTCATCTGTTTTCCAGAGGTAAATCTTGAGAACCTTGGCGGTGCATTGTGTTGGCATAGCTGAGGGTTGGGATGCGGAGCTCAAGCAGACTTTAGACGAGACGAAACACAGAAGACACATTATCACATCTCTGATCACATCTACACACAGTTCAAAAATACCACTCCAAACGCTCTCTTTGTTGCTTTACGTGAACGCAGGTCTTGTGTGGAAAGACAGGGGTTCTTTTCTGTTTCCATGGCTGCTTGTCTTAAGCCTGGTTTTGATAAAGCAAACGCTTCCCCAAGAGATGGAGACAGCGAGGATTAAAGGAATGAATAGAGGAGCACGAAATTTCTCTCCGAATCCGAACTGCGGAAGACAGTGTCCTGTAAGCATTGTTCCACTCGTTTTATTAACTATCGAGAATTATTCCATCTTCTACAATTTCCATCACACTGTGAGAGGAGAATGGCACCCACTTGTTTAATTGCCTCTCACTCGCAAACAAAGGCAGATAGCTTGCAATCAGTTATAGAGAAAGAAGAATACACAGCCTTTTGTCAATTTGAAGGGGGGTTCTCCTTAAAGCGTTGACACACGTGTTCATTCTCAAGTTGCCCGTGAAAGCTGCAGAGAGGAAAATGAGGCTTCCAGCATGGCTAATTGATTCATTTGACAATCAGAATAATTCACGTCTGGTTGATTTCTTTCAAAGGTTAGCGTGGCCCTTCGTTGAGATTTGATTGTAGTTCATCTACATAGGAAATGGAACAGAGGAGCACATGCTGTTACTAACATGGATTTTGGCTAGCTATAATGTAATGCTTATGCACTTTATTAATTACCTTTGCTCATTATCATAGCTTCTCTGGCCTACATACTGCATTCTCATTATTTGGTCGAGATAATAGTTTTCATTGTCATCGGAATTACTGTTTCAGTAATTTTGCGCCCTAATGATACTCTTGACGTGTAATTTACTTTTTATAGAACCTTGGTGGGGACTGTCTTTGAGAGAACCTGCCTCGCAGCTGAAAGGGAAGCCAGCCATAATTACAGCTCAACGTTTGCTTACTGATGGGGACAACATTTTTGTGTCACAGCAAAACCAGAAAAAGAAAAAAGGACTCCATATTTGAAAGTGTTTAAAACAAAAACTATAAACAATCAAAAGGAAAAAAAGGTTACACTTTTTAAGGTGACGTTGTTACAGTGTAATTATACAAAAAAAGGGTAACACTTTCTTTTACAGTGTCATTGTTACATGCTACATGCATTTAATGTAGTAATAACAGTAAATGATGCACAATTACATGCAACTAACCCTAAATCAAACCAAACCATAATCCTTACCCTATAATTACATGTAGTTACTTAATATTGCTTAGTACTTAAATATTTAATTACAATGTAACAAAAACACCTTAAAATAAAGTGTAACCCAAAATGTAGTGACATGTAGCTACTTACTAAATAATTAGTGTTAGGGTTTGGTTTAGAGTTAGTTGCTTGTTATTATGCATAATTTACAGTTATTTCTACAATTTATATTATTTGTACATTATTCAATAATATGGTCATGCTATTAGGTAATAAAACCAATGCTATAATATAATAATGATTATAATAATTTATTAAAACATAATACTCTTTAATTTGTTTCTAATTTGATCAATTATTGCAATAAAAAAAACTTCATTTAATATTTTTCATCAATAACATGGTCTACTAATATTGATTTATTTATTATGAACATAAATGTAGAATTTTATACCGTATAAATATTATACCTTATAGAATATAACAGTATAAATATGAACCTTTTACATTTTATTTCTGTGTTCTCCCGTCAGCTACAGAGATTAAATCTCAGTCTTCATGGGGCCTACAAAGGTTATGAGTTACCATATAATGCCATCACAGCTAAATCACAGCTGTCAAGCCTATATGTCACAGTAATTGTTTGCAGAGGCTATCTGAGACACATTCATTACTGGACCACTGATCATTCATCACTGAATGAATCAAACTGTTTTATGGGTAATCCATGTGCTGTGATAGCTTGTAATGCAATGCCAATAGCATAATCTATTCCATATCCATTCTCAAACCAAATCTTTTTGAATGTCTACTTTTACAGGAAATATGTATGAATTAATCAAACAGATTTTCCGGCGCAGATTGCAAAGAGGAGTTGGAATATCAGAACATTAGTTTATGGAAATGTAATTTGTGATTTCATTTTGACAAACCATTTCGGGAATCAATTCCCTCAAAGCATCGTTAAATCTACAAACTGGATCTGGATCAGCCATTTATTTATTTAATCCCGCACTTTTGAATGACTTATGAACTGCACTTTCATAATAATAATAAGGTCATTAAAACATTTAATACACAGGTAGTTCCAAGTCAGTTTAATATATTAATGCACTGTTTTCATTGAAGCACACACACATACGTCACTTGCACACAGAGAGCAGTGATCGCGCTACTCACACACAGAAACACTGCCGTGCGACTTATAGTAATAAAATAGCTTCGCTACTCAATCGCTATTTATATTTCTCAATTACGAGGTGGTAAAATTCGCTATTTCTCTATTAGCTTTGTTTTTAATAGAGAGAGAAATGCTGAACAGACGCATATACAAATCGCTCTCTCTCTCGATAATTAATTCAAATAAATGCTATAATTCATTAATGTAAAGAAATCTTACGCATTTCTTTATCTCTGTGTCTGATTCAATGCGGGCAGAATGCTAGATCTAACTGACAAAAATAACCGTCAATACTCTTCCGGTCAAATATTGAGCTGCAAACATCATTAACAGCTAGAAGTTGTATATACAGGCAAATTGGTATAAGCGGAAATAATCCAAGGCTAGCTGTGCATTGACCGATTTTAATGTACTTCACGGATGTCGTGCATTAAAATCATTTAATGCACAGCTAGCCATGGATTATCCATTACTTAAAGGGATAGTTCACTCAAAAATGAAAAATCTGTCATCATTTACTCACCCTCAGGTTGTTCCAAACCTGCATGAGTTTCTATGTTCTGCTGAACACAAAAGAAGATATTTTGAAGAATGTTTGTAACCAAGCAGATAGAGCAATCATTGACTACCATAGTAGGGAAAAAATACTTCTTTGCAAGTAGAATTAGTTATTTACACTGCTTTACCCTAATGGAAGTCGTTAGGAAACTCACCACCTCTTTTTTTGTGCATATAATTTACAAGCAAGTGTCACAACGCAACATGATTTGTTATCAACAAACCCATCGAATTCATCACCAATCCTTGTTCCGGGTCTTCATAGTTTAGAAATTAAATGCTGTCTGTGTGAATGCATGCAAACCCATCCATCTTCTTCCGCTTATCCGGGGCCGGGTCGCGGGGGCAGCAGTCTAAGCAGAGATGCCCAGACTTCCCTCTCCCTAGACACTTCCTCTAGCTCTTCCGGGGGGACACCGAGGCGTTCCAAGGCCAGCCGGGAGACATAGTCCCTCCAGCGTGTCCTTGGTCTTCCCCGGGGCCTCCTCCCGGTTGGACATGCCCGAAACACCTTCCCGGGAAGGCGTTCAGGAGGCATCCGGAACAGATGCCCGAGCCACCTCAGCTGTCCCCTCTCGATGTGGAGGAGCAGCGGCTCTACTCCGAGTTCCTCCCGAGTGACTGAGCTTCTCACCCTATCTCTAAGGGAGCGCCCAGCCACCCTGCGGAGAAAGCTCATTTCGGCCGCCTGTATCCGGGATCTTGTCCTTTCGGTCATGACCCAAAGCTCATGACCATAGGTGAGAGTAGGAACGTAGATTGACCGGTAAATCGAGAGCTTCGCCTTACGGCTTAGCTCTTTCTTCACCACGACAGACCGGTACATCGACCGCATTACTGCAGAAGCTGCACCGATCCGTCTGTCAATCTCCCGTTCCATCCTCCCCTCACTCGTGAACAAGACCCCTAGATACTTAAACTCCTCCACTTGGGGCAGGAACTCTCCACCAACCTGGAGTGGGCAAGCCACCCTTTTCCGACTGAGGACCATGGCCTCGGATTTGGAGGTGCTGATCCCCATCCCAGCCGCTTCACACTCGGCTGCAAACCGCCCCAATGCATGCTGAAGGTCCTGGTTAGAAGGGGCCAACACGACAACGTCATCTGCAAAGAGCAGAGACGAAACCGTGTGGTCCCCAAACCTGACACCCTCCGGCCCTTGGCTGCGCCTAGAAATTCTGTCCATAAAAATTATGAACAGAACCGGCGACAAAGGGCAGCCCTGCCGGAGTCCAACATGCACCGGGAACAAGTCTGACTTACTGCCGGCAATGCGGACCAAACTCCTGCTTCGGTCATACAGGGACCGGACAGCCCTCAGTAAAGGACCCCGGACCCCATATTCCCCCAGCACCCTCCACAGGACGCCGCGAGGGACACAGTCGAATGCCTTCTCCAAATCCACAAAACAAATGTGGACTGGTTGGGCAAACTCCCATGAACCCTCCAGCACCCTGTAGAGGGTATAGAGCTGGTCCAGTGTTCCGCGACCAGGACGAAAACCACACTGTTCCTCCTGAATCCGAGGTTCCACTATCGGCCGGATTCTCCTCTCCAGTACCCTGGCATAGACTTTCCCGGGGAGGCTGAGAAGTGTGATCCCCCTATAGTTGGAACACACCCTCCGGTCCCCCTTCTTAAAAAGAGGGACCACCACCCCGGTCTGCCATCCCAGAGGCACTGTCCCCGACCGCCACGCGATGCTGCAGAGGCGTGTCAGCCAAGACAGCCCCACAACATCCAGAGACTTGAGGTACTCAGGGCGGATCTCATCCACCCCCGGTGCCTTGCCACCGAGGAGTTTCTTGACCACCTCGGTGACTTCAGCCCGGGTGATGGACGAGTCCTCCTCTGAGCCCCCAGCCTCTGCTTCCTCAATGGAAGACGTGACGGCGGGATTGAGGAGATCCTCGAAGTATTCCTTCCACCGTCCGACAACATCCCCAGTCGAGGTCAACAGCCGCCCATCGCCACTGTAAACAGCGTTGGTAGGGCACTGCTTCCCCCTCCTGAGGCGCCGGACGGTTTGCCAGAATCTCTTCGAGGCCAGCCGATAGTCTTTTTCCATGGCCTCACCGAACTCCTCCCAGGCCCGAGTTTTTGCCTCCACGACCACCCGGGCTGCAGTCCGTTTAGCCTGTCGGTACCTGTCAGCTGCCTCAGGAGTCCCACAAGCCAGCCAGGCCCGATAGGACTCCTTCTTCAGCTTGACGGCATCCCTTACTTCCGGTGTCCACCACCGGGTTCGGGGATTGCCGCCTCGACAGGCACCGGAGACCTTGCGTCCACAGCTCCGAGCAGCCGCTTTGACAATGGAGGTGGAGAACATGGTCCACTCGGACTCAATATCTCCAGCCTCCCTCGGGATCCGGTCGAAGCTCTGCCGGAGGCAGGAGTTGAAGATCTCTCTGACAGGAGACTCGGCCAAACGTTCCCAGCAGACCCTCACAGTACGTTTGGGTCTACCGAGTCTATCCAGCTTCCTCCCCCGCCATCGGATCCAACTCACCACCAGGTGGTGATCAGTTGACAGCTCCGCCCCTCTCTTCACCCGAGTGTCCAAGACATACGGCCGCAGATCAGATGAAACGACCACAAAGTCGATCATTGACCTACGACCTAGGGTGTCCTGGTGCCATGTGCACTGATGGACACCCTTATGCTTGAACATGGTGTTCGTTATGGACAAACTGTAACTAGCACAGAAGTCCAATAACTGAACACCACTCGGGTTCAGATCAGGGGGGCCGTTCCTCCCAATCACGCCCCTCCAGGTTTCACTGTCATTGCCCACGTGGGCGTTGAAGTCCCCCAGTAGAACGACGGAGTCCCCAGTCGGAGCACTCTCCAGCACCCCTCCCAGAGACCCCAAGAAGGTCGGGTACTCTGCACTGCCGTTCGGCCCGTAGGCACACACAACAGTGAGAGACCTATCCCCGAGCCGAAGCCGCAGGGAAACGACCCTCTCGTTCACCGGGGTAAACTCCAACACATGGCAGCAGAGCTGGGGGGCTATAAGCAAACCCACACCAGCCCTCCGCCTCTCACCATGGGCAACTCCAGAGTGGTAAAGAGTCCATCCCATCTCGAGGAGTGTGGTTCCAGAGCCCAAGCCATGCGTGGAGGTGATTCCGACTATCTCTAGTCGGAACCTCTCAACCTCACGCACAAGCTCAGGCTCTTTCCCCGCCAGCGAGGTGACATTCCATGTCCCAAGAGCCAGTTTGCATGCAAACCCTCTTCAGATATTAAATGATGCCGAGATAATGATGACAACAGAAATATCAGCTCCCATTGATCTCGGCCCACTGATCTTGAAGTTGTTTTGCGTATTCCTCTTCAGTCCTGCACTCGTCTGTACCTAGAGCCCTGTTATTATAATCCTGCATACAGATCCCTGTAAGAGAGCTCTGGGGAAAGAGAGCAGAAGTAGGTCATTAGAATTATTTTACATTTTTCCCCCCTCATTTTTGTTCTTTTCGGTCTCTGCTCCAGTTCTTGGGGGGTGGGAGGGGCCGAAATTGGGCCTCAGGAGGATATTCAAATGGTAATCACATATCATGTCATCAAAGCCAAGACATTCTTTTGTGCTTTGAAGTTTATTGGTGCCTGTTGTTTTTGTGTGTTGTCGGTACATCCGATTTGACCAGCACTTCAAAATCAAATGGTATTCTCCATGCTACAAGGAAGATATATCTGGAGAAAGCTAGCTGTTAGCATTCCTCTTCATCTCAATGGCACTTGCTTGGCCAGCACAGGAAGTACACTACAATTCAAAAGTTAGATTTTTCAGCTCATAGAGGCCAGTAGCAGTAGTTTTCTGAAATATTTTTACAAATTAGAATAGCTTTTCTTTTGAACGTCCTATATGCCATCTTTGCTCATGAGCACTTAGTTTTGTTGCTAGGTTATTCAGATCCATTCAAACAGCGTCACAAATGTCACGATTGGCAAACTAGAAGTCTCAAACCCTTTGCTATCCTGAGATTTGACATGAAAAGCAACAGGCAGGAAATTTCCATTTCCAAAATCCATTTCACGCTTTTTAGAGCCCTTCATGGTAAACATCTGCTATGCTAAAATGAAATATTTATCATTTAAATGTTGCTACCAAAAAAAAAGTTAAGAAAACATGGATCATTTTGAATGGCCATCGATGGAGAAAGATGCTTTCTGCTGTCAGACATTATTACTTGTACGTTTGATTGTAGCCTGGGAAGTCACTCAATCCTACAACCCAGAAACATTTAGTCTGAATAGCTTGATTCTCATTTTCTGATTTAACAGGACAAGAAGCTCAGTCTTGCTTGTAGAGTTAACAGACTGAAAGCATTTTCTGAACACCCTTCAGACCTTTGTGTTTTCCCCTTAGCCTTTATGTGATATGTGTGGCGTATGTGTCTCCTGGCCCGTTTCTCTGTGTCATGCTGTGATTAAATGGTTGTTTCAGTGGCTGGGTCATGAGGCCTTTCGACATTATTAAGACAGAAGTGGCTGGCAGGGGCCGGCTGGCGCGATTGGAAGGATTAATTACAGCCTGTCTCATTTCGGCAGAGTCTCTCTTATTATTATCGATTGAGGTGGTGGAGATGAGACTTCGAAGATGCTGCTCATTTGAAGCAGAGCGCTGATGCATAGGCATCGCTAGCAGCTATCAAACTGAGGCTACTCATTCATTACAGAGCGACTGTGGAGCCCAAACTTAGATTAAACCCCGGTACGTTGTGCTTTAGTGTGGCTCATGCACATATGTTACAGTAAACAACGTAGCGTGATTTGAAGGATGAAAGGTAGGGCTTGGCTTCATGTGCTCAGTCGTGATTGACCGTCACAGAGTGAGTAGACTCAAAGCTCACTGGGAAGACATCACATAGCTCTGATGATGGAAAAGCTTATTGAAGTCATATTATAGCTTAGATGTGGTTCAAACCTGCAGTGAAATCTTCACCTGATGTGACTGAAAACAAGAGGTCAAAATCTAGATGCTCAATACAGCTGTGTTAGCTTCTGCTGCTAAAAGGTGCGCAAAAATGTCTTTGTCCATTGATGGCCATCTAAATAAATAAATAAATAAATAAATAAATAAATAAATAAATAAATAAATAAATAAATAAATAAATAAATAAATAAATAAATAAATAAATAAATAAATAAATAAATAAATAAATAAATAAATAAATAAATAAATAAATAAATAAATAAATAAATAAATAAATAAATAAATAAATAAATAAATAAATAAATAAATACTTGAAAGGAACATCAACTCCCGTTCAAAAGTTTTTCTTTAAAGAAATTAAGGGAACACTTTAGAATAAAGTTTAACCCCTTCATACTCTGCGGCCATTGGAATGGACATCACTTTAGAATTTTACTTCACAACATATACAATTTTATGTTTTTAGAATATGAGTAATGCCCAAGCGGCAACCTCCCCCAGTTTCTCTTGAAGCAATAAGAAAGTGAATTAAACTGCAATTCATCGACTGGCCGCTAGGGACATGCTCCAAAAGGGAGCCCCATTTGAAAATGCCCAACTTTACAGCAGAAAAATACATTTTTACGGCCTGGTACAAATAGTGGTTTTGGTCTATACGGCTAATTTTGCCCTTCATGACAACTGTGAGGGGGGTGAATTTTTTTATAACTCATTTGTTTACATTATATAAAGCAGGGGTCTCTAAACTTGGTCCTGGAGGGGTGCTGTCCTTGAGAGTTCAGCTCCAACCCCAATTAAACACACCTGAACACGCTAATCAGTGTCTAACTAGGCCCTATTAAGATACTGATTAGCTGGTTCAGGTGTGTTTATTTGGTGTTGGAGCTAAACTCTGCAGGACAGCGGCCCTCCAGGACCGAGTTTGGAGACCCCTGATATAAAGCCTTAAAGTTCTGCACAATTAAGGGCGTGGCCACTTTGAGTGACAGGTGGATGGCCATTTGTCTGCTGTCTGTTAGTCATCACGTCACCCCAGCTCCATCACGTCCCGCCTCTTTGCCCCTTGTCAGTTATCCAGGAGTGATGGCAACGGCCGACTTTATGCTTAAAAAACTCTCTTGAGAAACCTATGGGTGACGTCACGGACACTACGTTCATATTTGTTTACAGTCTATGGTAATGCCAATGACTTTATATAAAGTGCACTCCGATTACTTATGAATGGGAGAAAGTGCAACGCCCAATATGGCGCATAAGCCCCGCCTTCTAAACGAAAGAGCCAATCATTGATTACTAAAGTTATTGCATCTGCCTCTGCCAATAGAAGCTCCGGTTGCAATTGAAACAGGCAGTGTTCTAAGACGTGCACTTAGAACTGCGTATGCGCATTAGCTTTGTCCAGGCTGAAAAATACAGTTGTAGGTTCATGACCCCTAACTTAATCTGATTGACCTTCAAGCATCACATATTATTATTGTTATTATTATTTTATATACGTCTTCAAAGTGATCATGTCAATCACATTTTCAATGGTTTTAGTGAGAAACAGCCACAGTGGATGTGAGATGAATGAATGAGCAAAACACACACACTCACACACCCTCCACACACTGAGGCCTTGATGCTATAAGGCACACAATCATAAAAATGAAAACAACCAGTAAGTACACATAAATACATTCAAAACCACACAAAGACATACACACATAAACACCTACTGCAACCAACAAAAATAATCTTTTTCAGCAACACTTCATATCATATGATATCATATCACTTCATATCATTTTCATCCTTGCATTGCTCACTCTTCAACACTAGTTCACAAAATATAGGTCATAATTATGGTTAAAATATGAAGATTTTTATGTTTCTATATATCTTTGTTTCTTAGTGCTGACAAATCGATGAATCACAGCCAAAATAAATGTTTGTGTTTACATAATACTACATGTGTGTGTACTGTGTGTGTGTGTGTATATACATGTGTATATATATATATACACATATGTATATACACACACACACAGTACACACACATGTAGTATTATGTAAACACAAACATTTATTTTGGATGTGATTCATCGATTCATCGAGATATATATATATAACAGATTTTTCTTAAATACATGCATTTGTGTGTATTTATATATACATAATAATTATACGTAGTTCACACACACACACATATATATTATATATTTTATTTTGGATGTGATTAATCACCATTAATCGATTTGACAGCACAAAAAATGTGAAGGGTTAATTTTTCAATAGTTTAATACATTAGTTAACATTAAATAACAATGAGCAATACATCTACACCATTTATTAATCAAGGTTAATATTAGGGCTGTGCGGTATTGAAGAAAAATGCGATATGCGATATCCTTGTTAAATAATGCGATATTCGATATGCGATACGATATTGTTTTAAGTGTGTAAAATCTATTGCTTTCCCCAACTGATATCCTTCACTTAAAGCATAACCGACTGTGTTTACATGATTACTCATCAAGACAGCCATTTTGACATAACTGTGTGTATTGACAGTTCGAGTGTGTAACAAGACACGGAAAAAAGAACGGCTTGTGCGCACGTTTCGGTGTGTGTGTCAGACAACAGAATACTCATCCATGTTTGATGTTTAATACAGATGATGAGTGGTCCAGTGATATTTCGGTGAGGACAGGGAGTTCCCAATTCAAAACTCCAAAGCTCTTGTCCAACTGAGATGAATGAAAAGTTTCTCCAGATATTATAAACCTCCAATGATGAGAAAATGGTTTAATTGTGACGTCTCAACAGAAAATGTATGAGATTCAAACCTAGTAACAAAAACACTTAAAATGAGACGAGCACCAGTAATGGCCTTGTTTACAAGCTCGAAGCTCACAAGCTGCAAAACACTCAGACCTGTAAGTCCTGCACTTCACACTCCCAAGCTCGCCATCATGCCAATGAGAGAATTAGCAAATTAGTCATCTTTCATCATCAGTCATCTGTGGGTTACTTTTAATCACGTTTGTTCCAGCTCACATTCTATTGCAGTTTTTAAAAGCATGCCACTGAATGTGCTACAAACTCACTATGCACATGTTTTTGTGACTTATTCGCTTGCCACAATGGGATTGTGCAAGAACTACTCATTTTGATTTTGGGTTGAGTGCTGCATATGCCATTTCCTTTTTGTTCTGCAGCCAAACATTTGGTTTTATTTTCAGATATTTTCGGGTTCATATTTCATTTCAGCTTCAGTGTGGAGCAATAATAATGACAATACCAGCATGTAATTATTCATAAATATGTATGCTTAAGATGAATATGCACGCGTGAAATGAATATACATGCATGAGATGACTTTTATTTCTTAGGCACACCGTAGATCAATAATTAGGATCAAAGGATCAATACAAATCGAATATTAGTGATGAAAGGGAATCATGTGTATTTTGAATCGTGTCTTTGAACATGTCTCTCTATTTTTGACAGGTTGCTTTAGCGCTCAGTGTTCTTTCCTCAGATAAAACTTCCACAGCACCTGACTACAGCTGCAGTTTTTTTTTTTTTTTTTTGGGAGACATTTGGGAAAGGCTTATCAAGCTCAGCTTCATCAAGCAGAAAAACGGCCCTCTAATTGCGGCATGCTCCCTGTGATTTATCCTAGCTCCCGTGTCGTGTCTCTGAAAAGCCAAAGAAAAACATACGCTGTTCCCTTCATAACCTCAGTTGATTGCAGATGATAATTATCACATCTTTCCCTCCCTCACAATAGGAGGGCAACCTTAGGAAAATTAGCAGCTGTCAAATGTAGGCACATCTCCTCTGACTGCTTGTCAGCGTAGTCCCACACCCTTTCTCTTCCTTTTTTGTCTTTTTCTTACTTTTTACCTTGTCAATGGGTACTGTGCAACTTTCCTACAGGAATTGCAGCTGCAAGTCAAGGGCATTTGATCATAGTCTTTACAAGAGAATTCTTCTTTTACTCCCTGCCCCAAATCCTCAGGCACAAAGCGGATGGAAACCAGCTTTTAACTCAGCCCTGCGTGTAAGTGTGTGTGCGTGTGCGTGTGTGAGATCTCCCACTTCTCTCTTGTCTTAATTCAACTACATCCTCTCCCAGTGCCGGCCGGGGGGCTAGCGCTTAGAGAGGCCAAATTGTAATGCAGATCACTTTTGTACAAAACCTCACATGAGATGCTTACAGATCCCTGATGTATAAACTGAGAGTATAAGGCTGAATTTCTCATCTAGCACCTAAATCGGCCTTGTCCCAGTCAACAGTTTACTCGGGTCTTCAGGGATTCTTTTCTCTTCAGGCTTTGTGTCTACAGTCTACACAGCCTCCAATTACAACCCACTCTCTACAACTACTAGAAGCAACAACAAAAAAAATGCTTGCAATGTGTTTGGAAATTGGTGCAAAACCCAGAAAATACATGATTTTTAAAAGAGGTGCATGAATAAGGAACTAACGTACAGGGTTGTGGACTATTGGATATGGACTATGACTACACTGTGCACATAATGTAATGTGGAATAAAGAGTTTTGGTTCTTTAGTTTAGGGTCCAATTCTCACTATTAACTAGTTGCTTATTAGCATGCATATTAGGACATTGGCTGTTTATTAGTACTTATAAAGTGCATATTAATGCTTTATTCTGCATAACCATATTGTACATCCTTTAATCCTACTCAATACCTAAACTGAACAACTACCTTAATAACTATTAATAAGCAGTAATTACACTTTAAAACAATTTAAAAAGTAAGTTACCTGGTTGCCTTAAAATTTTGAGTTCATTGAAATAAAAAATTTGAGTTAATACAATGGAGATTGGTTAAATAAATAGAAACACAAAATATTATGTTATCTAAACAACATTAATTATTTAAGTTGATTTGGCAAAAGATAAAAAGTTGCGATTCCCCTTAAGGGAAAAGTCATAGTTAAGAGTTAGTTAATAGTTAATATAAAAAGTGTATATTAATGCTTTATTCTGCACCCCAACCCCAAGTATTTAAAAAAATACATTTAATTAAGTATAATTAAGTATATTATCTCAAAACCACAATAGTTTGGGCAATTGCTTTTACATTTAACTTTTTAAGGATGTTTTACTGAAAAAAAAAATACTGATTTAGAAAATGATTTGGCGATTGCTCTGACAATATTCTCACAATAAGCTTTCAAATTAGAATTACAGTTACAGAACCAAAACAAACAAGTTTCAATCTTTGACTTCTTTATATATGATCTGTTATCTACCAAAAATTCAAACATGACAGGGTTTTTGCTGTCAAGACAAGTTTTATTTATGGTTGGTAGTTATATAATTCTAAACCCAAGTGTACATTTTTATAATAAAAACATGAAGAAACATACATACAAAAGTGAGAATAGCACCCTATGTTTGTTTATGCATTCACTGCATACTGAACTTGCAGCTAATGAATATGAATGGTATTCAGAGCCATATGCACTGCTATACAGTGTGTGATACTGTATATCCCCACGGCAATGTTTATTCAGAGGTAATGGTAATGTCTGGCTCAGATATGAAGTGCTTCACATGACAAAACACAGCTGAAGGCTGTTTTGAAACCCTGTGCTAAATGAAGCTGATGTACCCTCTTCACCCTTAATATAATAAATGCATTCCAAGCTAGTCAAGTTACAATATACAAAGTTCAAGAATGAATCTCCTGTGATTTACTTAAGCCTGAGGAAACAGTCACTTGTCTTACCATCAATTTAAAATGCAATGCAATTCAATGGCACATCCACATTTCTAGCTTCTTACATAAATGTACACAGATTCACCAAAATTATCCAAAACATATATTGATTCTATTAAATTTAAATAGCTTTATTGGCAAGACTGTAAGTAGGAATAGTAGTATGCTATTTCATGCATTCTGACTTATTCACACTGTTAAAGAGTTGGATTTTCATGCTAAACATGGCCAAAATTAAAAAAAAATTGTTGGATGTATGACGGAGTATTTCTGTGCCAAAAACACTCCTTTAGGATTCGAACAAGTTTAAAAAAAGTTTTTTTGTGTTGAGTATGGCCCTGTAGGACTTCATAAAGGCCGTATTCCTTGTATGGGCAATTCTCCCGGATGAGCGCGTGCCCACATCAACCAGAGTAAGAGCTAGAGCACGCCCATCAACGAGCGTAGTTTGGATTACGCAAGCCGTCGCATCGCTGTCATTTAGTTTTTAGATCCCAAAATCAACAATGTCAGTAAAGAAGTGTGTTTTTGGTTGTGAGGGAAAGATAGCCTTGTTGAGCTTCCCAAATAACCCAGCATTAAGGAAACAGTGGATGCAGTTTGTTTTTCTGGAGCAGCAACGGAGTTCTGCAATTGTGTTTGTTTGTTCCCGGTCACGAGTCGAAACCGCAGGCGGTGAGTGAAACTGCATAAAATGTCCATTTTGTTGGCAATCGGCGCGCAAGTGCATATAATGTAAACAACACGAACGTATAGTAAATCGAAAGTTATCCAGGGATAATGCCATAATGTATTGTGTGTGTGTGTGTGTGTGTCATAGGTGTGTGTGTGGTCGTGACTCTTTAGCTCTGGCCACTGCACACCTCCACGAATTTGGCTGTTTTCGGAAAGAATCGGTACAACGTATCTGTCTCTTCGGAGATATGAAGGATGCAATACTACTCTATAGGTACACTAGATTAACATGAGATTGGCAGAAACTGTGTGTGTTATGTACCCTTTAAACATATACTGGTATTCACATTTCACCTAGATTTCTAGCGCAGTTACATTGTTCTAGGAGCAGTGCGTTATTGTGTTGTCGTTGGTTGAAAATCGCGTTATCACAAATCTTATCAAATGTGTTGCTCCCTAGACACCCACAACACTTTTTCTTAATCTTCATACAATTACGTGTCGTAATCAGGTGGTCGTTGGAAGAGCACATTACAGCAAGCGAGAGCTGGAGACAAATGCAGGAGCTCCCATCATGCCCTCTAGAGGAGACTCTTCAGTCAATAATGGAGATAGATTCTGTGTGTGTCAGCAATTTAGAAACAACAGCCAACAGGAATCCCACCAGAAGGGATACAATTAATCACAACAGGCGAGATGTAAGCGTCTGCTCAGAGAGATCTCGCTCTCCCGCAGTCACTGCATCATTATTAAGGCTGGAGCCTGTTGGGTTTATTACGCTGGTTCAAAGTCAGAGTGCAGTTACTGAAAATGGCTTCACCTTGCATTGCCGTGAAGTGTGGCTTGAACCTTGCATTGTCTCGTCTATAAGCTGTAGAAGCTGTAGTGAGTGGTATGCTATTAGGGGAGTGTGTATTGAGAACAGTACAGTCAATGTTCCGTCACCACCGATCTGCTCGAGGAAGAGTAAAATTACTCCACTAAAAAACAACTTGAGTGGGCGTAAACAAGCGGATCATGTCAAAATACATTTACACTACGGTTCCGCCAGCCATCAGAGACAGTGTTGTGGTTTTTTGCTGTTTGCTGTAGCTTGAAGTGGAACTAGTGTACACAGTGTATATTTTAATTTTAATTTTAATTTTAAAAGACGTGAACGATGAGAAAATGTGATACTTAATTAAGAACTGAATCAGGCTCTTTGATGACTGACACTGTTTAAACACACAGACAATGGAATTAGATGAACAATGTAAAAGTAGCTGTGTAAAAGGGCCATATGCAATCATTTTCCAATCTTATCCTACTACAATTAATTTTTCCCCACTTATAATGTTAGTCAAGGTTTCTCGCACCCAATAATCATAATTTAGTTTTAAAATGATTAGACTGTTAACATTATTTGACTGACTCTACTTACAGTACTTTGTTTCTGTACTTTTGATATTATATGTTATAGTTTGTATATAGATAATAATGAATATTATTGATATAATGATATTAATTATAATACATGATTAATAATAATTAATTTGAAATACGATTAAAGTAGAATAGTATTATTATAAGTGACCTAAATGACCTCTGGTATCAGTGTAGTTCATACTTCATCAGTGATGCTGAATACTGAGTAGGTTTGGTATGTATATTAAATGGGCGATCATATGTTGCTGTGCTCATGATACCATTATTATGATCTATATGATTTGTCAGAAAGTGTTGCCATCATTGCTGGTTATTGTAAAAAAAAAAAACTGTAGAGTCTTCACTAGAACTGGCTGAAAATATGCATGAGATTTACAATAGATTTGCCCGTGAGCAATGTGCAAAGTTAATATTTTCTATTTCCTCATAAATTATGCGGGAATCTGTAAAAATGAAATGATCCCTGATGAAATTGCATTTTTGATTTTCCTGACTAGATATTGTTCTAAGGCTTCAGGAGATGTGCATTAATTAATCAACAGGTTGTTTTTAATTAATTTCATTCGAGACAGGGTTTATTTTACTGTTTAATTCATGAATCACTTTATGTGATTTTGTGAAGGACCATCTTCATTTTCTCAAAATACGCTCTCAACCCTCTGCTCAGAAATTGCCCCTTTTCTGAGCCACATAAAAGACATCACTCATAACCCAGGTGTGCTATAAAAAGAGCAATCACGGTCTCTCTGATCACCACTCATGTACCCTCATGTCAATCATATTTTGTCTTTATGTTTCAATAAATTTCTGATGTGAGGTGGCTCAGTGGTTCCCACCCTTGTGGTTGACCTTGTTAGGCAGTCCCATAAATGCATAAAGAGCCACTTGATCTTCAACGATTCGTGTTCTCATGCTTGATGTTCAGTACAAAAGAGAAGCCATGTTAAGTAGCGCTTTAGATTTTGGAGATGCGTTGTGATGCTTCAGAAGTGTGCTATTTATATGAACACCCCCTGTGTGTGTCAACCCATTGCAGGATTTGTTTTAAGTCAGGCAGTAATCCACTGTATGTAAATACCCTTGTCTTTTGATGTTTCAATAGAATGCCAGATTGAAGTCTGCTGCTACAAATATTAAACAAAAGACAGATGTTTAGTTTGCAAAATGTTTCTAAATGTGGTCTGCATTCATTATTCCTGCATTAGATTAGAGTATGTTAAAGAGATAAGCTCTTGTCCGTAAGGATGACATTCACCTCCATTGCACCTGAACATCTACTGAGGTGAGGTTGGAGTTTCACTTTAGTGCACGGAGGTGGCAAATGTACCACAAAGTTGTTTACACTGATTTTATAATGCACATAGTCTGCAATCACTTACAGGAATAACAATAGCAGGCAACGGTGTTAAATGTGCTGGAAAGTTTTGATTGATTGTTGATTTTTGTGCATGGCCTACAGAAAATAACAAAAGGTGCTGTGAGACTGAACTTAAGTGCCAGTACATAAGCAAACTCCATAATGCAAGCATCTGGTGTTTTAATATAGTCCTCTGATATTAGTTTAGCCACAAAAATCATCTATTTTACCCACTTATTTTTGTTATTTGTTGTTAGGTGTTGCAATGCGGTTCCTAGGTTGTTCTAGGTGGTTGGCTTGGGTGTTGCTAGGTGGTTACCAGGTCATTCTTCTACAAAAGTTGGCTTCCGGAAGTAAAACTTTCTCCAAAAGAAAATTGATTTTAAAAGATAACTAATAAACCTTTAAAGACAGACCTATTGTGAGCTACAGGTTGTTATCCGTGGTATTTGCTTCTGCTTCCATTGTTTTTAAACCGTTAAGTTCACAATCTTTTACCTTTGTCTTTTTGTAAAAAAAAAAGAAAAAAAAAGCTTTTTTAGCTTAAAATCAAAGTTTGTAGTGTTGTTCACCTCATAGCTGATTGGCTTTGTTCATTGCAACTCTTTAACAAATACTATTTTAAAATCCCTGTGGGAAGAATGATTGCTCCACTGAAAAACGGGACAGGCACTGTTGCACTCTATTCCCTAGATATGGTTCTAGCCCCTCCTTCAATGCAAGTCTATGGGATTTGTTTCACCTGTTTTACTGTCTGCCAGGCACAACTCAGATTACTTCCGTAATAACTTCAGACATCTGCATGATTTCAAGAATCAATTATGTTCCCATAAACAGTGGAAGATGCATTATGTGCTGTAATTTAATACTAAGTCTTGTTCTATGTTCTGTTTGCCTTAGAAAGTACCACTAAAATCATGAGTTTTATTTGTTGTTTTTTTAATTAGCCTAACCTCAGATTTTGCATGTGGTCACATGCCCTTGAGAACAACCTCATTCTATTTTGAAATATTGAAAGGAACAGAGAGGTATGGGGGATTTCTCAGCTTGACACAAAGTTGTTGTTAAGTGGCTGCTTCCCCCCATGCAGAGATTAGATCTATCTGCTGTGTAAATGAGTTCACAGCTTCACACCACATCACTCGCTTTTGGTGTTTTTTTTTTTGTTTTTTTGGGGTGTTTTTTTTTGTTTTTCACATATGAGTTCTGTTGTTTAATTTAGCTCCCAAACACTTTCAAGTTGAAAAAAAAAAAGTTGCTAAAGCCAACTTGGACAACTTTTTTCATGTGAAAACTCCCTTGACTCCACTGTTATCTTGAGATCCAGGGGGTTGCTAATAAGTCTATAAAAACAAGAGCGTGCTTCGCATCAGTCCAGGTGCTCACAGAAGGATTTTCCCTGAAGAAGTACCCATTTCCTGATATAGAGCGAGCCGTTTTGGTCTAACCTTTCAGTGTTATTGTACTAAAGAAAATTAGGGTCACTTTCCCTTGCACATCCAACTAATCAAGCGATTCAGTTTTCATTACCTGTAAGCTAGCCACTTATTAAATACAATTACACAGCAATGTTTTCATGCTGTCTCACAGTGGGAGTGAGACAGAGGGATGTTATTATTTTTACATATCACAGACTTGTGTTTAGCGGTAACGTATTCTCACCTAAGATGAGTGAGAGACAGGCTATTTTCACAAGGCATCAGATCATTTGAATGGGCCGGGGTTCCCTGTTTCTCAGTCTAATGGGTTTGATGCAGTTGTGAAAAGCTCACGATCATTTCAGTAATAACACCAGACATACGTTTGTCGGCTTTGACTGATGAAGCCAATCGTTTATCATTTATTGGCCATCTCATTCTGGTTGACAAGTTTGATTGTTGACTTAATCATCCTTGGCTGATTTACTAGTCCTCCTCTGCATGCTGTTTTTCACAGAAATGACAGGCTCACATTTGACTCTACGATGAGTTTTATGGTAAACTGATTCCAATTAAAATGGAAGTGCTTTTCCTCTTCCCTGTGGTCATTTGGATTAGAGACCTTTTGAGAATATATATATATATATATATATATATATATATATATATATATATATATATATATATATATATATATATATATATATATATATATATATATATATATATATATATATATATTCTTGTTTTTTAAATCTGCAAGTTTCCATACTTCCAGAGCGTTAAAGAAATTAGATTTGAAATACAATCTGCCCCTGGTGAAAGTATTCCCATCTAAGATTTGTTGTAAATCAATATTTAATAAAGAGTATTAAAGAAGAGGAAGAAAATAAGGATGGCATCATGGGAGCTGAGTTCTGTTTTATGAGCATCATTTTCAAAGAAGAGCACCACAAATATTCACCCTCTCAAATTATGAATATACATATATCAATATGACAGCAACATGTGTACTGTGTATATATACATTTGTCTACCAATATATCTGTGTATATCTGTGAGGGACAAGAATCTCTCTGTATTAATAGAAAAATTATATGTATACAATAGAAAAATAGCTGGAAAGGACATTTCAATTTCCTGCATTATGGTTTCCCACATCAGTTTTTTAGTATACGTATATGTTGTTGAGTCATAAGAAAGGCAAAAACACTAAACACTTCTACTGTATCTCAAGTCAAGGTCCTCATGAAGGACATTACATTGAGTGTCACTCTAAATTATGTGATTTAATCAAATGTTTTTAAACAAGTTGAAAGCTATTATCCTGATGGATTATGATGTTTACTTTTGCTCCAGGATTATGCTGAGAAGGGGAAAACCTTGGCCAAAGCCCTGGAGGACCTCAAGGCCAACTTCTACTGTCAGCTGTGTGACAAACAGTATTACAAGCATCAGGAGTTTGACAACCACATCAACTCGTATGACCACGCTCACAAGCAGGTAATGGGCCTGTTGTCTGCCCCTTGAGACTTGCAATGCATAGCAATAATAGAATGTTTTAGAAGATGACAACAAATGGATTTTGTAGCACACGTGTACAGCACGAGACAAATGGCTTCCCCTTCGACAGTCAGTGGAGTGGTAGTGGTCTTATGGAGTTTTAATCTAGGAGGCCATAGATCAAACGCAGGCAGGACAATTGGAAGTCCTTGTGCTTTTTTGTTGTTTGTTCTAGTTGTTTATCTCAGGACAATGTTAAACCTCTTTCCCAGCATGCTGCATAAACAAATGACCTGTTTTTAAAGGGATAGTTCACCCAAAAATGAAAATTAGCCCATGATTTACTCACCCTCAAGTCATCCCAGTTGTATATGACATTCTTCTTTCAGACGAATACAGTCAGAGTTATATTAAAATTGTCCTGGCTCTTCCAAGCTTTATAATGGCAGTGAATGGGAAGTTCTGTTTTGAAGTCCTTAAAAGTGCATTTATCCATCATAAAAGTAATCTCTACGGCTCCGGGGGGTTAATAAAGGCCTTCTGAAGCAAAGTGAGGCGTTTGTGTAAGAAAAATATCCATAGGCCTATTTAAAACTTTATAAACTAAAATAACTAGCTTCCAGCGGATAGACATACGGCAAAAGAATAACCCCTCTTAGTTGGTGACTCTTAGTTATTTTAGTTTATAAAATTTTAAATATGGATATTTTTCTTACACAAACAAACTTATCATAACTTCAGTGCAGTTTCACACTCAGGTGTTGATTTAAGAACTGGCAGCATCCAAAAATAGCAGTGTAACCTTTAATAGCAAGTTAAAGCTTTAATTCCACCACTTGTCCTGCTGTTTGATATCGGCCCTGACCCCTGTATGCTCTGACTCACTCAGAAACTAAATGCATGGAGTCTCTGGGGCCTGCTGTGCTGTCAATAACAGGGCTCACTGAACTATTGACTGAACACCATCTACAAAACCTCCACCCATGACCTTGCTATTGAACACTGCAAAAGTATTTTATATGGATTATGAAGGAAAAAGCCACTCCCCCTCATTCTCTGATGCCACACTCGCTAGATTGTGTCATTCAGATGTTTGTCGCATGGCCTCCTATCTGCACAGTTCAAACTATTCTACTGCATAAGTACATGCTACAATTTAGCTCCCCAACGAATGAGGTTGATGGATGAATAGCACAATTTCCCTCTGGACCTGGCAGAGCATGTCTGCCGAGAATATAATGGAGTATGGGAGACTTACGGCCCCACAGGAAGCCCAGAGCAACAGAAAAGCCTGGTATTCCTGTCAGTGTGTGAATCATCACTGCCAAGCCTTCACTGTCTGCCTTTGACTGGTCTCAATGTTGCTTTTAATTAAGAATACATGTCCGGTCAAAAAATTACTGTGTTCAAATTTTCATTCATTCTCAAGTGGCCTGTCAGTCATGTCTGCCCCCACTGTACATGAAAGGATTTTGCAGGATATTTGCAGTACAGCTCTCTCACACCAGTCCTGCATCCGACTATAAATGATGTAACCGCATCCAGTCATGTGAAATACAGCCTACATGCATTAACGGCTCATTCCAGAGCTTCTCTCGCCAAATACATTAACAATCAATGAAGAAAAGCTCCTCTAAGCAATGCACCTGAGAGTCAAATAAATATAGCCCACGCCAACCTGTTTGCTATTTTCTGCAAGGCTGGCTGACGTGAACCAGCGCAGTGGATCAGGCCTGAGTTTGCCCATACTGTGCCAGCAGAGAGCGACAAGATAGGTGCTGAAAGATAGAGGGCAGGTGCATTAAGAGACCCTATCCTGATGGGATCAAACTAGTTACCCTGATGTGCCCACTCCACACTGAGCGGCCCTTTAACATGACAAAATTATATCTGATGTGACCGCCTCGCATTCCCCTGACTATGAGCCCCAGCCACGGTAAATGCAATCACTGAAGCCTTCTCAAATAGGAGAGGTTACAGCGCCACTGAACTGTGTATAACTGTGCAACCTGAGTAGAATGCGTAATGTTGGGCCAGATGACTCTTCTTGGCTGCCTGGAGAAACCATCGTTGTTTTTACTTTCAGCTATCACTAACACAAAATCTACCTTGCCCAAGTATAACGCATAGTCCATCCTGCTATATAAATGCTTTTCATAAGAGCTTGTCATCTGTCTTAAAGCTAAGCATCAACTATTAATGGATAATTGAAAGAAAGCTTTCAGGATTAATTGGATGTGATAACTGTTCTAGAGCTGGTTGTTGCTTGGAGACATCTAGTGCTTTCAAAAGGATTGTAGTTTTTAAGCACCCATAAATATCATATCCTTGTGAATTATTAATGGAAGTTAATTTATATTATCTAAGGAACTTAATGGGAGTGTACACTGCATGTGCAGATGTAATCCTAATCGATACATATTCCACTGCCTGGGATGTATTTACAGACCTAGCACCAGAACCTCCTGGCAGCTTCCATCAATCTTGCATTCAAAGCACAAAGCCTTTCAAACCAGGAAACAAATGCAAATTAGCATCACTGGGTTTTATCTAAAATAAATAGGACAATTTCATGGAGTTTAGCAACCTCATCCTCAGCTTCTTTTCATTTGCACAGAAAGTGGATTTGATGAAACATAACATTGGGGTGCAAACACCTTAATTACCTTCCTTCTCTCTTGAAGAGATTTTTAATCTTTTTTGTTGTGTATCACTCAATGTGTGATACACAGCGATACCCAGTCTTCATAATGAAAGGTTGTTAAAGCATGGAAAGAAGATTCATGGTCTCAGAGAGGATTATTATTCAAATAGCTTTTGTTGCTTGGCGTAGTTGACATACAGAGATAGGTGAATGAATGAGAGATTCTTTGTCCCCCTCAGAGGCTGAAGGAACTGAAGCAGAGAGAGTTTGCCCGCAACGTGGCCTCCAAATCCAGGAAGGATGAGAGGAAACAGGAGAGAGCTCTCAGACGCCTACATGAGCTTGCTGAACAACGCAGAGAGGTGCAATGGTGGGGGACGTTTTGTAAAATTTTCATTTCCATATTTATATACAATGTGCCATTGTATACATATATAGAATTGGGTCTAAAAGTCAAGAAAATTTGCTCTTTGTCTTCAGAAACATTCTTTAAAACATGGAAATAAAGAGAATAATATTGAAAAGTTAAGTAAAGATGAAAAGATTCTGCACTATTTTAGTCGCTAATCAAATAAGCAATTTTGTCACATTGATCATGTTCACTCCTTTGTATAAATAGTCAGGTGTTTTTGCTTCCATTGAAGCACAAGAAGTACAAAAAGTCATTTTAGATACCATGGCACAATCATCATGTTTCCCTGTAGAGCCCAATCTATCACCCACTTTTTTGGTTAGTTAAAATTGAAAATGAACCTGACACATGCATTTCATGTTTTTTTCTGTTATTTTCTTCCTCTCTGTTCTGATGCAGTGCCCCAGGAAGTGGCCCTATGTTTAAGTCTACTACGGTGGCAGTGGAGGGTTCTATCAGGGAGTCCTGCTGTGATGATTCCCAAGAAGAGAACCACAGCTGTGCAGATCAAGATTCAGGGGGTCAGATCCATTCCAACAGTTGTGGCTTAGCTAGTAAGCCGTCACAGTGGCCGTACAATGGGAGGGCCAAAAAGCAAACTTTCAGACGCAAAATTGCATTCTCTTTTTCCTTTCCAAAGAAAGCGTCTGTTAAGCTTGAGTCATCAGCGGCAGTTTTCTGTGAGAGCATGGAGGAGGGACCGATGGAGCGGAGCTGCAGACAAAGACTCAGAGCACCCCCTGTCGAGCTTGACCTCCCCGGCTCCCCCATGGATGAAAAAGTACAAAATTGTGAGGAGGCAATTTACAGCACTGGCACACTGCAGGGCAAGCACTTCCAAGAAAGTGACAGCACCGGAAGTCAGGGGTCATCAGATATGCCTGTGGCGAGGGAGAGTCCCTCATCAACGGCCTCAGATTTGTGTGCTTTGCTCGTTTACTCAGAGGATGTGCCCAGTCCCGCAGTCTCCCTCATAAACACTTCCCCCTTTCGTTTAAACAGTGCTGATATTGTTCTTGACTCTGAGGACTCTGTTGAGAGCATTGCTGAAAGTAAACCTGAGACCTCTGAGGATGTGACAGTAGAGGAGAACAGCATTACAGAGGAGGGGCACTCAACCATCATTGAGCCTCCGGAAAAGACTTTCTCAGATGTGTCACCTAAGAACGATTCTGCTCAAAAACAAGAACAAATGGAGGATGCAACTGTAAAGACACTTTCCCCTTTCACGAAACCCAGCCAGCCTTTTTTCTCTGTCCTAAGCAGAGATGGTAATACCATCTTCCAGTGGCCCTCTGAGATGGTGACCTTCACAAGGACAGAGCCATCCCTGTCTTTCAGTTGCAACCCCCTCCATTTTGACTTCAAGAGGTCACGAATTAGAAGGTCTGCTGACACTCAGGAGATGACTGAGCCCAAAACTGATGAGGAATTATCTGTCTGCTCAGGTTTAAAATCCTGCCACTCTGAGAAGCACATTGAGGAATCCACAGCCAGCCCCAGAAGCAGTCCCAGCCAAGGACCTGAAGGCAAGGTCAGAAAGTGTTATCAGTATTCAAGTGATACAGAGAGTTGTGTCAGGCTGAAAACACATGACAGGTGTAGACATTCCAAAGATTGGATTCACGCTAGTAAGAGGGCGGAAAAGAAATTGCGGACAAGGGATCGACGTCATTACAGGAGCCACAGCAAAAGGAAGAGAAGGAGGCGGAAGAGGAGAAGAGAACGATACAGGGAGACAGAGAGCTATATGGTGAAATCTAAGAAATTCCACAGACGACCTGAGTGTGTGGAAGGACTTGATAGCCAATTTAGAGGCACCACTTCACAGCAAGTGCATCCATTAGAGAAGTCAAAGCAATCAGCTCAAAATCAGACTGAGGACAGCAGCACAGCCCCCGTAGTTGAGGAAGGGGTGGGAGGCAGGAGGCAGGAGGCAGCAGCCGAGGTAAACGGCTCAGCGGGCTGCATCATTCTCTCTGATGAGTTCTGTGCTGATGGTGAAAAGGTGCTTAGGAACAGCAGGGAAAAGCCTGACAATCCAACTGCAGGGGAGCTAACGACCACAGGACAGTGTTCTCGCAGCCAGGATGCATCTCACTCTCAGAGATCCAGTGCAGCCGAAGGGTGCCGAGAGGAGACACCTTCATCCCCAGAGACTAACAGAGATGGTCCATGTGAAGGACAAAGTTCGAAAAGACGGCGAACGGATTCTCTAAGTGATGGAGATGAGTCTTACGACCCCTGTCAGACGCCAGCAGGGATTTCTGATGGGTGCACAGAACTTACCGGTTGCGAGTATGGAATTAGGAGGAATAGAAAGAGGCGGTCACATGTCCAAGATCAAACCCCATGCCTTGCAAATGAATGTCCCGTTGTGAAAAACAGTGTTCTAGAAGAACAGGACAAGGCTGTGGAGGAGTCAAGCATGAAATGCCTTGTTTTAAAAGGCGTGTGTGACAGCTCGAATGGGTCAGCCCAAATCTCATGCAGTATTGATGATGTAGAGAGCAGTGCGGTTGATCCACAGACATTTACTTCCATTAGCAGTGCCCTGGGTCATACTGTGGTGGAGAGCAGTGACTGGCAACGGAGCTCCTCCTCTCAGATCAATTCTTCATGCACCAAGGGCAGTCTAACTCTACTGGAGACAGATTCAAAGTTCTCGAAAGAGCCAACAAAGGAGAATAGTAACATCCTCAGTAGCGAGTCTAAAGCAGCACAAACCCCCTTAAAGAACTGTAACAAGTATTCAGCGGCTGCTCAGGCCTGCCTGCTCGATGTGAGAGAGTTAGCCCTGCAGAGGACTGAAAAAGCCACTCACGACAAATCATGTCAGCACAGCATTCAAACACCGCCGCAGAGATTTCACCAAGGCATTCAGGCTGAGGAGAAGTTGAGCAGGGAGTGCTTCCACACCACCAGCAGCCTGTTTCAACCATCTACATCTTTTCAGTCCCCCTCAGAAAGCATGGAGAGACACTGCCTCCTGCAGATCCAGAGCCACGGACAGGTGCTACACCAGCAGGTGTTCCCCACCAAGCTCAAATCTGTCCTAACCAGGCCACATATGCCCATGTCATCTGCTGTCCTCCATCCTGTTCACCTGCCATCCTCCTTGCCTTCTGGCTCCATCACAATACGCCACACCATACTACAGCACCACACTGCTTTCCTGCCCCCACAACCCCCTATATACCCCCAGGTAGTGCCTGTTTCTCGACTCCCCCTTGGGCCGGAGATCTGTCGGCCCTCTGCACCTACCTTTGTGACCCCGTCGCAGGTATCGGTAGTGGCGCCCCCTAGTATTCACCCAATGACTGTGACGTTTCATGCCCTGCCACGACCTGCCATGTTTCCGCCCATGTTGCCCCCTCATCACGCTGTCATTCCCCTTCAGCCTCTCTTCTAGCTCTACAGCTATTTCTGTGTAACAAAATGTGTTTTGTACTGCAGTAGTGAGAGAAACATCTGCAGCACTGCTCCCTTAGTTTAGAAGTTTTCCTTGGGTAACATACAAAATAGTTTTCTTTGCAGTTTGGAAAGGATGCTGTTTCTGTGCCATGTTGTCAGTAGAGATTCTTGCAGAAAAGAACTGCATAATACTTTTATTAGGAAATATATAACTCCCCTACCTGATTAAGTCCGATACCTGCTTTATTAGGATTTGTTGTTAAGAAGATTTTAACAGATTTTAATCTCCTCAAAGACCATCGTTTCATTGGATCAAGAGCAGCATGATCATTCGATACACAGTTTAGGTGCACATCTTTGTAGAAATAAATGATAAAATATTATAAATTCATATATGTACGCTTTAGTCTATATAACTTAGAGATAATAATACTCTTATAATTATAATAATATATACAATAACAATAGAATATATGATGGTTGATTATCTGTAGTGATATGAATACAAGAAGTCTTAAAGGGTCTAAGTGTTATTATGTGCAGTTTACAGAGCTCCATAGTAAACCTGCAGAGAATTTATGTAACACAGCATTTAAAATGAATCTCACTGGCACTAGTGTACAATAGTAATTACTACTTTAAATATAATGCTGCTGTGCCTGTCGAAGGCTAGCGGAATGCAGCAAAAATAGCGCTATGCACCATGTGCTACGACAGCATCGTGTTTAACACATACATAATGCTCATTTTTATGAGTAGTTTTTATGCAAATCAAAAAGCCCATAGCATGTAGTGGGGAAACTGAATGTGACTGTCGAAAGCTGAACGGATATGGGCCAATTATATTTCTTATTTTGCTAATCAACCTCAGTGCAGTGAACAACCTCAACAAACACAGAATTATGGTTAAGTTCAGGCTACAGAATGTGTTATGTGTGGTTTAATATGCTGTTGCCTAAATTTTTTTGGAAAAGAAGCACAAAAATTACCAAGTGCAAATCCATACATGGGTGTTTCCTGTATCCCTCATATTGTAACCTGCTTGGATTAGGAGGACATAGGATAGATCTATCTGTAGAACATGAAGTTCCCTGCCCTGTAGCAGTTATTGGAATTTTTTTTTTTTTACATATCCAAAAACAGTCAAATAGCCTGCCATGTGAAGTTAATGTTAACATTAATAGTTATTCAAAATAAGCATATACGACTAAGGCAATTCCCCTTCCCAATTAATTTATATTTTTGGTTTGATTTACATATTACATGTAGAAAAAAAAACATTACAAGCCTTAGTGATAAAATGCTGGTAATATGATTAATTCTAACAAATATTTAACAGAAATTTATTGAAATCCTGCTTCAGGGTAACTCCAAAACAGAAGTTTGGTTTTGTTAGCAAAGCATTACATTTCTCCTGCTTGCATCAGATGAAAGAAGAGACTAAACTCAAGAGAAGGATTCATTTACTTATTTAAAATACTAACTTCTAAGATACTTGAATCCAAAAGCAAGTCAAGTTAGCTAGAGAAGAACAGTTAAAATTCTCCATCTTTGAATTCTCACAATCCTTTCATTTTCAAAGGAGATGTGTTGAACTGGAATTAATGACTTAGTTTTATGGATTTTGCAAATAGCCATATGGAAAGTAGACTGTGCTTAATTCTTGATAATTATGCTCAACCATATGTTTTTTATTAGATATCTTTTTTTAAAAAACAGAAAAAAATAATAAATAACAAGCTATACAGCTTCACAATGATATTGCACCACTGCTAGTGAACAGGACTCAAGGTTATTTCAAATGAAACAATAATACATATTAACAGTTAATAGCTGTATTCAATGCCTAATGAGTGAATAATAATGATGAATCTGTTAACGTGACGTAGATGGGTTCTATTAGAAATGTCCCAGTGGAGGAATTTAAGCAGAGCTTCAGTCTATTTTTTTTCCGGAATATCCTAAAATCATGTAATTTCATTACTTAATATACATATTTGCATTGATATGAGGTGGTAACTGAAAATAAAAAGTGGTGTAGATAAAGAGAGAGACTGGTGTTTTTGTAACATCTGCTCAGCAAAGCCCTGAATACTACCAGATTGCCCCTTCTTAATTCATGTTGATTCTTGAATCCTAAACACATGGAAATTGTGTAAATGCACAATGTTACCGTTTTTGTTTCCCACCCCCCGCAGTCGAACGTACATGCTTTGGAAAATTGTATATGCTGTAAATCAGTACTATTTATAAATCATGTAATATGTAATGTACATGTACATATGTTTTATGTTTTTATTGTGCCAGGTACCCTGTATGTATGAATTATTTAGATAAGATAAAACAACTATGTTTTTTACGCCACTTTGCCAACTGAATGATGCTAAAGTACTATATAATAAAACAAAGAAACAAGCACTTGCTTTCATGTGTGTCCATTTAAGATTTGTTTTTGGGTTCACCACACAACAGAAAAAGTCCACAGTATATGACAACAAACACACTGGAAATGCATGCTTTTTGAAGCCAGGGAAAATCCAGGGTTTTTGTCACTGCTAGGAAAGAACTGTTAAATATTTCATCTTAAGGTCTCACACAAGTGATGCAGAGGTTATTGAGCGAGACAGCCTTGGTCATTTTCTAGCAACTTTGAGGCAGTGTTAGACCATCGGAAGCTTGAGCTTTTACTACGCGAAGCTTAAAATTCACACTTCAGTCGGCAGCTTCCTGCAGCAGCTCTCTGAGAGAATGACATCATTATGCAGAATTATTCTGCCATCCTGTATGAGACTGATTAGCTCAGATGTTCCGCTGTTATTTCCCCTCCAGTCCTTGAGTCACATCTCTCCAAGGCTCCTCTGTTGTTAGACAGCATTACCTTCTTTCTGCTCAGCTACAATCGCAGGCTCTCTGAGCCATTGTGTGTGCCGACCTTTTTTACTCTAAACAGCACTTGGTAGATTTCCTCATACTTTGTGACTCATAGGCCCAGTCACAGCACTCCCTTGTGCCATTTTGTTTCCTTGGAACGGATGCAAACGATTTCTGCACCCGCTACCTCTATCCCACAGAGCTAAAACATGGTCTTCCTGCTGTCCACACTACAGTTTAAGCACCTCTCCCTGAACCTGGACGACCTGGTTGATGGCTGCCGGGCTCGTGTACTTGTGAGAAATGAGCTGAACAACTGCCGTTCATACTTATTTCCTTTTACATACATTGACACGCAGCATTTGCATAAAGCCTTTGTTATATAAAAGCGCCAAATTGTAACATTTTGCAATCTCGAACGTTGTGTTTCCTCGGAGCGTATCTTGCCTGCAGACTTATGGACCATCTCTTTACAAACACCCACGTACGGCACTGCCTCTCACAGCCAGGGATAAACAAATGCCTGGCTACCCTCAGACAAAAGGATTCTCTGCAATCTCGAGCATTGTACCGGTCTAATCATGGTTTCCTATTCATCAGAATCGGAGCATTATCATAGTCATCTTGTTTGTTCGTTGATCAGAGTCTCACGTTCAGAGGATGGATCCTATATTGGGGATGCCAATTAACAATCTAGGCATCTCATTTGTGTTGTCTCGTTATCCTTTTTGTTTGTTGTCTTTCTTTTTATTTCCCTCGCAAGGTCAAGGAAATACACAAGAGAGTGATGCAGGGAACTGCAAAACACACAGGCACACGCAGGACTGTCAAGCTGTTAAATAAAGTTTAATTAACGCTTCCATTCTCTTAGAGCAGGTTTTTATTACTAAACGAAGATGAGCTCCTGGATAATTCACCCTCATTATTATAGAATGAAAGGATAGTCTGTGTGGCTCTGAATGGCAAGAGAAGCATCTGAATCAGGGACTATAAACTATTAAATCTGGCTTCAGATTTTATTAGACACCGTCTGTGGTGTGTATTAAAGTCTGACCTCAAGTGAAGCTCTTTGTAGCTTTTCTTCATAGGGACTGCCTGGGACTCTTAAAGTGTTCCTGTTACAGCGAATCTCACAGTAAGTCAAATAAATTGTCAAGAAAGTTATTGCTAACCTCAATAAGAGCAGATTTGACAGTAGCAAGCTTACAAATTTTATTGCCTGAAGTCTCTACATGAAAAATTAATAGCGTGTAAAGAAATATCAAATGCTATAAACATCTAAACACATTCAAGAATCAGGGTTCCAGGCTAATGAATATGAAACCAATAAGCCATGACAGGTCATTCATTTTACCACGGCTAAAACATGTTCTTAGACAGAACATGAACTGGATTGCCTAATGCCCCTTTACCCACGCAAAATCACTGACTTGTGTTCAGTAAAGAGTTACATTTATGATTAGTAATTATAGGAGTAAAAAATAATATACAGCACTGCATAGATTGTAGAATAAATGTACAGTAGGCTGGATACATATTAGATGTTGTAAGGTCTGTGCTAACATGAGATAAAAATGTAAAATGTTTTAACTATCCGTTAACTGTCAAGTGAAGTCACCTTTATTTATATAGCGTGTTTTACAAAACATATTGTTTCAAAGCAGCTTTACAGTGATAACAGGAAAATAATGACAAAATTTGTTTCGGCTGTAAAGTCGCTCTGGAGAAAGCAGTGATGTTATCGTCCAACTCAGCTCAATTCTAATACAATGGCGTCAATGCAGCCAGATCAGTAATATAGTTGAATATTTAGGCCCGGTTTCACAAACAGGACTTAGGCTAAACTAGGATTAGGCATTAGTTCAATTAGTACATTTAAGTAACTTTTATAAATGTGCCCTAAAAAAAAAACATTTCCGGTGTGTATCTTAAGACAAAACAATGGCACTGACATATTTTAAGATACATCAGTGCAAGTTTCTTTCAGTTAACACAACTCAAAAATGCATTTTAGTCTAGGACTAGCTTAAGCCTTGTCTGTGAAACTGGGGGTAAGTGTCCCCAACTAAGTAAGCCATGGGCAACAGAGGTGATGGTGGCAAGGAACCAAAACTCCATCAGGTGAAAGAATGGAGAAAAAAAATAGTTACAATCATTTAACTGGTTTGAATAATAGAAATTGATCATGTGTATGCCATAGTAAAGAGATGTGTTTTTAGTCTAGATTTAAACTAACAGAGTGTGTCTGTATCCCGAACAATGCTAAGAAGACTGTTCCAAAGTTTATGTGCTAAATAGGAAAAGGATCTGCCGCCAGCAGTTGATTTTGATATTCTGGGTATTATCAACTGGCCAGAATTTTGAGACCTCAATACATGTGAAGTATAGAGTATAATGCATTAAGAGCTCGCTCTAGTACTGGGGAGCTAAACCATTTAGTGCTTTGTAAGTAATAAGCAAGATTTTAAAATCTATTAAATGTTTAATAGGGAGCCAATGCAGTGTTAAGAGAACCGGGCCAATATGGTCATACTTCCTGATAGTACACTGAAAAAAATGATTCGTTGAATTTACTAAATTTTTTTATCGTAAGTGGTTGCAATCAATTTATTTTAGCTCAATTTAAACAAAAACACATGCAATTCCCATAAAACCAATTCATTTTTTTAATTAAAATCAAAAAACTAAATTTAAATTATTTAAACAAACACAAATTAATTATGCTTAATTTAATCGGGCCATAATAATTTTTTTCATTGTAAGAACTCTAGCTGCTGCGTTTTGGACCAGCTGGAGTTTGTTTATTAAGCGTGCAGGGCAACCACCCAGTAAAGCATTACAATAATCTAATCTTAACTGTTCAGCATTTTGCATTTTGCAATAAGCCATGAATAATATCAAGAATAATATATAATAATTTGTTTCATAATTTGTCATGCAGCAAAAAGACAATGGACAATGACTGTAAATGCTTTTGCAATTTATATAAAGTGTCCCCTTATAGTAATCAAATTGAACCCTGTACACTATTAACCCTTTAACCAACCCTTAAAGGGATAGTTCACCCAAAAAAGCAAATTAGCCCATGATAGCGAAGTGAGGCATTTGTGTAAGAAAAATATCCATATCCCTAACTTCCGCTAACTGTTTTATGCACATTCACGAGAGACTGGTGTTCCAGCGTATGACGTAGGACGCAGCCGTAGTGTAAGTTCTTGTGATGAAGTGGAAGCGTAGAGGATGGAGCAAAACTCTCAAGAACTATAGCATACTCTCACAGGAGCGTCCTACGTCATACGCTGGAACGCCAGTCTCTCGTGAACACGCGTACGACAGTTAGCGTATAAAGAAATATAAAATACTGTAAAGTTTTACATTTTAAATATTCAAACATAAACATTAACAATAAACACTCAAATGTACACTGTACAAATTGCCAGGAATTTACAGGATTAAAGAGTATTATTTTACAATAAATTACTGTAGTCAGAAATGCACAGTGAAATGAATGCATGCTGGGTCATTTTCTTACAATCACTGTTAATCAACAGCAAAATTATGCTGACATCACAATCTGCTCTTGTTTTACTGTGAAGAATTCACATTAGAAAATTGTCTTTAGCCATGCCACTGTAAGAAATTATATTGTTTAGTACTGTGATTGTTTTGATGACAATGACAAGCTACAACATAAAATAAGCTAATTGGCAAATTTTAAGTTAGTCAAACTAACTATTATTAGCGTATTTCTGCATAAAGATTTACCAATATCTTATTTCAAATTCATAATTGTTTGTAGATTAATATTTTACAATAGTAAAGCAGCTGCTGAGATTTAACTTTGAAAGATGTGATTTTTCTTCCATCACCTAATGATGCGCAGACATCAATATTCGACATACAAAACACAACAATGGTGACACTCAACAAATGATAATAATAAAAAAGATCAATTCTGAACATTACAAAATAAATAAACAACACAAACTGCTAAAAGTGAACCAAAAATACGTTCAGCAGCACAGATAAAACCAACAAGAATCAAGAAACTCCATAGCATAATCTATTATTGCCGCACTACATGCTGGGTAGTACCTTCATAGTACATATGCAATGTAGAATACAGTATGATATTGTAGATTTTTACCAAAACATTTTTTAGATATGCAGTTAGATACAAGAGAAGCCCTACTGTGGAATACTGTGAAAGTAATCATTATAATTATTATTAACCTGGAATATGCTGTAATTTCATTTTAAGAAGTGCGTGCTCATATGAATTGAAAGTTTAATGACATTTGTAACCATATCATTTTACATTAAATAATGATCTGTTAATCATTATTAATACATTCATTAGTAAACATTAACAAGCACATTATCTCATTTCTATTTGAATAGTAACTAATGATCTGTTAAGCATTATAATGTTTGTAAATGATAGATTAATTAAAGTTATTCTAAAGTTATTATATTGTTACCAAAACTGTTATGGCTGTGTCCGAATCCCTGTACTATATAAACAGAATTTGATGTGGAACTTACTTCTGAACCATTAATGAGGTAGTTTTACAGGTGTGTTGCAGATATTATATATCTGCCATGAGTGATCTTTGGCCCACTGGCAAACGAAACAACCCCCCATGGTGCTGATGAAGATGGCGTGCATCATCCAGGCATCATCTGCCTATACTGTAAGATGAATACTGAGTGTACATTAAGTAATTTGACTTCTTTTTTGCATGTAGTAGGGAATGTATTGTGCTATTTTAGTCACATTAGAGAGCTGTGTGAACTTCTCCCCTGTGAGGGGAAGGAGGTCATAGGATCTCTCTCTGAATGGTTTGTGATGGCTATGAATTGCCTAGTTGCTCTCATGACACAGGCTATCTTCATACTGGCCCCAATGAATGTCCCCTTAGATCACTTTATTGATCCTGCTGTCACTGATCTAAATGCACAGCACTGGTACTGAGATGATTTCTGTCAAAATAGGGGTCAGTGGCTAGTAATTTCACAAACTTTTCAACAGAGAGGCGTCAACCTAAATGACTATAATATTGCTATATATATATATATATTATATATATATATATATATATATATATATATATATATATATATATATATATATATATATATATGGTAACACTTTACAATAAGGTTTCATTAGTTAACATTAGTTAACTACATTAGTTAACATTAACTAATAATGAACTGCACTTAAAAAGCATTTATTTATCTTTTTAATGTTAATTTCAACATTTACTAATACATTATTAAAATCTTGTTAATATTAGTTAATGCATTGTGAACTAACATGAACAAACCATGAACAGCTGGATTTTTATTAACTAACGTTAACAAAGATGAACAAATACAGTAACAAATGTATTGCTCCTGGTTAGTTCATGATAGTTAATACATTAATTAATGTTGTAAAGTGTTACCATATATATATATACATCGCTCAGACATAACATTATGACCTAATGTGTTGGTTCCCCTTTTGCTGCCAAAACAACCCCTGACCCGTCGAGGCATTGACTCCTCTAGACCCATGAAGGTTTGCTGGGGTATCTGGCACCAAGATGTTAGCTGGATTTCTTGAATATTTCATATTTGCATTGATACTGTCAAATGTTAATGTCTGTAAAAGATTTTACAGTATTAAAGGTGCACCGACATCTTTAGCAGTTTAATAATAGAGTTAAAGTTTTCCTCAGAGACAAATTGAATTGCTATTAAAAATGGTCATCTTCTATATAATGCATTAGTCTTTAAAGTGTTCACAAACCAGTTTAGAATGGACTGTTCCAAATACTGGCCTACATTTTCTTATTGTTCTTACCTTTCTGAACACCAAACATCTGGGCAGTATTGAGTATTGTGTTAAGAACATTTTTATTTTTATTTTTTATTGTCGCTGTTGTGTGATTAATTAAAATCCTCCATTTAATTCCCCCTAAAATTTAACTGAATGAACTTCCTCTTACACCTATGCATGAGGAACATGCACAGCAGTTCACTCAATAAATTTTAAGATCACCAACCTGAAACACGAATTAAGGTAATTTAAGTTTTTCACATTAATAACCTGATGTCACTTGGTATTGGTCCTAACAGTACTTTAGGCTATCTTTAATTAAATGCCAAAATATTCCCCAACTGTGGGGGAAAATATGCGAGCATTCTTAAAATAGTGTTGCCTTAAGTAATACTATGCTTCATTTACAAATGTGCCATTGACTGGCTTTGGCAGTAACTCTTAGAATCTTCAAGGGCTGTTAAACAGCATTTTTCTCTGGCTGAAATCATGTAGCATAATTTTAAGTTTGAAGGCTTTAAAAATACAGTCACGTTAACCCCACTGATAGTTTATGTAATATGAGAAAATACAATGAAAAGAATAACACATGGTAGATTTACGCACATGGTGACTCAAGAATTGCAGCTACATTTTCTTGACAAGACTACCAAAAATAACTGTATATAAAGATAATTACTTAAATGGCAATTATACCAATGTGATGTCCTGTCATGTGAAATTCTCATTATTAAGAGTAATTAAGTAGGTATCTGACAGTTACTCGACTTTGTGGTGGATTTGCAATATGCTTAAAATAATGTTCTCAGAATGCAGTGCTTTTGTATTAAAATGTAAGCAAAGTGAAAACCACTGTTGCCTTGGTGAAGTGCGAGTCAAACAGCCATGTTAAATGAGCCACTGTGAATAACATGCTATGCTCTTTTAGAGAACCACAACATGCAAATTTCTCCACAGTATTTTTCCCATCATTGTCCTAGCCATCTCAGAACAGAATGCCTCTGCTTCACAAAAGTGCATTATTTAATTAACCTTTGCCCTCACAGTTGTGACACACACACACACACACACACACACACACACACACACACACACACACACACACACACACACACACACACACACACACACACACACACACACACACACACACACACACACACACACACACACACACACACACACACACACACACACACACACACACACACACACACACACACACACAAATACTACTTCTCAGTGATTCAATGTATTCACTCAGTGGACCAAGATCAAGCGTTGTTCACCATTGTATGATGAGGGAAAGGGCAAGAGGTAGCTATTAACTGGGGATTGGCTGTTATCTCCTTCCCCTGCAAAACAGGCTCAACCAAAATGCAAGTGGCTGAATGTGTATGTCATAAATGCAGGCTCAGAGAGGACTGAATATGCTTAATGTCCTCTAATAGGGCCAATTCAACATAATGGAGACATTCCTACGGATTGACAGCTATTTTCTTTATTGTCTTATAAGGGAAATAGGCTCTCGCTGCCTGTAAATCACGTATTATAATATGATGAAAATCACTAGCGCCACATTAAGTGAAATTCATATCGACTGCAAACAAGGGCATCATGCATCATGTGACAGTCCTGCCTAGACAAGAAAAACAACAACAATATACAATTCTAAATACAATCATAAAGGTATGATCACATTGGGGAAATTTCACAGGCAAAAAAGGTCTGGGCTGGATTTCCCGAAACCTTCTTAACGCTACGTCATTCTTAAGTTGTACCTTAAGGTGTACCTTAACGTTAATACGTGTTTCCCGAAACGATCTTAGTTAAGTATGCCTTCTGTAAGTCATTCGTTCGTAAGGTTGGTCTGGAGCACTCTTAGCTATACCTTATCTCTATTGACAGTTCATTCCAAAAGCGGCCACCACTGTTCTTTACATCTATAAAGAATGGCCTACTTCCTACAGGCCTATGAACATAATTCTGCTAATTGAAGTGTTTTCTTGCAAAGAATACAAATGTCATTACACTGATGGCTGTTAGCTTTTTAATGATATTATCCAAAGGTACTACATCAGCTGGCAAACCATTATGGAGTCTATTTAAAGGGATTGATTGTGGAGGGGAGTTTGGTCAAACTATGGCAGTGATACAGCAAGACGGCGCCGTCCGCTGAGCCATTTCTATGTGCACTTCATCAGTGAAAACTTTAGTCCCCTTGCTACCATGTCAGAAGCTGCAATTAAAACAATAAATTTCGTCTGCCACGGCAGCAAATTCAGCAGCTTTTAGATCTTGTTGGTCCGACTTTGTCAAGACAAACCCAGCGGAGCATCCCGAAATTCAGCTGTTGACGCTCTCCTATTCCTTTCTTTTTTCTCCGCTATGCTGTTGATTATAGGTTTTGCGTGTTGCACCTTTATTGAGTAGGTCATCCAATAACAGAAATGAGTGATTTACACCAATAATGTGATGCGGGCAATTAACCCTAATTGTGGAGTAAGTGAAGACTTTGGCAAAATGTATTATGATAATATAAATGGCATAGGCATACTGCCAGTTAGTGTTGAGGGTTGATGCATGATATACGTTTGGGCATAAGAGGTTGCAGGTTCGCACAATCATTTCAAAATTATATAAAATATCCAAATGGATTTAGTTTGCAATTTGGATTATATTTATAAGATCTCACGAGTCCTGATAAATGCAATTTCAACTATTTCTGAAGTGCTTCTATTATAAAGAACACTGCTTTTTCACATAACGCAGTTAAACAGCCCCTGATAGAGTGAATAATCGATTTTTGAGCCATTGATAAACTAATTTAGCATTGCCACTAATTGCAGCACCTGCTAACGTCGCAATTAAGAAGATATACCTTAAGCAACCTCCTAAGATATAGTTTGGGGAACACGCCTAGAAATGGGATACCTTTAGTTAAGTTATACCTTTAGAGTCTTCGTAGCGCGCTAAGAGACAACGTTATCGGGAAATGCAGCCCTGTTCTCAATTTGAAAACGAGCAAAATCTGCATAGCGAACTTTTTCATCCTCATGGAAAATCCCAATCGCACAGATTCCTATTGAAATAACTGGAAATCGGAAGCGAAATTTTGCAGAGCAACAGTAAATGTGACCGTCTCCATTAACTATAAACCTGATATAGTCCGGCAATGAGTAACCCACTTCTAGCCAAAATAACCTTGAATTTGGTTACTTGCCAAAATAACTTACAAGATGTATGATATGCATCATGTAAGCAAAGTCAACAGTGATTACAAGGTGTTTGGTTTCATTTCTTTGACATGTTCATGTTGTAGATCTCTAGTCTATTCTTGGGCTATGGTTAGACGTCTATAAAATTTCCACTGACAGCCCAAATTTTGCCTTGTTTTAGCCTATAGACGCTGTGTTTGGATGGCTTTTAGATGCAAAATCGCTTGCTGGGTTATTAGCGAAATTTTGCAGGCAAAAAGATCCATTGTCTATTGGCTGTGGTGTAGTGATATATGAAACACAGCTCACACAGAAGTCACCTTCAAACAAAGAAGGGGGCTTATTTACACTGAGTCGCATGCTAAACATGCCCAAAATTTCAAAAATCGAGTTGGACATACAATATGATTAAAGGGTAACTAAACCCTAAACCAACTTTTTTTACAACCCCAAATCAGAAAAAGTTGGGACAGTATGGAAAACGCAAATAAAAAAAAAAGAAGTGATTTCTAAATTTACTTTGACTTGTATTTCATTGCAGACAATATGAACACAAAATATTTCATGTTTTGTCTGGTCAACTTCATGTCATTTGTAAATATGCATCCTTTCCTGTCATTCAGACCTGCAACACATTTAAAAAAAAGTTTGGACAGTAAAGCATTTACCACTTTGTAATGTTGCCATTCCTTTTCACAACACTTAAAAGACATTTAGGGACTGAAGACACCAAGTGATGAAGTGTTTCAGGTGTAATTTTGTCCCATTCTTCCTGCAAACAAGTCTTAAGGTGGGCAACAGTACGGGGTCTTCGTTGTCGCATTTTGCGCTTCAGGCAGGCCAGTCAAGTACCCGTACCCTCTTCCTCCGCAGCCAGGACTTTGTAATGTGTGCAGAATGTGGTTTTGCATTGTCTTGTTGAAATATGCATGGACATCCCTGGAAAAGATGTCTTCTTGAAGGCAGCATATTATGCTCCAAAATCTCTATGTACTTTTCAGCATTAATGGTGCCTTCACAGAAGTGCAAGTTACCTTTGCCAAGGGCACTGACACAACCCCATACCATGGCAGACCCTGGCTTTTGGACTTGTTGCTGGTAACAGTCTGGATAATCCTTTTCTTCTTTGGTCCGGAGCACACGGCGTCCATTCCTCCCAAAAAATACCTAAAATACTGATTCATCTGACCACAGTACACGTTTCCACTGTGTGATGGTCCATCCCAGATGCCTCCGAGCCCAGAGAAGTCGACGGAGCTTCTGGACACTGTTAACATAGGGCTTCCTTTTGGCACAGTACAGTTTTAACTGGCATTTGAGGATGTAACTACGTATTGTGGTACTTTTCAAAGGTTTGCCAAAGTAGTCCTGAGCCCATGTGGTGATATCGCTTATAGATGAATGACGATTCTTGATGCAGTGCCGCCTGAGGGATCGGAGATCACGGTTGTTCAGCTTAGGCTTGCGCCCTTGTCCTTTACGCACTGAAATTCCTCCAGATTCCTTGAATCTTTTAATTATGTTATGCACTGTTGAATATGAAATATCCAAATCTGTTCCTATCTTTCTTTGAGGAACATTGTTTTTAAACATTTCAATAATTTTCTCATGTATTTGTTGGCAAACTGGCGATCCTCGACCCATCTTTGCTCCTAAAGGATTAGACCTTTCTTGGATGCTGCTTTTGTACCAAATCATAATTACAATCACCTGTTGACATCACCTGTTTCAAATCACATCATTTAACCATTTTACCTCATTACTAGCCCTAAATTGCTCCTGTCCCAACTTTTTTTGAAATGTGTTGTAGGTCTGAATGACAGGAAAGGATGCATATTTACAAATGACATGAAGTTGACCAGACAAAACATTCATATTCATATTGTCTGCAATGAAATACAAGTCAAAGTAAATTTAGAAATCACTTCTTTTTTTTTTTATTTGCGTTTTCCATACTGTCCCAACTTTTTCTGATTTGGGGTTGTAGTTAATGATCTGTAATACTGGGGCTTAATTAATGCTGTTCATTGATTCGAGTAAATGTTTTGACATTTGAGTATAAAGTGTTTTAATTCTATAAAATATGGTGTAAAACCGCCGAAGTGCTGCCCTCTTAAGGTTGAACGGTGGCTACTGCAGTTGAATTTTCCTATTGGACGTTGTGGTACATCGTGACGTAGGATGGCACTTCCAACGGCTCACTATCCGCGCCCCTGGCACGAGCTCACCACGCCCTCAGAAATGTTTACCCCAATCACATGATGAGAACGGCTTCACTCCAGTATGAACTGTCATGTTACATGAAGTAGAAACATTATGAATGAAACTGACTTGACACTTGCTTTAACATTGTAATGAAGAAAATACGGTTAAAAAATTTAGTTGTCAGTACACGTCAGGCTTTTCTTGCGATATTATTGCCGTCCGTCATGTGTACAGATCATTTTCATACATGAGACGCGCTTTCAAACCCTGACACGCAAGTGGTTGCCGCGGTAACGAACAACAATATCGTAACGTGCTGGCGTTTATAGTCTAAATAACTTGAGGAAATCTGTTTATAATAGGCTTTTAGGTCTTAACCTATTGGTCCTGCGCTGCTTTTTGATTCAGTTAATTTGAATGAAAATACATCGTATGTATATCAGATATCTGATCTATTTTTAGTGGCATTCAGTGTAAGGATTTGACTGTTCATAGATTAGGTCAGTTCTCTTGCGCTGCTGCTTCACTAGCATCGTCGGCATCGGAAGTTAACGCAGTTTGAGCTAGCGGCTCGCATTGATAAGGCTATGGGTCTGTGTCTACAGACAATTCACCCTCATCCACTTCAGGCGTAGGTGGGGGAGAATGACCGCTCTGTTGCAAAGCTGGCGTCACTCCAGTCATTTTCCATCCTTGCGACTCGCGAGTCAGACAGCTGTCAATCAATCTGTCACTGCGGGTCTCAGGTGCACGCCCTCCACTCAGCTCCGCCCTCGGTTCGTCCCCTCTGTCTCCGCTGGGCTCTGCCCACTTTTCCAGCATTGTTCAAAAAATGCCAGTGGGTGGAGTTAAGCTCTGAGCTGGGGTTTAGTTACCCTTTAAGTGTACCTGTGCCAAATACACTCCTTCAGGATTCTAATAAGTTTTTGAGTATGGCCCTGTATGACTTAATAAAGGGTGGAATTACTTGCACTTCTCCCGGATGAGCGCATGTGCACATCAACCAGAGCGAGAGCAAGAGCATGTCCATCAACGAGCTTCGTTTGAGTTATAGAAGCTGTCGTCAGCGCTGTCATTTAGTTTTTAGGCCATGAAATCAACAATGTCACTAAACTGTATTTTTGGTTGTGAGTAGGGCTGGGCGATATATCGCATGATATTGTTAGGCGCATCTCGTCAGTAAAGCCGGTTCCTTGATTAGTAGTAAATCGCCATCACCTGCTTTCAGATAGAGCGGCATTTACTACACAGAGCCGTAGTTCACTGACAAGCTGAGCCATATCGCATTAATTATCTCAGGCGATACGTCCGTGATAATTAATGCGATATGGCTTGTCAGAGCTTGTCAGTGAACTATGGCTCTGTGTAGTAAATGGCGCTCTATCTGAAAGCAGGTGATGGCGATTTACTACTAATCAAGGAACCGGCTTTACTGACGAGATGCGCCTAACAATGTCATGCGATATATCGCCCAGCCCTAGTTGTGAGGGAGAGATAACTTTGTTCAGCTTCCCAAATAACCCAGCATTAAGGAAACAGTGGATGCAGTTTATTTTTCCGGAGCAGCAACAGAGTTCTGAAAGTGTGTTTGTTTGTTCCCTGTCACGAGTCGAAGCTGCATCAAATGTCTGTGTTTTGTTGGCAATCGGCGTGTAAGTGCATAAACAACACAAACATATAGTGAATCTGAAGTTATCCAGGGATAATGCCATGATGTATTTTGTGTGTGTGTGTGTGCTCTTGACTCTTTACCTCCGCCCCCTGCACGCCTGCACAAGCTCGGCTGTTTTCGGAAAGAATCGAAAATTCCTGATTGTGTGATTAATTCCTATTGAAATGACTAGATTTTGCCCTTGAAAATTCGCCAATCAATAGTAAATGTGAGTATGCATTAATATGTGTTAGTCTAGTGGTAAATTGTTTGGTTATTTTGTAAATGTAACTTAAAATCAAAGATAGAACATATTGGCACCAACTCTGAGTGGGTCACCTGGGGCCCTTTCAGTTTGAACAGGAATGATGCTTCTGACTGCAAATATGCTACCTTACTGTGTGGGGACATTTTGATATCCAGGTCGTGAACAGGTCTCGGCGTTCCCTCAAGAGAACAGCTGTCATCAGGTGTTCTACATGAATGACTCGTGCAGCATCCGTCACATTCCTAACAAAAACAACATATGTTAAAGGTTTAGTGCTCCCAAAAAATCAATTCTGTCACTATTTATTCACCCTCATTCCAAACCTGTGACTTTTATTTCTGCGGAACACAAAAGAAGATATTTGAAGGATTTTGTTTGTGTCCATGGGATACTTTTACTGTATAGATAGGGATATTTTGAGTTCCACAGAAGAAGGAAAGTCATGTTTTGAATGAACTATCCCTTTAATTGTCAGGTATTTTACATTCATCACTTACATAGTTGGAAAACACCAAAATAACCAAAGTAACCAAAATATTGGCTTCAAAATATTATTTTGTTTCATGTAGGATTAAATACTTTTTACTAGACTCCCAATCTATTTTAGCTCTATCTGTTTCACAAAATCACTCTGATCTAAATAGTCTCAGATAAGCCTGTGGATGTGTTGATGGAAGCAGGTACAAGTGACAGGTGCAGATTTGCAGCATCAGAAAATCAACAGTATGACTCAGGCTTTCTCGCTCTGCTTGTTCTGCTAATAGCCTTCATTTTGGTCCAATTGCTCTTGACAGCTGCAGATATAAAAATGTGGTTGCAACTCTATAACATAAAGCTTTATGATAGATTTTCACTCAAGGTTTTTTTTTTTTTTTTCAAGCGAGCAACTCTTGAAAAGGCTATGGGTGAGCGGTTTGATTTCTCTAACGATACTGTCACAGATTAATGAAACGAATCATGCATTCATAAATGAAAAATTAACTCCATCGGCATTGACATGGCAACTTCAGGGAGATCTGTTGAAACGTGTCTATCATTATGCTTCATTTGAAAGAGCAATCATAATTGCTAAGCAATGATTCCTGCTCGCTCGTTGTCCATTTAGTCGGCTAATAACAGAGCTTAGCATAAATGACTGCAGTACAAGTGGTTGGCTAGATTAAGCGGAAATGCGCTATGATTGACCGTGACCCAAGTGCCTTCATAAGGGCCGAGTGTGAAAGAGAGTGAGGTTTGAGCTTGTGTGTGTTGGGAGCTTCTCTAACACACTTTTCTCCCATGAGCGCTCCAAGTATTTAATTGCATTTAATTAATTGTGGGGAAAAAAAAAAGCACTCCGAAAATTTGACCCCATCGCCTCAGGGAGGAAAGTCCCAGCCGGAAAGTGTCCTGGTATCAGGACTGCTTAGATAAAAGTAATTATGTGGAATTATCCAGAAATCGATGATGGGAAAATCAACAGTGTGTTTAAGGGAGCTGAGTAGGTGAAGCCTGGCCTGAGTACTGAGCACTTGTGTTTCAGTCCCACTGTGGCAAACATATAATAAATATTCAGCAAACACCCTCCACTGACAAACGTTTAGCACATGCTAAAATTAAAACAGCACAATTGCGTGCGATGTTACTTTTACAAAACAGTATAATATACAAGTAGTGAATTGTGATTAACCAAGATTTTAGACACAGTACTACTAGTTTATTTGTCTGTTTTTGCTTTGTCAATGAAAAGGTCCAAATGAAGCCACAGAAGAATCATTGTATGCATAGAGCAAACACTAATTAGAGGTATTTCTGAATTAATCTTATTAGACAATTTTTTTCAACGAATCATTCATAATCACTGTTTTGTTCCTGAATTAATTCATATTTTTTGTTTAAAATATATTTTATATAGAGTCAATGAAAATTGAAAAAATGCCATACTACTGTACTCTTACTATTTCTGCCATATATAGATAGAAGATAAATATGTGGTAAAAAAGAGTAAGAGTAGCATACTAAAATACTATTTCAAATTCAAACAATTTGGTTTCTGAATGAATCATTGTTTTGTCAAGGATTCATTCATACAGTAAAGACCTACCTAGTCACTACCTACTGGCATGTCAATGTAATAACGATATTAAGAATAAGGATGGTGTTGATGAAAATGATGGTTGTGGTTTTAATTATACAGCATATATTCTGCTCTGATTGGCCAGATGGCCCAGTGTGTTGTGATTGGTCTACCGCATGCAGCGCATGTTTCGGAAGCTAAACACCCATTACCATAAGTGAATTTCAGCTGAGGCTTCCTCAGTCCTCAGCAATTGTACACAGTGTAAAGACAATCAATCCGAGTGCGAGTCCGATGATGAAACATCGGAAGAACCTGTTATTCAACCCGAACCTCCAAGGACATCTTGAGCAGGACGTTTCTCAGAGATACGCTACTCATTTTGAGGTACATTATGAGATGTTGCAACTGTAATTCCTCACCCTCAGAGTATGTCCATCAAGAAACCTTTGTATATATTTCTAATTTATTGTGATACACATGCGGGAACTGTATCAATAAACGTGCATATGTTAGCCGAGCACTAATGTGAATGACTGATGTAACTTGACTTGCCCTTTCTTTATCTTTACTCAAAGTAGTAAGAATGACAGACAATCTGCATTAATAGACACAGTTTTTGGTGATAGTGGCCCACAGCTGATTTGCAGAAATATTAGTTAGCCAGTTAGCCGGAAACTTACACAATATTAAACACAAAACTACATATTTTGAACACCCGGTAGAAAATATATACATCAATAATTATTCATATTTACAGGTTGTGATTCTGAGGAGCTGGTCCAAATAAACTGGGTATGGACCCATCTTTCAAGAGTAAGCGTTTTGCGCATCCCATGTTGAACTCCAAGATTTGAGAAGCAGTCATCAGTAAAATGACGTGTTTGAGGGCGGGACAAGTTGTTCGTGGCCGGACAACATACAACATAGGGGGGCATAATGCAAATGTCTTTTCTAGTGACGTGTGAAAGTCACGCATTAGGATTCGAAATAAAAAAGACTCCTATAGACGTTCAGATTCTATTCTTTCTTTTGGGAGACAATAACTTTATTTATCATGCACTTTTGACTTTTGACAACTTTGCAGAACTTTTACAAACCACAAACAGCACACTGTATGAAAGGGAATATTTGAAAAACCATAATAGGGGCACTTTAAGACATTTCTACTTAATATCTTCAGACCATCTGTTGTCCAAAACTTGAAAGATGGTGTATAAAGAAAAAGAATGGCAACTGGCCACTGTTTTTGTGAAACCCTTCTAAAATATAAAAAGATAAATGGGACGAACAACGGTTTCATGGACTCTACGGTTTCATGGACTTTTTGAAGACATGCACACGGCAGCCATCCCAGAACCACAAGTGCATATTAAGTGTGCCATTTGGAACAGGGCTGTGCACTCCGATCTTGGTGAATATGGCTGTTGCTCTTAATAAATAGATTACATTTGTATTTTTGTACTTAATCATTGTAGAATTTGCACAGATAATGGTAATGCTCCCCTGGGTTTCTCTGCAGCAGTAGATAAGGCTTTAGCAAATTGCACTTGAAGGGTGTCACTTGAGGGGTTGAGCCCTAATCAGTGGGGAGTTCTCAGTGCAAATCCAGCATTATGATTGGGCTTCTCCAAGACCCACTGCCCTGTGACAGAGTAATCCCAGCTTTTAGAAACACTGCCGACATGGCCATATTTTTAGGATTTGCCAATAACACTATGACCTAATTGCTATGGAAACTATTAACTGAGACATGTGTTGATTCTCGTGTACTTTCCAAACTGGTTTTTATTTCAGTTGTAATCAGTTCTGACACAGACGGAATGGCACTGCCACATTAACCACGATGCATATCAAATCTATCTTTCTCATTTTCAATTGACAGTGATTTTATATTCAGTATTACATGTGCACTTCACTGGCAGTGTTAAAGGGACAGTTCACCCAAAAATGAAAACGATGTAATTTACTCATCCTCATGTGTCATGTCATTTCAAACCTGAATGGCTTTCTTCTGTGGGACATAAAATATAGGCTATAGTGGTTTTTATTTGTTTGTTTTAACCCTAACACCCTAGCACCATAGAAACATTGCAAATGACCAAATTACAAAAAATTAAACTACATGAACATGAAAAATGAAGCTCTAGCGCAAGTTCGGCCAGGAAGACTCAATGTTACATCACTCATTACATCCAGACCTAACCAATCAAGTTCTAATTCTCAGAGTATAAAAGATTGGTATTCACGTGTCCGAGTTCTCAGATGCTGATGCCAACATTACCTCCATCCTCCCCACCACCACCAGGATGGTCCCCGTCTATACCTCCCAGGGGGTCGGCTGCGCCCCTGCCTTCATCTTCAGGCAGGAAATGCAGAGTCCGTTACCCTCGAGACGAAAACTAAGAACCTCTAATTATAATACTTGCTTGTCTGTTAATAAACTTGCTGTTTTATCATCTTTCTGGTAGAACTGAAGATACAATAAATATAAATAAAAACTATAATAGTATACATAATACTGTTGGTTACAAACAATCTTCAAAAATGATTTTGTGACACAGGTTAAGAATGACATGAGGGAGTATGATCATTTTCATTTTTGGGTGAACTATCTCTTTAAAGATACCTTTTTTCAATCTATTTAAGATTAGACTTGTTCTGTTAAATACCTAATAGATGATTAATTAAGCACAAGTATCTAAATGTTTTTCAGTCCTAATGTTGGAAGAAATTATATTAAAAAGAGGCTCACACAAATCACACCCTTTTGTTTTATTCTTTTCCCTGTTGTATTGCTAAAAGTCAGTATGTATGGTCAGCTGGAAACAAAGGCAAGATCAGGCCTGCATATGTTTTCCAGCCCTCTCCACATTACCCAATTATTTAGTCTTCATCCTAATGACAGTATTTTACAAATAGTGGTGGTCTACAGCATAAAAGCAATTTCACACAATCTCTGCCATCTCCATATGGTAGCTAATGGCCTAACAATCAGATTAGGCGAGATAGAGATGGACGATTCAAGAAGCTATTGTTATTGTCTAATGGTGTAATAAGTACAATGCTGGGAGAGGATACTTCTGTATTGTCGTTCGTGGTTGTATACCAGCAGATAAGTAATTCCAAATTGTCTTGACTTCCTTCCCATGCCTTGTTCAAGAGAGGTTAGATGTGTTATGCTCGCAGATTATCTAATTGAATCATGGCTTGACGGTCATACTACTATGTTGGGTGAAATATTTCTCCCTTTATAGATAAGATGTATCGGTACTGGTCACCCTGAAGTCTCTCATATTTCCTCTTCACACTGCAGAGACAAAAGTGCATGGCCCGAAGAATGAAAAATGTCGTTGTTAAAAATTACCTCTCTTATCCCTGAATGTCATACACCAATGGACCTATAATGGCAAATCAGCGCACTACATTTTCATTAACGTAATAAAAATCAGAGATCAACTTCAAACTATTACCCATTCCATGTGGCAATCTCCTCCCCATCTCTATTTAAATGGGCAAGGTTATTAGAATTGGTAATTGCATCGAGCACATTACGCCACGTTAATGCAGTTCAATAGGTACTGTAATTGTTTGCTTGCGGGCACTGAAAGAGAAACCAAACACTTGAGACAGATCAGCTGAGAAGAGAATTAGAGAGTATTGTTCAATGCATCTTAATATTACAATTGCCGCAACGCGGTCCTCGCGGTGCTTCCCTCCCGCCTCGCAACACCCAATCTATTTGCCCAGATCACACAGACAGCCTCCATTATGGAAATGTCGGCTCAGAGCGGCGTATTTTTCCAGTCTGGTCAGGCCTGGCTCTGCCATGCCCTGAAGATGGAACTTTCTCTATTCACTGACCATAAAGACCAAGCTACTGTTCACTGCACACCACTCATGCTCTGGGGCAAAACACAGACCAATTCCCAACTCACATTTTCCAAGGTGTTGAATCTTCCCTCGTAGGGATTCACATGATTTCACATTTCTAGGTGATTGGATGGATGCATGGCCAGCCCCCGGTGAATGACTCTCATCAAGCTAATGCATGGAAAAAGACCATCGGAGAGGCTCAGAGCATGCATTGTGAATGCCGACGGATTGTACGGACCACACAAACTACAACATACATTCTGTCTCTCCAAAACCCGGGCTCTTGATAAAGGTTGCACTTCCCTTAAGAGCCTGAGTTAAAAGGACCAGATAACAAGCAACTGCACCCACTCAAAAATTGCACTTGATTTTTTTCCCCTCCTGTTCCCTTGAGAAAGAGGCCCAGTTACTGAGTGTGACTTTAATTCAAACATTCTGACTTTCCAAGCCCAGGGCCGCTTTGATCTATTTTTGATTTGTTCTTCCTTTTCAGGCCTACATGTATGAGAAAAGCCACTGGACACAAAAAGCTCCTAAGTTAATTCAGAGACCACAATACAGCAATATTTATTTGTGACTAACAATGCCTTCTCCTTAACATGATTTACACAAGTAGGACATATTCCTGGATCAACATCCTTTGTTTTTTTCTTCTGGAACAGTATTTCGATCAATCAATCATTCTTCTCTGATTTTCTGGGGTAAAGTTAGAATAGGGTTAGGATTTGTTGACAGGAATGTTGGGTAACAATAATGGTCCGTCACGAAAGCTATAATTTCTCTCAGTGCATCTCACGTCATGAAATGTAAAGGTTCTATTGAACAAGCAATATGGAATTATACTTAAAATGCATATGCACAATGGGATTTACACAAGGTTTTTGGAATAACATATTTTGTGGGACAACATTCGGTAACACTTTAGTGAAAATGTATTTTCGATGCTTCAAAAAAATTCTAATTAACCCACTGAAGTCACATGGACTACTTTGATGATGTTTTTATTACCTTTCTGGACATGGACAGTATACCGTACATACAATTTCAATGGAGGGACAGAAAGCTCTCGGACTAAATCTAAAATATCTTAAACTGTGTTCCGAAGATCTTACGGGTGTGGAATGACATGAGGGTGGGTCATTAATGACATAATTTTCATTTTTGGGTGAACTCACACTTTAACTAATCAGTAAGTAATATCGAATTTAGGAGATAGTTCCTTGTTAGGCAATCAATAATTACTGAATGAGATTAACCTCATTAATAATTAATAACTATTAACTAACTGACAAATTATAAAGAACATTATTGTGTGTCTGAGATGTTATCAGTCATTGTTTTTACTCTGAATAAAGTTTCTTAAAAAAGCATCACTAATTCCTCAAGCTTTACCTAGTCACTATGCAGGAACTACTAGTGATCTGGACCATTATTTTAAAGTGAAAAATATTTTTTTCACTTTAAAGTAATGGTCCAGATCACTAATAGTTCTTAAAGGGTGACTAGGTAACACTTGAGTAACAAACAAAACGATTATTAGTAGAAAATAACTACAGGTGAAGAACTACACTACCCATATACCTGAGGAGCGAGCCTATGTACAGGTGGCCTTAAGTACTATGTAGTTACATCAAAAAATAAGTACAATTTACTTACTGTGTTCAAATTGTATTGCAAAACACCTTTGCTGATATTGAGGTGGGACACGGGTAGAGTTAGGGACAGGTGTGGGGGTATGGGTAAGTTTAAGGGTAGGGTTAGGTGTAAGGGAAGTGTCAACTGTGTAATTACAAATGTAACTACAGAAACTAATTACAGACAATAACAAGCAGGTATTTTAAAAAATTTAAGTACAATGTAAAAACATGTATGTACACAATAAGTGCATTATATCAAATGATTAATTAAACTGTTAGTACATAGTAGTTAAGGCCACCTAATATAAAGTGGGGCCAGCCTATCAATTACACTACCAATCACTACCCTAGTTCTCAAATCACTTTCAATTCTACCGCGTTACCAATACACGCCAAGAACCAATGGAGTTTGTATGCAGTTTCTTGTTTCTTTGTTTTCTTCTGTGATCTTTATATGGTGTTGTCAACAGAGTGAGTAGTGTGCACATCAGACTCGAACGCGGGAAGGACAAAACCTGTAAAAACGTCTGCAAACTTGGAATAACGCGCGCAAATTATGGACTACTTTTATGCTACATTTATGTTCTTTCTTTTTTTTTGGAACTTGACAGCTACAATCAGCATACTGTCTTCACTCATGTTTAAACATCATATGGGTTTGGAGCACCACAAGTGTGAGTAAATGACAGCATTTTGGTTGTTTTTCTTTCGTTGTTCATTAAAAAAAATGTAAAGCTACAAGGAAATCCAGAAAATTAATATCTTCCCCTACACTCCCCTACTTTTTTCCAATACAAGCAAACTTATTATGTTACAGGCTCAGGTTTTTTCTCATGTAAAGTAAGTAAAGTTTTTTTATTGTTGTTTTTTTTAAGTGAAAAGCACAGGATTATGTTGTTTACAATGCGGAATATGCTATTCTTTTGTTGTGCCACATATAACATTCTATGCACTAATCTAAAGGCCTATAAACTATGCACTCTATATCCTAGGCTACTCTATGGTCTAGTGTAAGAATTATAAAAGGGTACTTTGTCATACTGCATCACAGCCCTATTGCGCCTCCCATTCGTATACAAAAGAAAAGTACATTCCGAGCTTAATTTTTCTGGTAAATAAGTGCATCCTCCGGGTATTTGAAGTGCACTTCTTGTTGGAATTTTCAGTATGAACACACCTGCACTATTTATACAACAAAAGGCCATAGAATAGTGCATAAGTAAGCAAATTGGGAAGCATCTTTTGTCTTATAAAAGCGGTTAAGTGCACAGTATTTTATCTTGAACATAATTCAAATGCTTTTTTGCTTCAAATGTAAGTTTGTAATGCTGTGGTTTATCACAGAGCAGGTTACTTTAAGGCTCAGAACTCTTTATTGAAGGATCTATTGAAATCTATTTGGACAAAATTCATGAATTAGCCTATATACTTCTGGAACCAACTTTGTTGAGCCACAATAGTACATTGGGGAAAAGCTGTGCATGTGTTTGTTGGTTTTGGTTTGGATTACTTTAAAATGTTTTACAGAGGTAGAGCAATGGAGAGAGAACATGTGTGCACTTAATATTCAGCATTTATGAATGAGCATCTGGTCCCCGACATGCTATGGGGCTAATGATGTTGTATTATATGTTGATTCCCAGTGAGCCTCAGGCTTCTTGTGTTTCAGTGCTTTCAGGTTAAGCTCTGTGATGTCTTCCAGACTCCTGTTGAAATCCTGTTTGTTACACAGCATCATTATAGAGTTTGAATGCAAAGCACACCCAGTGAGATGTGTTGATTGCTGTGTTTAGGGTGGCAGGAAATATTTTGGCTGTTCGCTTGCTGCACCTGCTATCTTTCAACAACTTGTTTATTCTCATGATGTCAGCAAATACATTTAATATATGTAAATATAGGCATAGAAGGATCATTTCATATCTTGGAGGATATTAGCATCCAAAAGTAGATTTATGCTTTAAGTTTGAACAAGGGATATTATCTAAAAACAGCTGTACATTTAACTTAGCAATTGCATATTTGACTCTGTTGGCTTTGCTTCCAAAATTACAGACTTGATCTTGTAGGATATGATTCGATGATTGCATATATGTAAATTGTTCATCTGGATGGAGATAATATTTACTTACACATAAAATGCTTTTAGAATTTAGGTGGGAATTCACAAAGAATGAATTGCACTCGCTGATGGTGATGTTTATTTATATGTGCTGCATACATTGTAGCGGTTCACTAAATTATTAATATCAGATAATGGTGCAAGCAAATCTGTGCTGAACACTATTTGCACTGTGCAGTTTCCAAAATTGTGGGTCAGTTCTGAGTGGTAAATTGCAGGATGGGGCAGACTAGTTTGATCTGGTATACTTTGCTGGGACTGAAAGGCGTCACTACACCAGTTGCTTTTTATAGCGAAAGTTTGTATTGAAATGCTCTGCTCAAAAGTGTAGTTGTTTTGTAAATTGGCCACTTTTTTGGGGGCCTCTGAATAATTTCATAATTTATTTATTTGCATTGTTATTAATTTATTTGCAGTTGTTTAAAAAAATATTGTGTAGATTCAGATCAAACTGGGCTGAAATGAAGTAAAAGTAATACATTTTAGTTTAATGTTTAAGAAAGTGATAACTGGCCTTATTTACGCCTTATTTGTTGGTGAATTTTCACACTGAGTTTGAGCCAGATATCGAGTGTCAAAATCAAAACTTTGTCAATCAAAGTGAATTTATCAAATCATGAGGTACTGTATTTGTTCAAGTTGCTTATACATATCGATAATATCTATGCCTATTTAGTGTATCTATATTCAGATAAATCATATAAAATATAATATGTTAATATATAATTACAAGCTCAGCTGTGACAATAACAAACAAGCTCCAGGAGCTGACCAATGTAAACTGCGTAGGAGACTGACACAGACGTGAAGAAATTGTGGAATAAAGTCGTTATTTTTGTTTGTTTTTTGGACACAAAAAGTATTGTTGTTGCTTCCTAAAATTAAGGTTGAACCACTGGAGTCACATGGACTATTTTAACGATGTTTTTGCTACCTTTCTGGACCTTGAAAGTGTAAATAACATTGTCTATGGAGGGATCAGAGAGTTCTCGGATTTTATCAAAAATATCTTAATTTGTGTTCCGAAGATGAACAAAGGTCTTACGGGTTTGGAACGACATGAGGGTGAGGAATTAATGACTGAATTTTCATGGGTGAACTAACCCTTTAAAACTTGTCCTTAACAAGCCTCCATAGAACAACGTCACACAACCCCACCATTTCACCAGCATGGAGAACTAGCTGACTAAAAACTAGATTGCAAATTAAATATGACAGAAATGGACATTTGGTCTTTACTTTAAGAAATTATGGCTCCAGCATTGATATTTTACCAATGATTTAGGATAAAAAAATGTTACAGTGACAGTAATTTATTCCTTTGTGTCAGGAGTACACATCAATCATGCAGAATCAAACTGTTTATCATTATTTCACATAAAAAGAGAACATACTTATTCAGTCGTGCCTGCTTCCATTTTTTTGTGATCACAGGAATGCACAAAACAACATTAAGGCTTTCAAGTCCAATGGCTTTCACATTTAGATAAATATTGATAAAATATGTGTACAATTATCAAATTTCTTTAGAAAACATGAGTATTTCAATAAATTTTGCACAAAAGTATGCGGTCAGGAGGTTTGAGTGATCTCTCCCGTCACACTTTACTGTTAGAGGGAGTTCACGGACAGAAAACAGGAGTTATGAGTTACATTAACCAGAGTATACATCATTTATGACATACACAGTTGCAGATGTCCGGTATCAAGAAAGGCAAAGGGAAGATATACATATGAAACATGAAATCAATTAAATACATGACAAATCAAGCAGTCTCTGGTATTTTCCATAATCTTATGTGCATTTATTATGGCAATTGTTAGCATAAGTAGCCTTTAGTGTCATTTTTTTTCAGATTCCCATCGGATCACAGCTGCTTTCCTGTAGCTCAAACAGTAGAGCATGGCGCTAGCAACGCCAAGGTCATGGGTTCGATTCCCAGGGAAAGCAAGAACTGACAAAATGTAAAATGTGTACCTTGAATGCAATGTAAGTCGCTTTGGATAAAAGCGTCTGCCAAATGCATAAATGTAAATCACAGTCGGAAATTACTGCATAAACTCACTGGTGTCTGAAAGTGAGTTTTGAGTCTTTAATGTTGAGGTTAGCTGCCAGCCTGATATGAAAACATGTGAAACGAGCAGCGGTGTTGACTCAAACTCCGCCTTTGTTCATAACCACTCCTCAAGCCTCAGACAGCCCACTTTAGATCAAGGTGTTCTGCGGGCCAAAAAACTCTGGCCATTGGCTCCAAGGAAGCCCTGAGGAGTCCCGATCAAGCCCCGGAAGTGACAGTGGAAACGCTACTGGCCCTGGCATGCACTAGCATGCTCTCTGTTGGCCCAGTAGAAATGCGGCTATTGTGATGTTTCTGGTCTCTTAATGAGACAGAACAGGATCTCATTAGTCCACTAAACATGCAGAGCAGCAGTATACAGGATATAACGGTGAGATGTGTCAAAACTACTATGGAATGTTTGGAAGTCTAGAGATGACACTTTAAAGGGTAAGTTCAACAATTTTCAACCAGCTTTGTCTATGTATCACTGTATTCTCTTACTCCATGATACATGATCTCCCAGTTTATTTTTCAGCTAAAGTCTGCCAGATGATGCAAAGCCTCCAGGGCTTTTGTAAAAACGACATATTGTAATCCTGCTCATGGACAGTCGGATTGAGCCCGGATTGAAGTTTCCCTTGCCCTTTTTCTCCGTTTTCTCTAGTCATGTAGCACTGCCTTTCTACTTGTCATAAAACAGGAGGTGAGACACAGAGATGAACTTAACAGGTCTTTATTCACAGATAGTTTAGATCGTTCAGGATCGTCAAGCAGGTAAGTGATGAACATAAGCAGTTCAATGAGCAGTCGCACTTAACTGAGGAGTCTTTGTTTCTTTGCAGGATGGTTAGATGAGCACAGAGATGATGAACAGTCTGAAGGATCGACAGATGGAGGAAGACAAAGAAGGTAAGTAATCACAGGTAGGTACATTCTCATGCAGAGACTGACGAGACCAGACAACAGGTGAGTGTGTGGGCTTTTGAAGGGTGCTTGATGAGGGTGTGACAGATGTGGCAGGTTAATATTCCGGTGATTGTGAACGAGTGGGTGAAGCTGAAGGACCTGGTGCTGATAGCATGCCGGCTGAATCCGTCACACTACTGCATAGACAGCCAAGTTTTATTAAAGGGGTGGTAAAACACATTGTTTTGAAGGCTTGATTGTGTTTGTGGGGTGCACTGTAAAATGTGTTCATGCTTCGTTTAAAAAAAAAAAATCATTATTTTTCATATATTTGACATTTATTCTACACTGCTCTGTCCCTCCTTGTAAAACGGTCTGATGCTTTCCGGGTTGTATGAAGCCAGTCCCTCAAAAATACGCAATGGGCTCAGATTGGTTAGCTGGCCCAGTGTATTCTGATTCGCTAACCGCAGTGTACGTTTGTCGGAAACGTCACGCCCCTTACCTTACCGGTAGACTGTGCTTTGGTCAGTATTAGAAACGATGGCGTCAATAAAACCACACCAATCTGAGCCCGAATCAGACCCAGAACATTTTAGTGAAGATGATCGAGCAGAACCTGTTCAGTACTCAAGAGTAAAGACTGCGGATCTATAGTGATCGCTACTGAATGGCTCTGTTACTTTTGTATTTTTAGAACGATTATAGCCAAATATCTGTCGCAAGAACTATTAACCCAAAACACTAAACACTGGCTTTACTATAGTAGCCAAATCACACACAGAACCATGTTTAGCATGCCTGTAGATAAATAATACATAAAAGCTCTAATCAAAGAATCATTTACACTAATGCCAAGTTCGCTGTTGAGATTTTAACGTTAGTGTTTGTAACGATAGGTGTTCGTCGTATAACGTTAAGTATGAATAAGCATTTAACAGACTGGTTTGCAGAACAGTGTTATCATCTGTTTACTTCCTTGCTACAACCTATTACAGGAAAACACATCGATGAAAAATAAATCAGACTTACAGGTTGTGGCCCGTAAACAGCTTCTGTTTATAAATCCAGCTTTCAGGTCAAGCCGTTGTGCATATCCTGTATTGAACTTGCGAACATTGTGAAAGTTTTCCTCCGTGAAATGTGCTGTGGGAGTGAGCCCCGCGCGCGTCGTGCATTCACACACTGGCCGCGTTTGTCTCACACAGCTGACGTTGTGCAAATCCGGTGTTGAACTCGCGAACATTGTGAAAGTTTCCCTCCGTGAGATGTGCTGCGGGAGCCCCGCACGTGCCTGTTCCCTTCTGTCTCATACACACGTGCATATAACATGTTGTATGTTAAACGCTCTGCAACGCACCCCTGTCCCTATGAAGGCTGAACAAAGCAAGTACCCCAGACCTGCAATCCGGATGAATATAACAGCATTTCCTCGGCATCGCGGCAAAAACACTCCAGCCTAACTATACCACAACAGCGCCGCGATACAAAATGGCGCCCCCGACCCCCCTATTTAATATTCTCGGAGGAGGGGTTTATGTAAATATTGAGCCTGGTGATGTCACCAACCCTGGAGGAATGTGTGTAGTCGCCTACTGGCCGTTTGCTGTAGTTCTTAGAAATGGATTTCTTTAAAAGCAAATATCTCCCTTTGCTTTAAACTTTGAACGTTGTAACTTTGCAGATGTTGTTTATGCTAAAGCAGCAACATTACACGCTAGCTAAAGTTAGAATAGTGAAATCGTGGTTTACCACCCCTTTAAAAGCCCTTATTGCCAGAATCACACCTTTAACTTAGGCTGGCCACACACTTGAAGCTTTTAAGCCTGATTTTGAGCCCGATTTGCACCCCCAAGCGATCGGGGGGCATGGCCCGATTCGAGGCTTATCGCAAACAACTTTGTCCAAAAAATCCTCAATTGTGTGGTGTCATTAAGATTATTTTACTGCTCACGATCGTGTCGGAGCCTGCATGACGTCAACCTTCCTCCATTTGTTTTTCTTCTCAGGTCACGGTTGATCTAACGAAATGTTACTAATCGACAGGTGTGTGGTCTCGCGGTCCAGGCGAATCTTCTAGTGTGTGCATTCGAAGGATTATTATGCAAAAAATCGGTTGAAACTGCCCTCATGTCTGTGGTCTCCCACAGTTTTAAAATTGGTTAAGATTTGAAAATCGTCTAGTGTAACACCTTGCGCAGTTCAAGATGCTTACACTACGTCTGACGGGAGTAACTGGTGTGCAATGTTGTCAAGACGTAGTGTAAACATTTTGAACTGCACGAGGCGTTACACTTTTTCCGTAAATTGAATACAGAAGACGGTCCGCCGGAAGTTAGAATTTTTACTTGATAAAGTTTTAAATATGGATATTTTCCTTACACAAATGCATCGCTTCGCTTCAGAAGGCCTTTATTAATCCCTCGGAGCCGCGTGGAGCAGTTAGGATGGATATATATGCACTTTTATGGACTTCAAAAACAGAGCAACATTCACTGCCATTATAAAGCTTGGAAGATCCAGGACATTTTTTAACATAACTCTGATTGTGTTCGTCTGAAAGAAGAATGTCATATACACCTAGGATGGCTTGAGGGTGAGTAAATCATGGGCTTTTTTTCATTATTGGGTGAACTAACCCTTTAACGGCGGGAAAAATAATCGCCGTGCATGGTCTAAAAGGGTTACCTATATTCTCTTAATGAGTAATGGGTGTGTTTTAGGCATAACATGCAATAAACCAATCACAGTCTCATCTCCTTTTCCCAGTTGCGCATGGCGGATTCACTATTCACATGGTGAAATATAGACACCCTCAACCGGATGAGTCAGTTTAAATACATTTGCGTATTGCCACGATTGGTTAAATAAGTAGCCAATTTAATTCATCATTACTGCAAGTGACTATCCATTATGACATGTAGGAATTTTTATCTGTATGTATAAAATAATAATAATTTACATTGTAATCCTTTGATTTTTAATATTTAAAAATGTTTGTGTGCTGCTGCGCGTCCCTGTGTGTGTAATAAGCAGAGTGTACGTGCGTTGTGAACCCGTCTATAAGTGCATATTACTATCATGCCCTTTAAATAACACAAAAAATACTGCGCTATTGACTTTAGACCAGGTTTTTGTTGGTCAATGGTGCAGTCGTTTTCAGTTGCCTCAAAATAGCAACGAGCAAACTATGCGCCTGAACATACATCGTTTTTAGACCAGCACGCATTCACAAATGCATTTGCTATTTAAACAACATGGCACAAGACGTGAAAATTATACTGAGTCAAGATGAAACGAGCAAAAAACACTTTTGTGCATTGCTCCAGGTGTATGATAGGGCCCACATTATTACAGTTTAAATAAAGGTAATGGTTTGAGTTCTTTTTTGACAGTGTTTTTTATTTTATTTTCATGGATCTATGTCTTTGCATTACCGGTATACCGTGCAAACCTAGTCTAGACATCTGTCTGCTACATTGTCTTATTAATATCTTAATAGTGGGTAACTGGCAATAAGTGTGTCTTCAGACCCTCCCCACGTTCTGTTCCTTTCCATTGTGCTCTGTCTAGCTGTCTAGCTGAATGCAAGGATAAATGCTGTGTGTACACCAACTTTAATTGTCCTCCTTTTTAACTGAAACAAATTTCAGTTATGTTGTTTTGAAGAACACGCTCCAAATGCCTCATTTCCATGCAGCTCAATTAGCTCCATAAACTAAGTAATGAAGACTGAGTGTGCTGACCCTCGTGACCTACCGATTTATTGTTCTTTCCTTTAGGGTGCCATCCTGCAATGTTGTAAGTTACTAGCGATTTCGATTTGCACAGCACCGTTATACGAGCAGATGGCAAGGTTATATACTTACTGTCAGATATTATTAAGGCCTGGACATGTGGTCAGCTGAGATAGCAAGCATATGTTTGTGCCACAAAACAGTGCCCTCCAAAGGAGGTTGATTGAGCTGACACCAACAAGGGCAAATTCTCCTTCGTTGTCACTTCTTTTTCACTTCAGTCCTAGCAGATAATGCACAAGTCTTGACTTCAAAAGGCCATATCCAATGTGCTTATTCAAAATGTATTTTTAAATGTCTACAGATTATAGCTAATGTCAGTCTTTATTTTCATGCTTTCATATGTCTCTTTCATCCCTGGCAAATTGAACAGTTAGGATGCTATTTTCGCTTTCATGACGATGCGGGCAAAGTTCCAAGCTTTATAGTGTGAAAAATCATATCGTTTTCAATCATTACTAAATCTTCTTCTGCAAAGCCATAACAGATCGGGCCATAACTTGGGTTCACTTTACAGAAACCCAAACAGAAGAGGAGTTTAAAATTCATTTGATGGGGAAAGCTTAATAATTAACAGAGGAAATTTCGCGTGCCATTTCCCATGCATGGTGCAAATGATTTAGACAGATCACCCTCTTTACAGACTGCATTTGAGCTCAGTTGTTAAAAAATGATTCAATCTGTGATAATTAGCAAAGTGGTTGAGGAGCTCCCTTCTGCTGCAGTATTCAGAGCCATGAGTCATGCATTCAGACGCTGAATATGAAAACGATCTTTATGCACTGAGAAAAATGTCTCTGACAAATCTGACTGCACGTACGCGCGCCCAAATTCACAGTCAAGATCTCAAGTCTCTCGTGTTCATTCTTACAAACTAAACAACAGAGGAGTTTGACGATAACAAAGGGAGGCGAAGACTTGCAATTTGAGATGAGCGTGTAAACAGGCGTTCACGAATGCTGAAGAGCAGCTCACCTCCAGACTGTCAGTCTCCCAGGGGGGTTCAGATTCTCAGTAAAGCAAACCACACTCATTACGCCAACTTCTGTTTTTACTATCAGTACCTCACACAAACTGGAGGTCTATTTCAGCTCCAAATGTTTTCCTTCTCGAGTGCTCATGAATGCTGGGTAGACTGTCGCTATGCGTTGTCTCTTTGAATTTGCTGTATATCAGGAGCAGTGCTTGGCGAAGCAAATACCTTTCATTATTGTGTACCGTCTAAATCTCCTGGTACACAGGGCCTATTATGTGGTACCTCCCTTACTAAAGACATAAAAACAGTATGTAATGGCTCTCACTTTCCAGGGTCCATTGAACACAGTCCTTTCGGAGTAAAGTACAGAATCTAACGTCTTATATTCAGCGGAGGTGTATTCTTAGAGAAAGAGGCGTACAGTGCATTATGGAATTTATGTAGCATTGCCTCCTTCTATAATGTAAGTCACTAGGCGTCAAAATGTTTGACAAGTGTGCAGTGTAGCAGGGAGACGCCTATATGTGATCCTTTTTGTAAACCATTTTTCATACTGTAACATTGTGATGCCCAAATACATTTTAAACCATTTTATCATTATCAAATTTATTTAGACAAAATAGAATAGATTTTTTCATATAAAAAATGTATCAGTTATCCACCATGTGCTATCTTACAAGTGTTATTGGCATCTGCCAGCATTTTAGTGTTGCATCCCTAAAATTTTTAGAGGTAACATTGACTTAGATGTAAAGATATTATAAGTAAATTTGGCCACAGTTTTATATTAAGTGTCTTGAACTACTATGTACTGACAATTAAATTAATAATTTTGATAGGTACATAGTTAAAGACACCTAATATAAAGTGTGACCACCAATTTTAATTCAGAATTTGAATCTCTCAAATTATTTATTTTACCTGATTTATTAACTTGTGAGATCACAAAAATGAATTCTCCATTTACATAATATACAATGGTCTACAAAGCTGAATGCATAATATTTATTTACAAAACAAGATCTCTCTTACAGCTGCTGGCTTTAATGTCAGACTTGCGTGTCTTTAGAGGTCATAGTCATTTTGTGGATAAGGGCCGTCTCTCAGAAACAAAAGGCTTTCCCCTTTCTAAGTTCTGGTCATGGTGAGCCGGGCTGCAGAGAAGATCAATGGCTGAGACTGTGAGAGGACTGGTGCTGTGTGCAGGTCAGACTGAGAGGCGGTGTGAAGCCTTTTCATAGTGACAGAACCCCTGCCAGCTTCAACAACAGAAACACAGCATCAACAGCGCTCGTAGGGAGACAACAACAAGGCACTCACAATTTCAACCGACACACACAGAGAAATGGATTTTTATTGTGACATTGAGGAGATCATCAATACCTGTTGTGCGTGAAGGGGAAAATATCAAGGAGTGTTGTCGATACATGATGAAAGGGCAAACTCTTTGTATTAACGTCTTTCTCAAAGTCATAAAAAGTATATGTTTCTCTTGTAACTTGTAACTTTTGTTAAATTGTTCAACATACACAAGGTTGTACAAGGCAACAGCGTTCTTAAAAAAGGGGTGAATGAATCCAAAAAAGGGGGGGGGGTGTTGCCGCAGATGGACTAGACCACCGTTTCTCAACCTTGTATTATTAAAGTTCCCCTGTAGTCAATCATTTTATCCCTAAAAAATCATCTTTGATCACCAAAATGACCTATGTAAAAAAAAAAAATCCTGTGAAAAAGTGCCTTAAAATAGCTTGAATGTAACTTGACACCCTTGCTTCATTTACTATACGCAGATTCATGAATATGAAAATTATCCCTGCCTCCACTCACTCACACAAGCTCAGAGACTCATTCGCTCAACTTTTACTCAAGTTACTGTACACTCTAAAAAAAAAAAGTTTCTACATGGTGCCAAAAATAGTTCTTGGCTCGTAATCATAGGGGAACCTTTTTAAGTGCTATACAGCACCAATTTTGGTGCTTCAGTGGTTCTTCAGAGGTTCTTCACCGGTTCTTTGACTAATGTGCTATATAACACCACTAACTAAGGTGCTATATAGCACCGCTACCATATACAGAACATGTTAAGATTTGGTGCTATATAGCACCAAAAGTGGTTCCTCTATGATTACGACGATGAACCATTTTTGGTGCCATATAGAACCTTTTTTAGTAGTAAACGCTGTACAAAATACACATAACGTAATCAGGGTTGGGGGGGTTACTTTTGTAAGGATCGGTTTTGCTGCTAAGACAAAAGCTGAGATCCACACCCCAACAATAGAACAATAAAAGTCACTAATCTTGAGAGAAGATCTCACAGAAACTGTGGGACATCGCCCTGATCAAACATTTCACCCCCTCCCCATGTTGCCCTCTCTTTGCCCTGTTTTCAAGTCACCAAATGCAGATCTACCAATGATGATGTATCTTGTAAATCTATTGTTTTATCCCTTTCATGTTTGGTGTCCTTTTAAAGGTCTCGGTGCGATTGGTAAAATGGTCTCAGTTTCACTGCAGTCACTAGTAGTATTAGAAAGGTTGAAAACGAACGAGAATTCTGTTCTCCTTCTTGAGTGGTCTCTTCAAGATATCTGATCCTCTCCCCCAAAATCAGGTGTTTGTGCTGCAAATATTTACAACCCTTTTGTTCTAGTTGGAGTATTTAAGGGAGGGTAACAGAGCTGCCGAGGGGGAACATTCTGTAGCCAGAACCCCCATGTAGTCTGTGTGAGTGTCTTTGAGACACACACACAAACTGCATGTAGCCTATTGAGCCAGACAATATGACTCTTTTAAATTATTTTCATATTGCTTTGCAATTGTGTTTTATGTTTTTACGCTGATCAGTTGTGTACCATGGATTCTTGTTTACTTAATCTTGATTTATCTTGTATTATTCTGAAATCATTATTTTAGTATGGATCAATGTAGACTCCTTTATTACCGCAAAATCTAGTGTTATGATAGATCACACCGATGACGCCACTACTGAAGCATGGAGCGCAGAGTGCACGATATTCCGATTTCTGACTATCCCTGTATTAGCAAGTTGCAGTTGCAGTTGATGTCGTGGGTATTACTAAAATTACACTTTTTGTTGAGTGAGCATGTGCAACCACTTAAAGGTAAAATATCCACTCTGCATCCTCTGACTAATACAGCCTGGTCTCATTGCGAAAATGTACCTCTTGCAACGTTTTTGCAAACCCCAAAATACGTACCAATATGTACATATCACTGCAGTTTCAAAGTGATATGTCCACTGGTGCCGCCAAAAGCGTCGTTTTTTTCCCGGAACAGATGAGCGTCAATCTGACGTTTTGTGACATTGTTTTTTTAACGTACACCTACACTAAACCCTAAACCTAACCGATAGTGTTAACAAAAGCAAATGTGACAAAAATACAATAGTAACCATGTCTTGTTAGCTTGTGTGAACTCATCTTTGAGCTCTTTTATCATGACTTGTCTTTCACGGGATTCGTACCTGAGCTTTCATTATTAAAAGTACAAATCTGTACCAGCTGAGCTACTGAGCAAACTTATTATATAAAAAAAGCAGAGCATATGGAGCAGATTAAGTGACGCAAACTCCAAAATTGATTCATTTACATGCTTGCTGTTTTACTGCCTCTAGTGTTCATTTCACTTTGAAACTGCAGAGATATGTACTTATTGGTACGTATTTTGGCGGTTTGCAAAAACGTTGCCAGAGGTACATTTTCATAATGAGACCAGGTTGGACTAATATCAGAAGTAACATTTTGTGCTCGTGAACGCGCGGTCCGGACGCGTCTGTTTCTGTGCGATATCGGGTCTCTTGATGAACGAATTTGAAAACTAGGTAGATACTAAGAATATCTAAATTAAATCGCAACTAATCGTAAAATCAGCTGATAAACTCTAAACGTAACACACTTTACGGGGTCACATAAAATTGGAGTCAGATAAAATTATTAATAGAGTCAGATTTGAAATGAGATATCAATAAATTAAGAGAACTTCACTAAAATGCTGAAAAGGCTTACACGCAGAATTCCTTTTGACCAAGCCGTTAGAATCCTTTTTTTGGGCTAATGGATGGAAGTTTACACTTTTAAAATATATTCCATTACAGATACAAATCATTTAATAAAAAAAGTATTCAGTAATGTAATCTAAGTACCACAATATGAAAGTAATGTAATCTGATTACTTTTGGATTCCTTTAAGGTCACATAAAGTAAATAAAGTCAAGTAAAAAGCAATAACAAAGTACTTTGGTAACCCTTTACAATAAGGTTTCATTAGTTAACATTAGTTAATGTATTAACTAACATGAACTAACCATGAGCAAAACATTCGTTACTGTTCATATTTGTTAACGTTAGTTAATAAAAATACAGCTGTTCATGGTTTGTTCATGTTAGTTCACAGTGCATAATGTAAAAAAAGATTTTAATAATGTATTAGTAAATGTTGAAATTAACATTAACAAAGATAAACAAATGCTTTATATGTGCAGTTCCTTATTAGTTCATGTTAACTAATGTAATTAACTAATGTTAACTAATGAAACCTTATTGTAAAGTGTTACCAGTAATGAAAACTATTAAAACTAAGCCATCGGTTTCACCAACTAGAGTTTACACAGCCCCATATATACATTTATATAAAATACAATAGACATCTAGTGGCTATATTATAGTATTACGAATGTTTTTTATTATTTTTATGTTAATTAACATGTACAAGGGGAAAAAAATACTTATAGTTTATATACAATATTAAAAAAGTCTACACCATATTCATATTAGTCTATTTTAAAATACATGTTGATCAAGGCCTTTCTTATTTCACTGACCGACCCTGCACGTTAGCGGCGGGACTTCCCCTTTGTGGGGACTCTCTTGTCATTTTCAACTAGAAACTTACATATAACTTCGATCATACAATCAATTGAATTTAAAAATCAATTTTTTTATGGTGGGAAAATACTAATTTATTTGGTTTTAAATTAAACCATTGTAATCCTGAAAGTATTAAATTTTTTTACAAAATGCAACCGTATTCTGATTACTTTGTTTTTTGACATAACTGTAACAAATTAAAGTTACCCATTTTTTGTATCCTGATTACGTAATGCCGTTACATGTATTCAGTTACTCCCCAACCCTGATGGTATTAATGATTTGCCTTCAAAAAATAAAGCGTCTGCTAAATGCATAAATGTAAACGTAAATGTTTTAGGAGAAAATAATCAGCAATGGTGTTGTCATGAATGTGTACATGGTCTGTCTGAAATCAGATTAAAAACACCACATAGACATATAAACAACATTAAAAACTTGATTTTAAATGCTGATGTTAAAAAAGTTCAAACATTTAATGTGGAGAAAAGAGGGAGCAAAAATAGAGGCTTTTCACAATGACCACGTGTGAACAGTTCAAATAAAAGATAGAAGGTAGTAAAAGGCCAGACCATTTATGAAATTACATGCAGTACATGTCATGAGTTTAATACTAGCAGCCAGCTAGGCCTGTCGTGATTAGTGATTAATTGTTTAATTAAGGTAATTTGATCTAATAGCAATTATTCGAGATAACCGTGGTAATTGTGTAGTTTAAGTTTCAATCACAAATTTTGCTGTGGGGAAATTGTTAAGGGAAATTTAACCGTGTCAGCAAATGCCATCAAAAGCACATTGTAGTGTCTCCAATTATTGTGTGGTATGGAGAAGCAAGGGAGGCATAATTTGATGGGGAGTCATTTTTTTGGCACCAAAGTCGTCCATTATTTAAGCACTCAAAAAGATGCCAGACAGGCACGAAAAAGAAAATTCTGTCATTTACTCACCCTCATGTCACATTGTCATGCACAGATTTGTAACCATAGCAGTAAAGAAGGCATAGCGCTTTTGGGGTGTCATGTTGACAACGTTGCGAGACATGAATATAATGCAGTATATTGATGGTCGAAAACATCAAAATGAAGAGTGAACAGTGGCCAAACATACACTACATAGACGCTTTTCACAGACTTTGTTGACATGTTTTAAGTCATCAATAGCGTAAATCCTGCAAAGTTTTTTGTATTTTCATTTTTTTTTTATTCATGTACATTTATAACACTAATACTTTGTATTATATTACTTTTGCATCAAATTACACAAAAAAAAAACAAGATACCGCTGCTGTGAGGGTGTTTCTAATACAGCATATTTGGGAGTGACGGTAAAATTAACATCTTTCATCTTTTTTGCCGTTATCAATCTAACTCTATTTTTTCCCTCTTTTTGAAAGTTGTGAAATCACTATTGTGGATTTTCTTTTGCTATTTGAGCAAATGGGGACACAAAAAGCATATTTAATGTACACTCTCATTCATGCATGCACATGAACTTTAATGACATCCCATTCTTAATCCGTAGGGTTTAATATGGAGTTGGCCCACCCTTTGCAGCTATAACAGCTTCAACTCTTCTGAGAAGGCTTTCCACAAGGTTTAGGAGTGTGTTTGTGGGAATTTTTGACCATTCTTATAGAAGCACATTTGTGAGGTCAGGTACTGATGTTGGACGAGAAGGCCTGGCTCGCAGTCTCCGCTCTAATTCATCCCAAAGGTTTTCTATCGGGTTGAGGTCAGGACTCTGTGTAGGCCAGTTAAGTTCCTCCACACCAAACTCACTCATCCATGTCTTTATGGACCTTGCTTTGTGCACTGGTGCGCAGTCATGTTGGAACAGGAAGGGGTCATCCCCAAACTGTTCCCACAAAGTTGGGAGCATGAAATTGTCCAAAATGTCTTGGTATGCTGAAGCATTAAGAGTTCCTTTCACTGGAACTAAGGGGCCAAGCCCAAACCCTGAAAAACAACCCCACACCATAATCCCCCTCCACTAAAGTTTACACTTGGCACAATGCAGACAGGCAAGTACCATTCTCCTGGCAACCGCCAAAACCAGACTCATCCATCGGATTGCCAGACAGAGAAGCATGATTTGTGATTCATGGTTCATGAACACGTCTCTACTGCTCTAGAGTCCAGTGGCGACGTTCTTTACACCACTGCATCTAACACTTTGCATGGCACTTGGTGATGTAAGGCTTGGATGCAGCTGCTCTGCCATGGAAACCCATTCCATGAAGCTCTCTACGCACTGTTCTTGAGCTAATCTGAAGGCCACACAATTTTTTGAGGTCAGTAGCTATGGACTCTGCAGAAAGTTGGCGACTTCTGCGCAATGTGCGTCTCAGCCTCACAGTGCCACGCTTGAATTCACTGAGCTCCTGAGAGCGACCCATTCTTTCACAAATGTTTGTAGAAGCAGTCTGCATGCCTAGGTGCTTGATTTTATACACATGGATTGTGGATTGGAACACCTGAATTCAATGATTTGGAGGGGTGTCCCAATACTTTTGGTAATATAGTGTACATACTGTATGTGAGTGCTGTGCATTGTAAAAAATATCCACAATTCTTAGTGAATAAACAGAATAGTGAAAATTGCATGCAAACAGAAGTAAAGAGGTTTACTCATGTCATGTAAACATCTTACTGCAATTAAGTCCTCTGATTATTGGAAATAATCACATTATTGTTGAACATGTAAATGTAATGAAGTCAATGTTTGGAGTCAAGCAGGTTGATTAAATGTTATGCAAGTTGGACTGATAGTCCAGCAGGTTGTTATTGATTAGAAATGTTGATTACAGCATGTTCCAAAATAATTGTTTAAAAGGGATAAAGGAGTGAGACCAGCTTAATTAAATGTCTAATGGGACAGAACTACTAGTTAGGTCTGTTGACACCACAGAAGAAGAGGTAAATTACATTATTATACAGGCAATATCTTTGAGCTGCATCTAGGAAGTTGAGCAGTTGCACAATGCTTGGTTAAAGGCGCGTTCAAGGCTCTCTTGGACCAGGGTAGAAGTAGAGATGGGCATGAGATTAGGCATTGAGTTGTGTGAGAATTGCACAAGATGATGACAGCAATTTGAAGAACAAGTTCAGACGTTCTCAGGGTGAATAAATAGCTTTGAGGCTTTAGATGTCAAATGCTACTGAGTTTGTGTGCACAAAATTTGTGCAGAAATGTTAGAGAAGAAGTGGATGGAGAAATGCCATTGGAGAAATGGCACTGGGGAAATCTGAAAATTTCACTTTAATATGACCTGCAGTGGGCAAAAGGATTGGGAGGTGTCGTGGGAGTTGTGATTAATGATCATAATTGTTTTGTCTCTATATCGCTGGTTTACATCTACAACTGGTGTCCTTTAGGTCCTCGCCCAACACAAGGTGATGACTGCCTTGTACCTCTGGACTTATTGCTTTCCCTGCACAATCCAGCAGTCATTTCTGACAAGGAGGATACCATCTTTCCCAATGGACTTGCACACCTTCTTGGCCCTTGACTCTTGTCCTTTTTATGTTTTATTATATTCATTCATTCATAAAAACTTCTTCAAACTCTATCACCACAAATCCCACAGTGTTTGCCTTCACTGTTTGTTCCACTGCAAGTGGGAATGAGATGAAGAAGTCAGACATATGGACCAAAGTGACAGGAATTGCTGTGGGACAGTTTCTTGTAAACAAAATCAAATTGTTTTCCCACCTTTAGAGTCACAGGTGAGTTGGAGAGTGGCTGGTAGACATCTGATGTTGAAGGGCAGCTGGGAACATCAGTCTGAATATTGAATGCAGTTCAGGAGAATGTCCACCTCATTCAGAAATGTGCCTGAATTTACTTATGCCAGAACTGAACTAAGAACCCACATGACTAAATCAACCAATGAGAACATAACACATGATGACAAGGGGATCACATGACAAAACCAGGAACAGGACAAGGAGCATAAATACAAAGACATGAACAAAACCCAACCACACCGTGACAGGTAAATATTTATACAACACACTATCAAGGTAATACAGACATTACACTAAAATAATGCAATAAACATGAATTTAGTAACAGACGTAACATAAAACCAGAATCTAATAAGAAAAAATAAAGAAGTTAAATAGTTGATCTGAGGTGAATGTGAGCTGTCACAGAGAATTGTGGCAATGTCACATGTTCTTTTTCACTTCCAAAAATTGTTCATTTAATACTATTTTAATGTAAAGCTACATTAAATGTTTCATTAGATCTGCAGTTTATAACTGTTAGAATAAGGGAACATACAGGTTTTTACCATAGCATTTTACAGTCTTTTACCAATAAAAATATAATAATTTTTACAGTATATAGTGGGATGACTTTAATGCTGTAGCAAACCTGTTCCACCACCTCAACATGAAGCCCAGAAAGTGAAAATGATATAATCTTGGCAAAGACCGAGGTAAAGTCATAGATGTTACTGGACTGAGAAATCTGTAGTAGTTAGTGAAGGATAAATTAGTTGGGAAGGGATTCTTCATTTGTGGTCTGAAATGAGGTACATCAGTCTGTAATAGCGGGAAGAGGATCTTTTCTGTGACGACAGGAGAGCGCTTACATAAAGGGCTTAGTTGTAGGGCAGAAGAACTAGAATCTCCATTAGCCTTCCTCACTGAACTCCCACAGACATATTCTGATGAGGCTGAGTAGGACGAGGCTGCTGCTGCAGTGCAGATGCACTGAGCGTATAATGCTGATGATTAATGGCTGATTGGTTGGCAGGTGTGAGAGAAGAAAGGGAATTCAGGCAAATGAGAAGCCACTCTAATGCTTAAAGAAAACAAATAAACTAGATACTGTGCTTAAAATGGGCCATGTCAAAGCAATTTCTTATTTTGCTGGTTAGTCTAAGACAAGAAGGCTCAGAAAAGAGCAAAGTGACTCGTAGTTCTGCGACAGGTTAGAAACCAGTCCAAAAGAAGTGAATCTTAAATTTAACAAAAAGTAAGCCTGTGTATTCTTCAATTCTAGGTCCCATAAATTACACCAGTACTGATAATTGTTTTGATAGTAGTATATCAAAACCCTGTCATTAATAAATGAATTATTTTCATTCAGTGAATAGGTAAGAAAAGCTTTGACTAAATATTTTTAAGGTAAGTTTTAAGTTTAAGTTTTAAGGTAAATATTTTTTTTTATGATGAATTTTAGATTATTAAACTTTATGTTGGGTGAATCCTTGAAAATATTTATGCCAAAATGGAAATGGAAAAATGGCCTTTACGATACATTTTTTTCTTCGAATCTTACTGCGTAACAGTGACTAGAAATTATATTTGAATAATGATTGCCTATATGTTGTCTGCCCGTGAACAACTTGACCAGCCCTCAAATATGTCATTTTACTGACAACTGCTTCTCAAATCTCAGAGTTCAACGCAGGATTCACAAAATGCTTCCTCTTGAGAGATGGGTCAGTACCCAGTTTATTTGGACCAGATTGCGATTTATATATTTCCCTTACCTTGTGATAGAGACAGAGCGACACGCGTCATAATCTGAAGGCCACACCCACCGGGGGGGAAAACAATCGAACGCTCTCCATTGACTTTGCATAGCGTGAGGCTGCATTCTTGTCATTTCGGACTTATTACAAAAAACTGAACAATGTATTAAAGCTGATATGTGACAAAGTGAACTGCAAACAAGCTAAACAAAACCCAGAAGCAAAAACCTAGACGTTTTAATAAGCTGTTGACCCAAAAAACGAGCGTTTAAGGACAAAGAAGTGGATTCAGGCCATTGAGACAGAGCGCTACAGGTCTGATAACTACGGCGACTAGAGGGGAATGTAATCAACGACAGGAAATATCATATATAAAACAAACATTTGGATATTTGACTTAACAGTGACAAAATATTTACTGCACACATACACATACTGAGACATACTGAGTGTCAGGATCCCAAAATTTACCCATTCATCCTGCTGAAGCGTCACTTCGTATTGCCTGTATCCACTTTTATCTTCTTAAACGCTATTTTTTTTGGGTCGACAGCTTATAAAAACTTATTTCTGTGTTTTTTAGCTTGTTTGCTGTACACCTTGTCACATATCAGCTTTTAGACATTGTTCTGTTTTTTTTTATAAGTCCGAAATGACAATGAGGCAGCCTCCCGCAATGCAAAGTCAATGGAGAGCGTTGGATTGTTTTCCCCCCCGGTGTGGGCGTGGCCTAAATACGCTCTGTCTCTATGGAGGTTCAGGTTGAATAACTAGTCCTTCCAATGTTTCATCATCGGATTCACACTCGGATTGATATGGTTAAATCAACATCATTGTTACTGTCTTTACAGGGTGTACAATCGCTGAGCTTTAGGAAGCCTCTGTATGGAGTTTATGTTCATGGCCGTTTGTTTCCGAAACACGCTGTATGCTGTAGACCAATCACAACAGACTGTGCCATCTGGCCAATCAGAGCAGAGTAGGCTTGTGGAAAGGAGGGATTTAGAGAGACTGATTCATCCGTCGAGTCATTTGAGAATCATTTAACAATGTGGTGATGTGCAGTGTATATTATGAGATAATGTTTTTTGACCTTTGAGGCATGTAAACCTTCGTTGTAGGAGACCTCCAAAACAAAATCGGGAGCCTTTAAAATAGCATAATAGGGGCACTTTTTGGTGAGTGCTCATGACATTGATACTTTCTTGCCTTTAAAGCTCCACCATTTAATTTTGTCTGCTAACCTTTCAATTTTCTCACATGAAAAAAATATATGTTCATCAACATTCCTCTGGTTAGCGGTAAGCTATTTAGTCTCTTAAACATCTTTATATAACCATGCAGATGTTCCAATCTCCTGAGTTGGCTGGCAGTAAAATTGACCACATGTTCAGAGTCTGTCTATAAGATGAGTTGTTAAAGTTGAATCCTCCTCGTCAAGTGTTTTGAAAAAGGTCTATAACTGACAAACATCAAGCTGTTTCAGCCTGATTGTGTCTTTGATCATTTGTGTTCATCCACAATGCAGCAGTAAATTGCACTTTTATGAATAAAATGGCATTTATTATGTCCAGACCCGGAACACATATGAAGATATTTTAAATTAAATTTATATTGATCCAATGACAGTCTACTTCAAAAAGTTCATAAACAGATCAGAAAACTAATATGAATTGAGCAGTTTAGTCCAAATTTTCTGAAGAGACACGGTTGCTTTATGTGATGAACAGATATAATTTAAGCTTTTATTCACAAATAAACATCCATCAACACACACATCAGTTATGTTAAAAGAAATATCAAGCATGTTTACTTACTAACCCTTTAAAGGGGCGATATGTAGAATGCAGAAAACCTTGTTCTTAGCAACACTGGTGGCCGTTAACTGAACTGCAGCCAGCAACTTATTGATCATGCTCGCACTAATGCACATGTAACATACAAGATACGCACTATACTAACAAAATATACATACTACAAAATGTATATATTTAAATATACATTAGTAACAAAATATACATACAACATCAATGACATGCATGCTGAGAAAGCAGCAGTTAAGAAAGCATCTGATCATCGTGTCATAGGATATGTTTGTACCAGCTCTGCAATTCACCGGCATTATGTCGACAGATGAAGTAATTCAAATTGCTCAGTTATGATAGTTTGTTTGTTTATAAAGTATATTTGATACTATAGACCATATAGATCAGGCTATGTGAGACAACAGAGACTATTAATCCCTTTTCTTTGCATGACACATTGACATTACAGTACAGAATGGCTCTTTCTTCATTATCCTGAACATTGTATTAGCATTAATTTCATGTGTCATTGAATGGAAGAGGCTCTCAGGAGCGTGTGGCCGTCACATCCTTTGGATTGTCCCGGTGAAACCAGCCCAAGTCTTTCACATGAAAATCCATCTACAGGCTTTCATAGACAACCTAGGAAGTCGGGGAAGGTCTCTTTTTTAGGTTTCGTTACAAGCTGTTCGCACATTAGCAATACAAGTGATTAATACATGAGAATTCTTACATATGGCCCAAACAATCAATACTTTGGAGAAAAACGGACTCAAGTATATTCAAGAAAATTGAAATACCCAGATGGGATGTAACAAAAATTCAAAAGATTAGTAATTTCACTATTTGTGTGTTGTTATTTTACTAATGACAAAAGCATATTCGGTCAAACTTTATATTAGGTGTCTTTAACTACTACTTACATGAAAAAAATAAAAGGTACAATGTACTTATTGTGTTCATGTTGTATTGCAACACACTTTTGCTGCTGTTGATGTGGGATACTGGTAAGGTTAGGTTAGATGACTGTTGGCATGGGTAGGTTTAAGGGTGGATTAAGATGTAGGTAAAATGCCATTAGTGTAATTATAGAAGTAAATTATAAATTACAGAAATGCATCAGGTATTTTTTTTAAATGTTAGTACATAGTATTCAAAGACACCTTAAAGTGGGACTGAATATTCTAACTTATGGGAAATTCCATTGTTATGCAGAAAATACTGTTAAAAGGGTATTTTAAAGGCCACTCTGTACAATGTAAGGTTATTCTTGAATGTTATAAGAAAACAGTATCCATGCCTTCGCTAAGGATTGTTTCATGCTGACCTTAGCAGATCTATGTCTGAAGGGACACACACTGATTTTTGTTTTATTTGTGAAATAAATACTGAGCATATGGTGAGATGACAAGTTCACCTTTAAAAACATTCTATAAAAATGAAATGAAATTAACAGCTTTCACAAGCAATTCTCTTCATCAAAAGGCCAGGAAACGTTTTGTAAAGTTTGCTAGAAGACCATTGATCTGAGTTTAACATTTAAAGTTAGCAGATTTTTCTTGCATGCTGTGAAGTTCCCAAAAGGGTTGGTGACAGGTGCTCCACATAAGCATATTCATAATTTTTTGACACCAGCCGTTAAATAGAGCATATAGAGTTTATTTGCATAGAGTATATTCAACCGAGTATATTTGTGACCTGCATATGCTCATGTTCAGTTATTCCAGTTAAAGAATGCTTCCTCCTACTCAACACAATCAGAGGTGAAAAAGCTACTTCACTTTTCTTTTGCCCAAATGAAGTGATAATAATGTGAGAGCTTGTTATGTTTTTACAGTGTTAGATTCAGGCAAACGTTTGGTTTCAACCCAAATAAATGTGTTTTTAGAAAAGAAAAGTAGTTATGTTGGATGCACACAAGATCCCTATTTATATTTGAACATTAATTTTTTAAAATGTTAATTATATAATTTTATATTAGGTGGCCTAAACTACTATGTACTATCATTTAAATGAATCATTCGATACAATGCACTTATTGAGGACATGCATATCTTTACATTGTACTTGCATTTAAAAAATGACCTGCATGTAATTACATATTTCATAATTTCTGTAATTACATCTATAATTACACTGTTGACACTTCCCTTATCCGTAACCCTACCCTTAAACTTACCCACACCACCACACCTGTCCCTAACTTTACCCGTATCCCTCCTCAATATCAAAGTGTTTTGCAATACAATATGAACACAATAATTCAATTCAATTCAATTCAAATTTATTTGTATAGCGCTTTTCACGATACATATCGTTTCAAAGCAGCTTCACAGAAAATGCATCTACATTATAATTTAAATTGATTTGTACGTTATGCATTTCAGAAATGCACATAAACAAAAAACACAAATTGTACTTTGTACTTATTTTTTGATGTAAGTATAGGCCACCTAATATAAAGTTGGACCAAAATAATTATTGTTAATTAATGCCACCTTAGTAATAATAGACTCTATTGTCACTGATAGTGGCCTTCCTCAGATAATAATTTAAAACACAAAAACATAAACCAATTATCTGATCATCAAATTTGTCATCAAATTATCATTATTAATCATTTGACTCATTTTATGTTACATAATATATTTAATATCATAATGAACCGTCTTTTTTTTTTTGTTCCCACTTGCCTTTCCACACATTAAGCTGTCATTGCATACATCAGAGATGTGATCTTCCCTCTGTCCTGAATGAATGTGAATAAGACTTGGGCAGCTTTGATAATTCACTTTGTAAAGACATCATTATTATGCATTGAGTTGCAGGAAAATGTCAAATAATGAGACAATGACACGGTGAATATGTATGGAGATATTTTGTGTCAGTCAGAGACTAGAGACGGCTCATTTCTGATTCTTTTTGATGTGTTCTGACATGAGATCCTGATGTTGTTGGACATGTCACTAGCTTGTTCTCAATCTTCGTTGGCCTGTTATTTGGCGCACCGCCTGCATTATGGATTGTGAATATGCACATGAATTTCTTAAATTATTATAGTGAATGAACTGATTGCATAAGTAATCTGCCGTTGACCTAAAACAATCGCCAAATTGGGCTCGAAAACTAGTTACATAACTGCAAAATATTCAGAATGAGACAGATATAAGACATGCATCCATTGCCTTTACTTAATATTTTTAATAGAATCTATCCATAAATGTGTATTGTGTAATGAACTAAGTTGGTTGTGATTGTGAAGAATTCCATTTAGAGCGACACCATTTTCCTACCAGAAATATCAATCTAGGGAATAATGTTTTCATTATTGCATTTGCCAAAGTGCACTTGACACTCCCTTGCAGCCTGTCTCAGGGACTTGACAGCTGTTCGCGGAATACATTTTTTTGTCATTACAGAGAATCACCAACTCGATCCACGATCTGAGTAATCATTATTAATCATGACATCCCCATATTGGGTGTCATTTGTAATCTAGCTTCTCTGTTTTGGTCAGCTCAAAATAAGAACATTACAGCATGAAGCAGCTAACTGTGGCGTACATGGTCAAACCAGTAATGTTCAGAATGGACGTCTCTCGAATAAAGGATATGTTATTGCAATTTGTGTTTTTGCTGATTATCTCTGGTTAAGTCTGAAGGATTCTTTCCCTTATTATATATGCTTCCTGCCTTTGATCTCTACATGGTTTTGAATTCATCTCACAGTAGGCTTGATATAAAGTAGCATTGCTAATTCCGACAAATTTTCACTGATGATGGTGGCCCAAGCTGAATTCTCCAAATAGTTGTAAAGTTAAGGGTAAAGATGAAATGTATGCTACCTCAGAAAACCCTTCTCACTTTAATTAATGGTGGGTGGTTGTATGACACTTCTAAAACCACAAACTTTTTGACAGTGTTTTATGACATGAAAGCTAAGCTAACTTTGAATACTCTTCAGAGAGGCTTTGAAAGCTCCAGACACTTGCACCCCATCCTATTTTCCCCTCAGGCAAGGGGGTATGGAGGCAAGTTTTGAGACAAAGAAATTAAATGATTTTTGTTGTTGTTGTTTTTGTTTTGTTTTTGCAAACCCCATCAATAAGGCTTAAGTACCCCTTCATCAATACCAAATCTAAAAAGATTTTTTTTTCATGCATTACCTTTGTTTGCGTGATTTGCTGTGTTGTATCTTGCATTGGATATAATTTAGTGTTATCATTTTATTATTAATTAAATTATTGACTTTTTTTTCATAAAGCTCTATACTAATCTGCAATAAAATAGTAAAATGACCCACATTTTATGTTTGTGTTGTTTAATTTTAATAATATTTTATTTATTAAACTGCTTGTAAACATACTTTATAACTGTACAAAATTGAAATAACATGAGTATAATGCAATCATTTAAGACATTGCTCCTTATATAGAACCTTTTTGGCATAAATCATTCTTTAAAATTAATTCAAGAACTTTAGGGCTCTATAGAACCCCCTTTTTTGGTCACTCTTAGAAGAAAGGGTTCTTAGAACCTCAAAGGGCTCTGTCAGGCACTTCATATATAGAGCCTTTTATGGTTTCCCATCATGGGAATATTTTATAGATTAATTTTTTTTTTTTTTTAATTGTAATTATATTTTATGAATAAAATAGCTTGTAAACATATTTTATAACTAGCAAAAAAAATTAATTAACCCAAGCATGAAAGCATTATGCAATCATTTAAGGCTACGTTCACACTTCCAATTTTTGGGATTGACACCGCATTTAGTTACCGGTGTGAGTCTTGAAACGTCTCGTTCCAACAGCAAATTACAGTAGGGTTTCGAATACTGCCTGTATGAACGTGCAACGAGACTCATGCCTGCATTCTCTTAACAGTAACCATAGCGACAGTGACCAATGTAATATCAAAGATGGAGACGTCCATAAAACTGAAAAGTCGAATTACTTTTGACACGACAAGAGTCCAACTGAGTCGTGAGTTTATCTGTTAAATCTTCATTAAAGGGGGGGTAACACACACAGTTTCAGCATATCTCATGTTAATCTTGAGTACCTACAGAGTAGTATTGCATCCTTCATATCTCAAAAAAGTCTTTAGTTTTATTAGAATTATAAAAGACAGATAAGCTGTACCAACTCTTTCGGAAAAAAAGCTGAACTCTGGGAGGCATGCCGTGCGTGGAGCTAAAGCGTTGCAGGCACGTACGCACGCACGCACGCACGCACGCATGCACGCACACACACAAACAAACAAGCCATCATCGCATCATAGACTCTATTAGTTCCTGTTAAATCACAAAATAAAATGTACACAAATGTGTCCCTGCTCTTGATACAGAATCACAGATGAACACCTTTGGTTTTAATGATAAAAAAAAACTATACAATGGTGGATTTGAACCCAGAACCAAACCTCAGACATGCTCGTCGGACATAGCTCTACCACTGGACCACTCTACCACTACCACACAAGCATTTCATGCGAATCTATGTGAAGAATCTCGGGACATTTGATGCAGTTTCACTCACCGCCTGCAATAATCTGTAAATCCAACGGGCCTTGCTTATAAAACATTCGTCACCGAAAATGCCAGGAACACACTTGAAAAACAAACTGCATCCACTGTTCCCCTAACGCTAGGTTCTTTGGGAAGCTGAACAAGGTTATCTTTCCCTCACAACCAAAAACACACTTCTTTGGTGACATTGTTAAAAAATCCTTCTCGACTTACGTTGCTCGAATGATGGGCATGTTCTTTCCTGCTCTGGTTGGTGAGTGCGAGTATGGCCCTTTATGTCTTCATAAAGGGCCATACTTTGGCCATGTTTAGCATGGGAATCCAACTCTTTAACAGTGTAAATAAGTCAGAATGCATGAAACAGCATTAGACCCCCCCCCCCCTTTTTTTGTTTTCTATGCGCGACTCAAATGTCGACGTGTCGTGTGAGAAGCTGCAAAGGACGTGACGCGAGTGCAACGGTTAAAGGGTCCAGCTAGCTTGTATTTACAATAGGGGTATGTACCTACACTGGTCTCACGGTTCGGTTCGATTATGATTATCAGGCCATCAATTCGGTTCAATTCGATATCATGATGCATCACAATAAATTGATGATTCACTGTATCCTCATACAATTTTGTCAGTCAGTTATATTTCCTGAACCTTTCATTTTACCTGCTCAAAGAAAACACGCTTCTGCGCTACCAAAGCACGCATCGCACAGACGAGCGGCGTCTTTTCATCAAGTAAACGCACAAACTACCGAAAGTAAAGTTGCAGGTGCTCAAAATACAATCATATTCATTAAAAGTAAAGAAACTGAATGCTCTCCTATTGCGGTGTTTGATTTCAATGGTGATCAATATAATGCAGCTCATAGCTGTTGTTTTCGGTAACGTGAACTCAAATAAATCTGCATATAGTGCAGGAAATGTAGATCGGATTTATATCCGTTTTGTGGAGATACATTTATGTACCCAGGTGTAAATGAAATCGTTTAGATAAATCAGATAGCTTTGATTTACACACAGCGCGTGTGTTCTACAGGTTGTGCTTACCAGATTGTTCATAAAAGCTGAAATGTGCCCAGATGTCGTCTTTTAAAGTAGTTAGAGCTATTTTAAATACTCTCACTCGCATCTCGCCTCCCTCTGCCATTGTATGCTACCGCGACAATGCACGTATGTAACAAATGACGTCAGAAAAGAATCTGTACATTATAATCGGTTATGGTCTATTACTGAACCGATACCGAATCGTCCTCGTCTGCATCGCGATGCATCAAAGAAACGATTAATTTCGACACCCCTAATTTACAATGAAGATTCTGTTGGTTAATGAAGCTTTGACTGATAAACTTGCGGCTTAATTTGACTCTTGTCTTGTCAAAAGTGATACGACTTTTCTGTTTACTGGTTACTGGTAAGAGAATACAGGCTTGACTCATTGCACGTTCATACAGACAGTATCTGAGATGCTACTGTAAGTTGCCGTGTGAATGGGACATTTCAAGACTCACACCTGTAAGTAAATGCAGTTGTCATCCCAAAAATTGACAGTGTGAACGTAGCCTCAGACCCAAGAACCCTTGGGTTCTATAGAACCCCACTGAACATTTTTTTTTACTAAGAGTGTAGAATAATGTACATCTATTTTCTTTTTTGACAGCTCCTATATTTAAAAAAATATATTTTTGTGGATCTACCAAAACCACATTTTTTAGAGTTTCCCCTGGTATATGTACCCTTGGTTTAGATCATGTGATGCTGATTGACATGGATAATGTTATGATTTGGAGCCTCCGCTGTCTTATGCCAATCTTGGTTTGGGTATCATGCCATCAGCGTTCTAAGCAACATCTGTGCTAGTTCTTTTGTCACAATAATGTGTTGAAGATATAGATGTTAGGAGAAATTGATGGCCTACCTGGGGGTCTGCATTAACGAGACTCTCCTAATGAATGGGAGGACACTAAAAGGCATCCTCTTCTCATCCATGCATCAACTCCTCGACAGACAGAAAAGATAAATGTCTCTCTTTTTCTTGCTCATTGACTGATACCACCTCCTCCTTAGCCGCCGGGGTTATTCTTAGTGGCCGCTTTTTGACTTCTTGTCTTGCTCTGTCAAAGCAAAACGCTATATCCAAGTCCATTAGCTTTGGAAAAAAAAAACATTTCATTACCACTTAGACTGACTGTATGGAGTGTGCCAGGATTTTCTGCCTTCCAACTGGTTCTTCATTTTCGACAGGAGGGAGGTATTAAATGACTTTCAAAAGGTACAGAAATTAAACCAGAAATTTGAGTTCATGTCTTCGAGACATGTCTGAACGTTAAGGTTGTGGGCTCCTCTGCTTTGATCGAGTCTAAAGTTGGCCTGGCTAATCACTGATCAGTGGCTAATCATTGATTATAAATGGTTAGAGAGGAGGGTATTTCCCCTGAGGGTGCAGCCACTTGGCCTCCGACTGTGGAAAAAAGAGCCACCATTAGTGTTATTAGAGGTTTAGATTTAATTCCAACCCATTCTTCATTAAGGCAATTGATTGAGGGAAAGATTGATGCATGGCGCATGCTAGTCTTTGTGCCAGAATCACGTTGGCTCCATAGGATGTAATTTCCCTCAGCTCCAGTCCCTTGCTGCAGAGCTCGACGCAGGAGACACTTTTAGTCACCAAGCCTTGGGTTAAATGGACACTGCTAGCATACTGACGAGGAGAGGAAGGAACCAGATATAGATTTGGACAGGAAGCTCTGCTTTAGTTTTCAGTCTCCACAGTTTTAGCTGGTACAACCTCTCCAGAGAAGCCCAGAAACAAAGCTGTAGTGACTAATTTAGCTGTTTTTTTTGTTGTTGTTGTTTTTTTCTCTGATAGCCTTGTTGAGTCATTTGTGCTATGTGTTCATTCAGTATTTTTAGTGTTGGAAATTAAATGGAGAATCCTCTAGCTCCCTCCAGCCCACTTAATGCTCCTCTGATATTGTTTCGAATTGTCATGAGTTTTGGAGTGCTGAGCTTGATTAGATGCTTACATTCGCTTTTCTCTAGTGTACTTTTGTCTACTTGATGATTTTTAGTTCACGCCAGTGTCTGGCACAATGCTCTCAGGTTCACTGGAGGTTTGGAGTTTGACTAAAATGGAAAAATGAATGCAGTGGCAATTTAGAATAGCTAACGCTGTTGTATGTCTAAGCTAACAGCTAATGTAAACATATTTTTACACAAACAGGAACATGTTCTACAAGTTTGCACATTTATGAGTGAGTGTGCTGTGCAGACAGTGTGCATGAGTGCAGCTCATGCCCCAGTTAGAGCTTAGTCAAGGTGTTTAGGCCCCAGGTGAGCCTCAAGCAACAGGAAAAGCCAAATCCCAGTGGACCACACAGAACGAGGGACTGTTTAACCTGGGTTAACACTGGAGGATGTCAAACCCATAAAATTAAGCCGTTTATCCCTGAATCTCAGTGGAGTCCAGTTTAAAAAAATTACAACACTTACATTAGGTAGACATCAGAATATTCACTTAATATTCATTTTTTTTGCATTGGTAATGAAAACTTATACTATATAATACACTAATTAAAATGTTTTTATATTAATTTGAGATAGTGTCACTGGTTTACTTAAAATTGACTTTTTTTAATAATGATGACTAAATGATGACTAAATAATGCAATTTTGCGGTATTTTTCCTGTTCTTCTCGGGTCTGTTCGCACAGAACAGTTGTGCCTTTACATCGTACACCCACGCTGAGCTTTTGGATATTGGTTTGCGAATTTCCGACAGTTTTATGGACAATCTACAACTCCTTCCTGAGATCGCTAAGACACCGGTGACTCTGCACTCTACCCGGCCGGGCGGAAGTGCACGCAGACGGCGGCGTGATCGTAAACAAAGGCGGGGGAGACGTGGAGGAACGCGTGCTAAGCTAACGCTTACTCCTCATCGGCTCTCTTTACCCAGCATTTTCCTTGCCAATGTACGGTCGCTAGTGAACAAAATGGAGGAGATTCGACTCAGCATCACACACAGTAAGAAACTTTTGAACTGTAACGTCCTAATATTCACGGAAACCTGGTTAAACAGCGGAATACCGGACACCGCTATCGAGCTAGCGGGACGCCACACACTCCGGGCGGATAGAACATTAGATGGCTCCGGGAAGAGCAGAGGGGGCGGATTGTGCATTTATATTAACAAAGCTTGGTGCACAAACTCTGCTATTGTTGGGAGTCATTGTTCAGCTAACCTGGAGTTTCTCATGGTTAAATGTAGACCGTTTTATCTACCCCGGGAGTTCACCTCCACCATTATCACAGCAGCCTATATTCCACCCGATGCTGATGCCAAGCTTGCTATGAAAGAACTTCACGCAGCCATCAGTAAACAACAGACTGATCACCCGGAAGCTGCGTTTATTGTTGCAGGTGACTTTAATCACTCAAACTTAAAGTCAGTGCTACCCAAGTTTCACCAGCATGTTTCCTGCCACACCAGAGGAAACAAAACCTTAGACCATGTTTACACAAACATGGCCGGAGCTTACGTTGCGACACCCCTCCCCCACCTAGGACAGTCAGACCACCTCTCTTTGTTTCTCAGACCCAAATATTCACCCCTCATCAACCGCGTGAAGCCATCAATGAAAACCATCAAGGTGTGGCCTGCGGGGGCAGACTCCACACTCCAGGAAAGGTTTCTAAACACAGACTGGAGTATGTTTGCTTCTCAAGCCACCAGTGGCGCTCACACGGACATTGACTCCTACACCTCCTCAGTATTGGATCATATCAATACCACCAGTGGTTAAATTGGCTTTTGTAGGGAGGGGGAGCCCTTATTTATGGTGAATGGTCATTCAAAATCGCGCCGGAAAAATACTTAATGTGTTTTTACACCAAAGGGGCTCTTTTTCCAGTATTACTGTGTAAGGTAGGGTTGAGTAGTTATTCAAACAAAGATAAATACTTTACAGTTCACTTAGAGCCATAAGCAGGGTTTTTAAAATCAGTGAGGTCCCAAATTTTAGGTAGTTACAGGGGTTCGGGGGAATGGTCCCCTGAGAAAAATTTGATTTCTCTGATCTACATTATGTGCATTTTTAATAAGTTTGAAGGCCAAAAAATTAATAATAAATAGCTTTCAAAACCATGTCAGTGGGCAGTAGATTATTTGACAATACCCCCCTAAAGATGAGCTTTGACTGTAGTCTTTTAATTTTCGTCTGTGTCCCTGAAAAGGGTTGGGAACTTATTTTGTCCAAAGAGGCATTTTTTTTTTTTTTCATTTTTGGTAAATGCATTTTTCCAAAAGAGCCACAGTCAAAAATTATATACAATTATTATTAAAAAGCTTTTTTTTCCCAATAAAAGTAGTAATTATTAGGTCCATAACTAAAAACAAACAATTATGCAGCAAACAATAAATAAGTTGCAATATGGAATTAATTGTGCAGGGCTCTCACTGTGAGGTTGACCAACTGATGAGTATAAATCCTCTTCGTGTGTGTGAACGCCCACAGTGCTTACATCTACTATGTTTATGTGAATACTCGAATACTTTTGATATATTTCTGTGTTTATTTGGTCGTTTAGGCGCGTAACCGAAGACAAAAGCTAGTATGATTGTCCGTGTTGCGCTCGAAGCGCGCGCACAGCATCCTGTCAGTAATTCAGTTGTCTTTCGTGACTTATCATGCTTTTATTATTTATTTTTTCATGACACTCGCGAACAGCACTGAACACACAACTTGAATATTATTATGATAAACTTGTCATTAACTTCGGAAGGCTGTACAACAAGGGAATTGTTTTTGTTCAAGGGCTGCTTTTTTCTGCAGAGAACGGATCTCTGTTGATGCGTGTGTCTAATATTTTTATTGATCATGTTAGTAAATGTTAGATATGTTGGTAAAGTGTGAGAGAGGTTCCCGACCGCTGCTCTAGCTGTTCGCGGATTTCCATGGTAACTCACTGTTAGAATTGTGACTGTTTTACCTGATGGCTGTGGGCGCGGTACTGAACCAGAGAACGCAGCGATTAATGCATTATGACGTCTGATAATTCCATGTAGCCTGTATTTGCCAGGAGACGAACAATAATTAAAGTCTAATAACAATATTTTGTGCTGAAGGCAGTGGCGGTTCTAGGGGGGTGGCCAGGGGGGCCGGTGCCCCTGTGTCAACAAGCTTGGCCCCCCTTCTGGCCCCCGTAAATTTGGAATCATATGACACCAAACAATTTTGTGAAACTGGTTGCAATGTGCGGTTTTTGCTGTGGCGGTGTGTGATGAAAAGAGCACTTTATTGTGTCATAACCAATAACCAATGCAGAGAAGCAATGAGGAGGCTGCGCGCTGTGGGACGCATGTAGTCTGTTTATGAATGATTCGTCACTCAGTCTGCATTCGCTCAAATAGTTGTAAAACACGGGCTATAATGGTTGCTATGCACTTGATTATAGATAAAATAAGCTCTCTTTATACACGTTGTGTTGTGTGTAACTTCACCCATACGCAGCAGTGATAGGCTACTGTAGATTCATTTTACTGACTTGACGACTTTGAATTCAGTGAATTTCGTCCTATCAGTCATTTCGTTCATTTAGCCTACTTGTAGGCTAGTTAAAATATATTTTTTCAATGGCTAATTTCTCTGAACACGTCCACATATGTAATCTTTGATCATATTCCGAATTAGGAAGATGCAGCCAAAGATAAATTATGACCAACGCAATGAAAGAACCATTCATGTGCGAAAATGACAGATAGGCATACAGAAAAGATACGGAAAATAATATAATTTCAGTCTTGTTCACATATAGCGAGAAATAATATTATTTTATCCAATTGTCCAGTGTTGCTTATAGAGTATTAGATGTTTGTTTTTATGTCTATGCTAACTTTGCGAAGAGTCCGCTAACAGAGCAGGAAGGCTACAAAACATGTAAAATAAATGGTTTAGTTTTACTTTTATAAATTGAGCATGCATGATCATATTACAGATACATTACTTTTCAAATAAATAAATGAACTTGAAATTATTTTACTTCACGTGTAGAGACTGCAGAGTGATACAGTATATGGCCAAATAAAAAAGACTTTCAATAATCCGGGAATAAGTTAAAGGGTTAGGTCCCCCAAAAAGAAAATAAAAACACCTAATGTAACTCACCCTCGTGTTGTTCCAAAACCTGTATTAGTTAGAATGTCGTTAACCAAACCATTTCAGTGCTTCTTAGTTAGAATGTCCATAAAATTCAAGATATGCGGCAAAAATGCCCCTGTTTGAGTTTTAGTCTCAGATCGTTTTTACACTGGGCACGTTTGTTGTGGTCCGCGTCAGAGCGCATTCTAAACCGCGAATACACCACAGGCTCCCTCTCGCTCGTATCCAAGGTAAATCATCAACACTATCATCCCTTAGCCTACATGTGTTTTATTGAACTAAATACATCGTCATCTGATAAAATGCATGCGCAGGTTACTTTTCTTGCGCACCCGAGCTTGTTACGCATTTGTGTTGCCTCTATCCAATAAAATACATATACAATGGTTATTAGCAGATGTGTATTTTGTTTTTGATTCATTATTGCATAAAATAATATTATATTGAATCTAACTATAATTACCCAGTTGTGAATCATGACCCGTGGATTGTCCGTGGGCGGCCAGAAAACATGTCATATAAACCAGCGGCTCGGTAGCGGAGCACTGTCGGAAAAGTGGTGGCTGCCGCTGGTGGTCCGCTAGGAAAACAATGAGCAAAATGCCAGCGGGCCGCCAACTTTGCCTCCAGTGGTCCGCCACTGGCCCTCTGGTTTTATGTTAGCTGTTGCTTTCATATTCCCATGAATCGCGGCACAGCTCGAGCGCAATTTGAGCAACCAAGCTCAGAGCATCTCCTTCAGGCAGTCTCAAATTCAGTTCCCCTGAGCTCAGCTCACCCGAGTCATGATAACTTTCACATTACACATCACATTCGAACTAAACTGCCAGTGTGAAAACGCCCTCACATTTACATCATGATAGACTAAGCAATATAACATGAGTAACGAGTGCAATATCACACAAGTTCTGTTTTTCTACCCAGAATAGCATGACTGCAAATGCGATAGCCTACTGATCATATACAACAGTTTAATAAAATAAATAAGTTAATATTGTGTTCAACAAAAGAAAGTCATATTTGGAACAACATGGGGGTGAGTAAATGGTGATAGAATTTTCATTTTTAGGTGAACTACCTAATTAACTACTGATTAAGATAAATGTTAACGTGTGCCCCCTAAAAGCACAAGTGGCCCCTCCCTGGCCCCCATAGTTACCGTGGTCTAGAACCGCCACTGGCTGAAGGAGACGGAGCTGAGCTCCAGCAGGGTGTGTTGTGGACCTGAGGAGGCGGAGCTGCGCTCCGGTGCGCTCCGGCCCAATTTAACCTCTGAATACCACCATCGACAGTGTTACAACCCAGAAACAGATCACCACATACCCAAATCAGAAGCCTTGGATGAACAGGGAAGTACGACTCCTGTTGAAGTCACGCAACACTGCCTTCAGATCAGGAGATGCACAAGCCTACAGCGCATCCAGGGCAAACCTGAAGAGGGGCATCAAAAAGGCCAAGCACTGCTACAAGCTTAAGATTGAGGGTCACTTTTCCAACTCTGACCCTCGACGCATGTGGCAGGGCATCCAGGCCATCAGTGACTACAAACCCCCCCACTCCACCCCCGCAGCCACTGATGTCAACTTCCTGAATGAGCTAAATTACTTTTATGCTCGTTTTGAAAGAGACAACAGAGAAACTGCCACCAAGCTCAAACCCTCAGCTGACCACCCACCAATCACACTCTCCTCCACAGATGTCTGCAAGGCACTGAGCCGGATCAGCGCGCACAAGGCTGCTGGACCAGACAACATCCCTGGACGTGTGCTCAGGGCATGTGCGGAGCAGCTCGCTGGGGTTTTTACAGACATTTTCAACCTGTCTCTCGCCCAAGCAGCTGTACCATCATGCTTTAAACGCACTTCCATTGTGCCAGTGCCGAAACACTCCAGCCCGAGGTGCCCTAATGACTACCGCCCTGTAGCACTCACACCCATCATTATGAAGTGCTTTGAGCGGCTGGTCCTGGAACACCTAAAAGACTCTATACCATCCACATTGGACTCACACCAGTTTGCCTACCGCAGCAATAGGAGCACAGAGGATGCCGTTTCCATGGCACTGCACTCTGTGCTCACCCATCTGGACCATAAGAACACGTATGCACGCATGCTGTTTGTTGACTTCAGCTCAGCATTCAACACTGTCATCCCATCCAAGTTAATTGCCAAACTTGGAGACCTGGGCATCAACACTTCAATGTGCAACTGGATTTTGGACTTCCTAACTGACAGACCCCAGAATGTTCGATCAGGATCCACCTGCTCCACATCCATCACTCTTAACACTGGTGTACCACAGGGCTGTGTGCTAAGTCCGTTTCTCTACTCCCTCTTCACCTCCGACTGCAAGCCTGTGTATGGAACTAATTCCATCGTCAAGTTTGCGGACAACACTACGGTGATTGGTCTCATCAGCAACAACGATGAGACTGCCTACAGGGAGGAGATCCAGCACCTGGCCACATGGTGCGCTGATAATAACCTGCTCCTCAACACCACCAAAACGAAGGAGCTCATCGTGGACTTCAGGAAGGAGTCAAGAGGCACACACGACACCATCCACATCAATGGAATGGCTGTTGAGCGTGTCTCCAGTTTCAAGTTCCTGGGGACCCACATCTCGGCGGACATGTCGTGGACGACCAACACCTCCAGCCTGGTCAAGAAGGCTCACCAGCGCCTCTTCTTCCTGAGGACACTGAGGAAGAATCAGCTCTCCTCGGCTATCCTGGTGAACTTCTACCGCTGCGCAATAGAAAGCATCCAACTGTGTGGCAGTGTGGTATGGGAGCTGCTCTGTTGCGGAGCGCAAGGCACTGCAGCGGGTGGTGAAAACTGCCCAGCGCATCACAGGAACTCCACTGCCTGCCATCGAACACATCCAGAGGAAACGCTGCCTGCATCGAGCTCGCAGCATCCTCAAGGACTCCTCTCACCCAGCCCACAGACTGTTTTCTCTCCTGCCCTCCGGCAGGCGTTTCAGGATCCACCGGACCAGGACCAGCAGACTAAAGAACAGTTTTTTCCCCAGAGCTGTCTCTTTACTGAACTCAAACCCCCGTTGATCCACTTCCCTCATAAACTGCGAACTCTCCTACCTCACACCTACATTCACTTTGTTATTTGCACTACCGACTGTTTATTACAGTAACAACTGTTTACTTATGCATTCTGCACCACCATACCGTAACTGGATTATGCTCATTTGCACTGCCGACTGTATTTACAGTAACAATGTTTACATTTGCATTTTGCACCGTACTTCTAACTGGAATATGCAACCACTTTCCACTGCACTTTTACACTTTCTTTCGGATAGCTCTGTCCATAATTTATTGTACTAACTTAATCCACTGCTATATTCCTCATATTAGCCTAACATATTATTGTATACCTCTAACTGTAAAATTCTGTTCAAGTAATAACCGTCTGTATATTTATTCATAGTACATAGTCACCTGTAAATTCTGTTTATAGTAATAGCCATCTGTATATTATATTCTAGTACATATTCACCTGTAAATTCTGTTTATAGTAATAGCCATCTGTGTATTTATTCACTGTATATATTCATCTGTAAATTCAGTTCTACTTATAGTAATAACCATCTCTCTACTTATACATATTTATATATATTCAGAACATTTTTATGTCCTGCACTTACGCAACCATTGTATATCCTGCACTTGCTGCTATTGCACTTCTGGTTAGACCTAAACTGCATTTCGTTGCCTTGTACTTGTACTTGTGTAATGACAATAAAGTTGAATCTAATCTAATCTAATCTAATCTAATATTATTATTATTATTATTATTATTATTATTATTATTATTATTATTATTATTATTATTATTATTATTATTATTATCATCATTAGTAGTAGTAGTACACTCTAAAAAAAAAGGTTCTATATGGCACCAAAAATAGTTCATCGTTGTAATCATAGAGGAACCACTTTTGGTGCTATATAGCAACATATCTTAACATGTTCTGCATATGGTAGCGGTGCTATATAGCACCTTAGTTAGCGGTGCTATATAGCACCTTAGTCAAAGAACCGGTGAAGAACCGCTGAAGAACCACTGAAGAACCACTGAAGCACCAAAGTTGGTGCTGTATAGCACTTAAAAAGGTTCCCCTATGATTACGAGCCAAGAACCATTTTTGGTGCCATATAGAACCTTTTTTTTTAGAGTATATTAGGATCATCATCATCATCATCATCATCATCATCATAATTTTTAATTAATATATTTGATATATAGACAGTAGCATTTAAACGGAAGGGAAAATTGATAGGAAACTTGATACAAATATGCAGTAATTAAATTAATATAGTAACATACCTATATTTTATGGACTTAGTCTTGTAAGCAAAATTTATATTTTAATAATATCGTGGGTTAAAAAAAAGTGCTGATTGTGATTCAACATCAATATTACTATAATAATCATAATTAGGGGCCAAGCACCGAAGGTGCGAAGGCACCTATTGAAACCGTTAGCGTTCCTCTTCTTCTTCTTCTTCTTCTTCTTCTTCTTCTTCTTCTTCTTCTTCTTCTTCTTCTTCTTCTTCTTCTTCTTCTTCTTCTTCTTCTTCTTCTTCTTCTTCTTCTTCTCTTCTTCTTCTCCTTCCGCTCTTGAGTCTATGGCAGCCCATAGAATCGCTTGCGGGAAGCTCTAACTCAATCCTTCTAGCGCCACCACCTGTCCAAAGTTTGACTCATGTTTCTGCTAATAACTTTTGAACCATAAGGGCTAGAAACAAAATTATTTTACTCTGATTCCTTGGCTCAATGCGATTCGATTGCACCCTATGACGTCATTTTCCATCATGGAAATTTTCCCGCCATTTTGAATTTTCCAATAAACCTACTTTTGCAAACTCGTCCTAGACGGTTCATCCGATTTGCGCGAAAATTGAACCAGATCATCTTCAGACCATGTTGACAAAAAAACAACGGAATTCAAGTTGATTCGTCACATTGTTTTTGATAAACACGCAAACAAATTTTACGTAACGCTTGCAAAAACACGAATAAGTCAGTATCTCCGCAACGCTTCATCGTATTCAAACCAAACTTGGTACATGTCATCACAAGCATGGCCTGAGGCAACATGCAGCGTTTCGGCGCAGCGCCACCTACTGGTCCGGATATACAAAAAATGGCTGTTTTTGCTTATAACTTTTGAACCGTTTGTCCAAAAATCATTAAAGTGGTATCGTTAGATTCAGGACAGCATGCCGAGGGACGGCCGTCTGATATTCAATTTGACCATATCAGGCATTTTGGCTGTCGGCCATTTTGTGCTAAAATGCTGTATTTTAAGAACGCATGAACGTATTGTTACGAAACTCGGTTTAGGTCATCAGCACGATGCCCTGAAGGAGCCCAAGAAGTTTCGAGACAACGCCACCTAGTGGATAATTTTTTTTTCAAATTCTTATAACTTTGGGTGTGATTGACATATTTTCACGGGAGTAATTTTTTTTGTCTCCTGAATCCTTGCCGAGTCCAACGATACCAGACTTGGCAGGTTTCGGCATATGGTTTGTGCAGCGTTGTAATTTAGTGCTTTAAAAATATTAGCTGATATCTTCGAAACCGCTAGTCCGATTGAGACGAAACCAGCGTCAGAAGTTTGGAAACATAGGTCGATCGTAAATTTTACTGCCCAAATATCAAAATATTGATAGTAAGGGGGTGTAAAATCCAATCAAAGTCAGGTGTCAGTCATTTTTCATGTGTTTTTTCATATAAATGTCTATAACTCCAAAACGAAACGAGATATTTTCACCAAAATTGACACAGACATGTATGGGCTCACTCCAAGGACACATAAAAAAATGGTAGGATTGTGCCACTTGGTGGCGCTATAATAGAACAAAACATGAAATTCCCATTGACTACAATGCAGTATTATGATATAAAATGCTATGCTTTGATATATTGACACCAATCTTTGCAAATGTCATTGTTCACTTATTCTGCCCACACCACATACATTTCGTAACTGTGCCACCTATTGGTTGAAAGTGATAAATCATTACATCATTATTATTGACTGTATTTATCATTTTACAGCTATTTTGCCTAAAATCACCTTAATAGGTCTTTAATTGCTCATTGCTGCAGTTGATCTGACATTGCCAGCCATTTTGGCATGTCTTGTCTTCTTCTTTGCGCTTGGCCCCGATAATGGCTGCTTGCAGCTATATTTATTATTATTATTATTATTATTGTTGTTGTTGTTGTTGTTGTTGTTGTTGTTAATAATTATTTAAAAATATTTAAAAAAAAGAATTTAAAATGTTAAGTAAAAATGGTAAACAATATAAATATTATCATTGTAAAAAAAAATCGTATTTAACAAAATAATAACAAAAGAACACAGTGCCAACTTTACTCTGAAACAGAGCACATATTTATTTAATTAAATCACAGCCTTTGCAATTTGACAATTGCAAAAAAGCCATATTGCAATATTGGCTTTATTTCAATTAATCACTCAGTCGTAATTTAAATGATTATGCTAAATTATATCCAGTACAAGCTCCAAAACAGTAAAGCATGCAAACAAGACATGGGTTTGATTTCTAGGTAATGCATGAGGAAAAATGAATAAACATTATTCAAATAATGAATACACTGTAACTTGAATAAAAGCATCTGCAAAAATGTAATTCCACAATTTAATTTGTTTTAAATGTGAATGTGCATGTTTAATGCAATGTTCACTGCACTGCAATACCTTCTCTAATGCAACACTGCATCACACACTTTTCCATGCATAGCCTAAAACTGTATCCGTATTTATGGTAATTTGTGAAAGTGCTTGTCTTGTAAATATCAGCTACATGGTCTGCAGCGTGGCTCCTGGAGACACAGTGTTTCATATCTTCTTCTACCACACAGCAGAGATATGACAGTAAAGCGACTGAGACTTTGACTAGAAATTAATTGTGTTGTCAATCCAATCAGCCGCTCAGTTGGTTGTCAGGTTCATGTCAATCTTTCCTCCATTTCTGGGGCTTGTTTTTAGTTTAGTTAAAGCATATTATTATCTCCGTCTTTGCAGCTCTGCTTTGCCGTTGCCCTGTGGTACTCTAGACTATGTGCGTGTTATGGTCAACAGAAGACCTATAGTTCTGGCATTGCATCCTGTCATCATAACTCAGATGCATCTTCTCCAGCGAGTCAGACTCAACTAAGACCCAGAAATGAGCACCCATTCCCCTGACAGTTGACATATGTCTCATCCCGTTTCCAGCACTGTCCTCAGAGAGCTCCTGTGGCTAATAACTAATACTACGCTAGCCTCAAAGGCAACGGTTCTGGCGGAAGATTTGTGGGTAACTGAATTACAGGTGGCACCTAATTTGAGGAGGCATGTGCAGAGGACTGACTCCTCTCTTCCGTCTCAATTCTTCTGTGTGAAAATGGTAATTTATTTCACTCCGGTCTGCCCTGCCGATGGCTTGTGGAGTCTGTCCTCTCCTGGCCAGAGCTGTTAGACTAATTCTCAGTGTGCTGTAAATGAATGTTGTGCTGCACCTGGGCTCCACAGGTGGGGTACCGCTGGAATGACAGCTCACATCACAAACATAATCAGCAGACTTCTTCAGAAGTAGTGCCCGCCTCCAGAGGCTGTCAGATGGGCACAGAGGGCAGAGGAAAGCTGTCATCTGGAACATTGCTGTACACTATAGCATGCTGGCAATTTTTACAGAAAGTCCACATAACTAGAATGGCTCTTGCTAACTTTTAGCTAGTGAATCATTTAGAGCTGACCAGAGGTAGCTTGTTTGTTTGTCTGATAGTTGCTTCAACATATGACCTCAGATGTCTCAGGAATTAATTTATAAACACCTGTCTATCCGAATCTACTGTCTGAAAATCGATAAGCCTTATTCGTTCAGCCGAAGCAGAACACATTTCTGTGTAAATCTTTCATAAATCCATTTGTACATAAATTGTTGCTTTCAAATCAAATGGATACTTTTTGTATGAACAAAATCCAGAAATCTGGGGTCAGTATTTTTTTTTATAAGAAATGAATGCATTTATTGAGTAAGGACATATTCAATTCAAATTTAAAATCGAAAGTGACAGTAAATTAATTTGTCACAAAAGATGTTAATTGAGCGCTAACTGAGCATATTAGATTTCTGAAGAATCATGTGGCACTGAAGACTGGAGTAATGATGCTGAAAATTCTGCTTTTTTCAGCTTTCAAATAGAAAAGTTAATTTAAACTATGGCATTTCCCAATGCTTAACTGTTTTTACTGTATTTCTGATCAAAAACAGTAAATGCAGCCTTGGTGAGCAGGAGAATCTTCTTTCAGAAACAATTTTTTAAATCTAACGGCCACAAACTTTTGAACGGTGCTGTACAGTTGAAACTGTGTTTCATGATAAAGGTTCACTTAACCATTTTGTCCGGGTTTTAAAGGGATAGTTTATTCTTTTTTTCTTTTCTTTTTTTGTCCAAACAATGAAAGTCAATAGGATACAATGTAGTTTTGTAGCCTATAACATTTTTTTTAACACAACAAAAGCAGTTATCTTTTTTTGTCTTCAGCAGATGAAATATGAGTAAATTAAGACAGGATTTTTATTCTTGGTTGGAGTATCCCTTTAAACATTGAAATATCAATATTTATTTGATATCTGCTCAAACACATCACTTGAGGAATGATACAGATAAGAGGGCAATCATAGAGTTGCTGACTTGACAGTTTAACTATTATTAAATGTTTTGTAGGCTATTTGTGTTTTTGTTAATTATAGCCGGTATGTAGAAAAGAAATTGTTAGGAAATCCATAAAGTGCCATCTTAAAACATTATGAGTGCTGCATATTCATGACTGTGGCTGTGCAGATGTTGAGTCCAAATGGAGTTTTGAATGAGATGCCAGGTGGCATGTTATAGATGGGAAATTAGATGCACAATATTTCTGTCTTTTTACCTTACATTGATTTATTTGTCTATGTCTTCTAAATGTATTTCACATTAAGGTTCATGTGCAGGTCAGTGTATTTAAGGTTGCATTCTTTCCAAGACATGTTCCTCTCTCATGCTTATTAATATTAATTATTTGCCAATTGAATGGGAATGGAAATGTACATAATAATAATTCAAATCTGCCCACTAGTCTGTGCAATATGACAGATTGAATATTTGATGACTATATCTGGTAACTACAGCTGTTATACTTACAAATCAGCTCAAGGAGGAATAATTGAAAACCTCACGCATTTTTGCAGTATGTGCTGTTTCTTCAGCTGTTATGCAATGGAGAGAAAAAGACAACTTGAAAAAGAAGAAACATGAAAAACAGAGATGAACAATAAACAATGCCTTCTCGAGTGTGTCGTTAATGTGGGAGATATTTTGAATAGAGTAATTAAAAAGAGGATATTCTTAGTCGGTAGTCATCATTCAGATACAGTCTAACTAATTTACTGGTTCAGCACTTTGCATTTGTAACAATTTTGATAAATTGGCATGCAAACAAAAGAAACAATTACATGGATTTGAGCTGTAATTATAGACGTGAAAAGGGCCACAGCACACCACCATGCTAGTCTCAAATACAGCTGTTTCATCCGGATGAGGATTCATTTGTATCGCCGTCCTAAATAGTCGAACAATTGTAAATGCTGTTTTTGTCTGTCCTAATTATTTTTAATGTCTTCATAATCAAAGTTATTGCCAAATACTGAGGGATTCCAGCCCTGAGGCATTCTGCCATCATGAGTTGTATTCCCTAAACCCTAATGCACTGAGATAAATTATTGACTTTCTTATCTGGCATTTTTTCAGCCTGCATCATTAACCATTAGTCCAAAAAAGCAAAGTTTCACTTAAGTTCAGTTGCTTCACTATAGATGCAAAGAAAACAGACTGTGAAGAACAAATTTATACCAAAGACTCAACTTCATGAGTCCATCCCAATATTGTGCGCTTTATTTGAAAAAAAGAGGTGTAAGCCAAAGAACATAATTTGAGTTATTTTCTATTTGCCCTTCCTATAAATGTCACACATTTCTGCCTCAGATTTGTATAATGTGTACAAAATAGGCAAGTAGTCCCCTACTGAGATGACATATACATCATAAACATCTTATTTTAACACAATTATCTTTATTATCAGAATAAGCGTGGTAGTCATAGTAATAATTTTGGTTCCACTTTATATCAAGTGGCTTTAACTATGTACTAACATTTAAATTAACAATTTGATACAATGCACTGATTGAGTACATAATTGTTTTTACATTGTATTTTTTAAATACCTGCATGTTATTACAGCTGTAATTAATTTCTATTAATACATCTACAATTACACTGCTGACCCTTTCCTTACCTTTTAACCCACCCTTAAACCAACCCTTACCACTAAACCTGCCCCTAACATTACCTGTCCCACCTCAATAGCAGCAAAAGTGTTTTGCAATATATGAACACATAAGTACATTGTACTTATTTTTTCAATGTAAGTACATAGTAGTTAAAGCCATTTTATTGGCTTTAACAAACTTTTATTTGAATAATACAATTTTTAATAAAACTCAAAAAGTCAGAATCTCATAACTTTACCCCAGTTCCTTTTGTCACTCCATATTTCTCAATATTGTCTTCCGTCAATAATCTCTTGGCCTCCCCTGTCTATGTGAATCCTCGCAAAGTAATCTAAGCATCAAGCGCATCCACTTTCCTTCAAACTGATGCAATTGTGGCGTCGCGACGAGGATGAGGGTGGCCCAGGTGACCTTGTTCCATATTCAATTTAGCTGGCCCTGCGTTCCCGTGGACGGGTCCTCTGCCAGCTGCTCTCCCTGTTGCAGAGTTCCTTGTGCAACACCGAGAACATCAGTCTAGGGACGACTTCGAGAGCCCTTATTGATGGTGTTGTCAAGGCGAGGGCGAGAGCAACTTAATCTCTCTCAATTAATGCCCCCGCCTGCGGCCACCGCGTCCCAGTGCTCAGTGGCCCTTTTCCTCCGCACAGCCCCTGAGCTCCACGCTGACACTCACCTCACTACTTGTAATGAGTCCCTCTCTGATTAGCTGCCATCGCTCCAGGCCTAAAAATCGCCCCTAAATCCCAACACAAGTGAAGAAGATGCTAAGAAAGAGTCGTCTATAAAAGTCTATTATGGAACCTTTTCACAGACTGTGATGTTTACACAGTTATTAACATTGTAAATATAGCCATTTCTTTTTAATATTTTCATTTGTAAAAAATGTATTTACATTTATAACACTATACATGACATCTTCCTTTTGAAAAAATTAATCAATCTCTGAATATTTTTTTTCCACTTTTGGAAAGTCATAGAAAAACTTTTAATAATAATTAAAGGGTGCATTGGACAGTCTCTCATGAGGGGGACATGATTGGGGGACATACAGTCAAACCAAAATGTATTCAGACACCTTCAATATTTTTTCACATTATCACAGTTTATTCGCTATAGTTTAGAAAATGGTGATAAAATATGACAAGAACTCAGAGTTAAACTGTGTCAGAACAACTTCATCTTGATAATTTCAGATAATTTTGATAGAAAGGTAAGTAATGGATTACAATCAACCAATCAGCGGTCAGCTGTTAAATTTAAGTACACAAATAGATAATACCAATTGAATTTAGGTCAACCAATTACCAAGTAATGCTTAATTTTGTTCAGTCTGTGGTGTAAAAAACGCTCAAGCAAAACATGGTCGGGTCAAAGTGTCCCAAATTTTTATAAATTGTATTGATGTTTTATAAACAAATTTCGGGAGAAGCACGTTCAGATAATTAAACCTAACTAAACACAAGTGGAGCACCCTCAGATAATTAAACCTAATTGAACACGGGAGGAGCACATTAAAACGAATCAGTCAATCAACGATAGGAGGTGTATATAGACAGCCGATTTACCTTCCTGTCGTTGACAGTTTCTTAGCTTCCCCCCCACCACCCCTTCTCCTCACTTTCTTAATTACACTCCAATAAGACATCAGCACAATCATAAAATACATGCAATCTAGTCCTAGACTATTTCCATCACGGGGCAGCCCCGGACAGCACGCCAAATACGCATAATCTTTACTCTATTTAATTTGATGTAAGTGTGAACTCGTGAAATGGTAGTCCTGTATGAAGAATTTTTGGGTATAATATGCCACGGTTTACTTTATTTTGCTATCCTCACTTACATAAATGAACTATAGTGTCCTGTACCCACTAGTTAAAAAAATATATATCTGGTGTCTGAATAATAATTTTTTTTGACTGTATAATGTATTATCAGGGTAAAGGATTTACCCTTTGGTTTGATCCTGGTTTGCTATCCAAAGGATTTTTTTTTAACTACCCCTTCTAGTCATTTTGCAGCAGATGTCTAACAAAGTTACTTTGAAAAATGCATTATGTATAATCTTTAGAATTGATAAGATGATTATTTCCAGACATTATTCCTGGAAAATGTATTAGATATACAGACATAATCTTATCAAATGCGCCCATGTAACTGTATGTTCATACAGGAAGATTGTTGTTCTTGTCCTGGGGTGAGTGCTGAGATAGTATTCCCAGTTATGTCTTCCCTGCACATCTGCTTTTGGGCACTGTACCAACTTCAAATTAGGAAACACAAAGTGGGATTGATAGGACAGCTGTCAGACAGGGCTGGCCAGAAAAACTCATCACTGGCCCAGAGCCTCTGTGCTCTTTGATTGGCTCCTCAACTGGAAACATGGCTTCATCCAGCCAAACAAATGGCCCATGAGGAACAGGAGGAGAGTGCTGGCAGGACCGCTGGTAATGTTGAGGGAAAACATCTTGAGTCTTGTCCATGCTTTAAAATCTGATGATAACTTCACTGTTCATTGCGGTTGGATTCTCTATAGAGTTTGTCACTGTCAGAATTATTTGACATCAAAATAATGAGAAAAAATAAGTTGTGGCGTTTTTTTTTATGTGCAGTTGTAAAAGTTTTATAAAATAGACAAATGTGTGTTAGCCAGCATTCTGATATCCTCCAGTCCTCATTAAAATTTCGGAAGATTATTTCTACATTCAGATTTGACTTTAGCAGTGAGGTTTAATTTCTGTATTCAGTCTTAATCACACAGCACTAAGCACTGGCATTATGCACAAGCTATAAATAATATACAGTTTCCCTGTAAAATAAGTCTATTGAATGGCAGCATAATCATTTCTCTCTGAAAAGAAGAATATCTTGCGCTTTCCTTCTTTTCTTAGGAAATGGAAATTAATGTGAAATCATTTTGTTTTTACTGCAACAAGCTTTGTGAAAATAAAAAAATCTACACTAAATCATTACCTAATGTAGGATATTATTTTTGCTTTTTATATTTTTATGTGTTATCCATTTTTTAGTAAGGCCGGAACCACCACATATTTTCATTTTAATCCAACACCTTCTTTAAGAGATATGCGGTGGTTCTTTCTTGTTCTCAGGTTGTCAGGTTGAGAGCGCACACAGCACATGAGTTGGAAGGCCAGACACACAGACAACTGTGTTAATTAAAATGTTCATGGGAGGTTTGCCAACCAAGAGGAAATGCCATTAAGGCTACAATGAAATGAGCAGGAATTCAGTATGTGAGTGTTATTTCTGTTCCTATAATTTCTCAGTTGTTAAGCCAGAATCTTTTCCAGAAACATCTACTGCCGTATAGGGAGACTGGGGCTAGTTGTCACACGTTTATTAAAGTGAATATTTCTCAGTGTGAGTTTATTTTTGAAAGTCAGTATCTCTGTAGGTATACACTCTAAAGACTAACTTTTGAACATTTCCACCATTTCCACAAAAAAACACAACAAAAAAACATACCAACTGGTTGAACATAACCAACCAGGTGGTTGAACATAACCAACTGGTGGGTCAACGTGTGTAGCATAGAAACAGCAAACATTTGAAAGGTAATGTATATCATTGGTTAAAAAAAGTCATTGTTTGACATTGTGTCATTGTAGTGACTCTTTTTCTAAAAACTTAAAAAGACCAACTGCAGAAGTATTGAGGCCATGATCAGCCAGCGCCAGCTTCAGTGGTTGGGACATGTGATAAGGATGCCCGCATGTCGGCTGCCACCTTGAGGAAGTGTAAGATCAGACCTGAGGGCCTAGAGAATGTTGCTGCTGACCGTGCCATCTGGCGACAGCTGTGTAGAGATGGGGCTCGTACACTGGAGTTGGAGAGGACAATCAGAAGACAGCAGAAGAGAGCAAGGAGAAATACAGCCTTGGCTGCCACCGCTACCACCACTATCACATATGCCCCACCTGCAATAGAGCTTGTGGGTCCAGGATAGGACTGTTCAGCCATCAAAGTTCTCATCGTTAAAGGCGTGGACGTCGTCATCAGATTTCGATGGACAACCGAAGAAGGAAGAAAAGTAGGTATCTAGGGGTTGTAGTGACACTTGGGAGCCCCAAACACCTCTGATACTTCAGAAAAGGCCCATGAGAATTGGCTAGTGGAATTTGCATATCACTCCCCCGGACATACGGGTATTAAAGGAGATGGCTTGTATCGACTCATAAAGATTTGTTCTTCGGAGCCAAGAAGACGCGTCTGTGATTCTCTCTCCATTCACAACTGCCTGGAAGCTTTGTTGGGTTCCTATGGCGCATTTCAGCTAAGTGCAAGAGAGTTCCCCTGGGTGTCTCAACAAGCAACTAGAAACAGAAATTATCTGCAAAAAATCTCTACAAATAGAGTTTCACTATAAAAGATAAATTTCCTCTAAAAGAGCAAACAGGGACGAAAAACGCTTAAAAAAAAAAAAAAAAAAACTTTCTCGCCTGTGTATTTCTGGATGCTGTCAACACCTGCCTCTATCAGACGGTCACTATCGCTGCTGCAGTTTGTGCCTTGCCCATGCTGGAGCAGCACTCATTGCAAAAGCGTGTCCTTGGGAACATTGTAGCCGTGACTTTCATGCTTTTCTAAGTAGAAAGTCACCTTGGTGGCTCCCTGTCCTAGTCCTTTTACCAATGGAAGAATTTCTACCGGGGCGAATCCTCATGGACCTTCCATTCCTCAGCACGCTCCCAGTCAAGTTCATCGCTCAAGATGAGGATGAGTTGTCAGTCGCAGAATCTCACCTGTGCCCCACCAACAGGTGGTTGCGCAGACTGAGTCTGAAGCTGAGATGGATGTTGTGCTTGCACGGGCTACCGCAAACATCAGGCTTGAATGGTTTCCTCCTGCACCGAGCATTTGCGGTTAAATGATTGGTTTCTGGGTTTTCTGCCCCAGTTTCTTTCTACCCGGAGGTGCACGAAGAGCCCACAAAGTCTTGGAAGGTATCTTTTTTACTGCCAGAACACGCTTCACAGGTTCTTTCATCGTTCTCACTACCCTCAACAGTGGATCAGCCAGGGATTACTCCAACATCCAAGTTGGGTGGGCGATTGTGGTGCTCCTGTGCCCACAAGACGGCACCACCTAAAGGAACCGTCCGAGACTCCTATCCAAAGCCAAGCCAAGTCAAGTCAAGTCAAGTCACCTTTATTTATATAATGTTTATACAATACAGATTGTTTCAAAGCAGCTTTACAGTGATAGTTGGGAAATAATGCATTTCGATTAGTTTTTCTGTTCAGCTGAAGTTAGTTCAGTGGTGATTTAGTTCTATTGTAAAGATCATCAATTATTAATTTCATCTATAAAGCATAAGTACACGTCATCCATGACAGCAAGAGCTTACAGTGCTGCTGGACAGGCCTCCTCCGTCCTGCATGCCACAGACATGCACAAAAGTGATCCCGACCCAATGCTTTCTCAACACCCCATCTTCCAAAGCGGCCTATTCGGCAACACCTTGTAGGACTTTTGCCCAGCAGTGGTGGTAAAAAAAAACAATACAAAAATGACAGAGGTGAAAGAATACAGCAGTGCGACCTGGCCGCCAGCCTAAAGAGCAGGCTGCCGAGGTTCCACCCATCTGCCCATCACCAACGTCCTTCCTCAGTGGAGCTGCCTGCTCGCCAAACAACGCTGAGAACCCCAGATTTAAAGTTACATCTGACTCTCGCTCTCAGCCATACATTGAACTCTGGCATAAGTATTATGGATGCAAGCCTATTGCTTCCTTGTGCTCGGCTGCAGTACACCAGCAGTAGGGGAAATCCAGTGGTTTTGAGGATGCAAAAACCCAGAGGAGCTGCCTGCTCGCCAAGCAGCACTGAGAACCTCAAACGGGCTTCAAAGCGTCCCTGATGAGTGACTGATTTGGTGCATCTGACTCTCGCTTTCACAACAGCCATACATTGAGCACTGGCATAAGTATCATGGAGGCAAGCCTATTGCTTCCTTGTACCCACAGGCGGGGAAATGCAGTTGTTATGAAGAAGCAAAAAACAGCTTCCTCGTCTTGCCTCGACTTGCTAGGTGTTTTGCTGGCCCTACGGAGGAATCGGCCATTGATCCAGGGTAAGCATGTGTCAGGCTGGACGGACAACACAGCGATGATAGCATATAAGTCGCCAATGCGTTTACGCTCACATCGCATGTCATCGATTTGACCGCCATCTCCTCCTTTGGAGTCAGCAGCGACTGAAGTTGACAGGTGACACTTAAAGGAGAGTGGAGACTCCATCCCTAGGTGTTCCTACTGATTTAGGTCTACCTTTGTAGAAGCACAGGAAGACCTGGTTGCTCCCCAAGAATCCTTCCATTGCCTGCCATGGAAGACCCCTCTTGGCAAGGACTAGCTGGCACACAGCAAATATGCGTTTTCCCCAGACACTGTGCAAAGTCAGGGAGGACAAAGAACAGGTTGTGTTGGTTGTGCCATACTGGCCCACCAGGATTTGGTTCCCGGAGCTCACAGCTAACATGTAAATCACATGTAAATCAGCTAACATGTAAATCACATGTAAGCTCACATGTAAATCATTTGAATGTGCTGATTTGCTGCTCAAGACACAATTCTTATTATTATCAATATTGAAAACAGTTGTGCTATATTTTTGTTTTTAGGATTCTTTAATAAATGAGAAGTTAAACATAAAAAAATTAAAAAATAGAAATGTTTTGCAATATTATGAATGTCTATCACATTTGTCACATTCAATCAATTTATTGCATCCTTGCTGAATAAAAGTATTCATTTCCTCCTCAAAAAATATCTTACTGACTTCAGACCTTTCAGTGGTAGTATGTAAATTGAGTAGAATAAAAACATATCCTTTAAAACACATGCTAGCACTGTTAGATAAATCAGCCTTTACTACATTGAATAACATACAATGATTTTTTCTCAGGAAAAAAACATGCAAATATATTTTGGAAAACTTTGTTGCCAGAGGTCTAAATCACATTCTCGCTTTTGGCACACAGATTCTGTTAATGTGAAAGGATTTTAGCTTCTTGAAAAAGATGCTGGCTGCATCAAAACAATTTTCTGAGGAATTCACGTAATATAGAACTGACAATTAGAAGTATTATGTCCACCATCTGTTGCTTATTGTGTAGCTGCTAGCTTCATAAACCATGGCAATGTTTGAGAACCATCTTGAGCAAAATAAGTGAATATTCATCCCTGCATACTGAGAGAAAATCACTGTCACTGAGTTCATCATTGCAAAGATTATGTGTTTGGATGGAGATATAGAAATTGTCAATGTCAAAAGGCTGAAATGTTCTTAGTTACAACTAAGTAATAAAATGTCATTGAACGTTTTATTATTATTATTTTTTAAGCAATTTCACTTAGTGAAAACTAGTTTTCCACTTGGATGGCTATACCAGCAGCCCAATGCAATTTAATTTGACATAACAGTGGGTGACAAATTGATCTACATTTTGTAATTGTTGCAATGATATAAAAAAAAGAAAAAAGACAAGAAAGAGTGATATAAGCAATGACATTTTCAGAAAAGTATGTTTGAAAGGAAAGCTGTCAACTGTATCGTGTGTCCTCAGGTCCTCGATGCCTTTTCTACAGGGAGCAACTTCAGTTCACCTGTCACAGTTAGTACCTGTTAGTCTAAAGACAGGCCACAGGATGTCAGTCAGCAGTTCACAAGTGACAGAGACGAATACTGCACTCCCTCTGTTCTCAAAGCATACTGAGGAAAGCTGTCTGTATGATTTGGACAACCTTTTCATTCGCAAAAGACAAACCATCCATCAACAATTAAGAGACAGATAAATGTCATTCAAAACAATCAAATGGCTGCAAGGTTTTCTGAGATCCTATTATTGACAGTATAATATTTCTGTATATTTACATGTTGACATGACGTTACTGACATGTTGATCTAGATATATCTACAGTGTAAAATACACATTTTAAAACATATATTGATCTCTGTTCACATACACACAAAAAAAGGGGTTCTTCAGTGGTTCTTTGGGGTGGTTGAGGTGCTATATAAAAATAATCCATTAAGCCCCTGTATAATTATTTAAAAGGTTCTTTAACTCTCTCTTAGTCTCTTAGTTTATTTGGGGAAAGGATAAAAAAAACAACATTAAAATACAGTGTTGGGAACCATGTTATCTTCTGGAAATACAATTTGACCCTGAGGCCCCCCGATAAGGAAATATTCCAGGACCCCCAAACAAAACTTTTTGACCTCAGAAAAGCATAAAAGTGATTCAAAACAGCTTTTGCCATTGTAGTAAATTCCCATTCATAGCAAACATATGAAAGTGGAGTAACAGATCTAAAATCTAAGGAGGAGAAGGGGGTGGTTCTATGGTTCTACATAGCACCATTTGACAAAGGTGCTGTATAGAACCTTTAAAGATAGGTGCTATATAGCAATTAAAGTGATTACAAGCCAATGAACCACTTTTAGTGCTATTTAGCACTATTTTTGTTAAGAGTGTAGATGTTTGTATGAAAGGGGGCCATCAATATCAGTTTGATAACAACATTTTTGCATTTGACAACATTCTCATGCTGCAATATGAGCATTTTTTCCCAATGAAATGGCAGATAGGAACAGGTGCCATGGGTCATGTATCCTCTGACTTTCTCAGGGTTGGTAGGTTGCTAAGCAGGTTGGTTAACCTGTGGCGCTGCGAGAATGAGACCAAACTGTAAAATATTACTCCTAGAACCAGAAAACATTCATGCGCATATACTTCCCACTGATTTTGAGAGAAGTGGAATCTTAATAAAAAATATGTATTATTTGTATCTTTACCAAATAGCCATGTAGCTCTCTTTTAGGTTAGGTATAAATAATTTGCTAGATATAATCAATGATATACTGTATATAAGTATTATATATAAAAAATTACATTCAAATATTTATGTTTATGGCCTATTTACTACTATAATTCCTCTCTCAAAATAGGCATTTTTGGTCCAATTTGCGATACTGTGATGCATTTTTTTACCTTATCAATCAAATCATATGCAACATTGCGAGTGTTATTTATTTTTTATTTATTTATTTTTTCATGAAAACATTTAATATGGCAATTTTGCTGGTAACTGATTGATAATATTCTAGGAACATTTTAGGTATGTTAAGCAAATCTATTTGACATAAAGCTGAAGGAAGGTCTCTGTGTGATAAAATACATTCTAGCTTTTTTGCTTCAACTGAACTTCCTGGAAACCAAAAATCGTTAGCTGGGTTTTGCAAGTACACTGTTCTCATTATAGCATTTATAATGCCTTCTTCAAGTGTACTGCCCATACTGTTACATTTATTAAGACCTGGTAGAGGCTTTTCATTCAACTTTCTGATCTATTGGTAAAAACAATGCAATATATTCCTAAATGAAGCTATAGAAACCAGTGAATTTGCTCAAGATGTAGTTTTGTTTTTCTGGTCGTTTTGTGAGGTCATGATACATCGCTGTGGGTCTCATAACTCAGTGTGAAATAAATATTGGAGATGTGTGGGACATGTATTCACAGCATGGCGTCTCTACGAGTTATAGCACCTTAACATTTCCCAGTCCTAATGCGGTTCATGTCTGATGGTTTTAACTGTGACTGTCTCAATTAATGCATCTTCAGTCCTTTAATGTATCAGCTTTTACTGGTACTAATACACGCTCTCTGTGCTCTAATGTCATATTTACTGGAAGCCCGTCAGTGAAGAGACGCCACCATCCATCTCTCTTAGATCCCTCTATCACTCATCCCCAGGGGGCCATTTGGTATCAATACCATGCATTATAGTCATTGAGCCGGGCGGCTTTTTCTTTTATTGGCATGACTTCAACTCAGAATGTTAGAATGTTCTTGTCAAAGTCCATTATAGTTCAATGCTTTATTAAAAATGCTGATATGGGGTAAAGTGGCTGGTTGCCACTTGCTGCTTTTCTTTGAGCAATTGTCCATTGGCTGAGTGAAAGCTCTTTTCAGACCAGCTGCTGAAACGGTCTTGTTAGTCACTTGGTGAGATTGTTCATTAGCCGTTGAGGTGAGAAAAAAATGTAGCGGAATAAGAAACAGAAAGAAAAGGCGCTGTCTATTCCTGTTGATTGTCTCACATAAGAATGCAATCAAGATGGAGTGTTATTCTTTAGGCATCGAGAGTGTGTGTGGCAGTGGGGAGGGTCGAGAGTGGGCAGGGGAGTTGGGGATGATGGTTATGGTAGGTTATATTTCTACAATCGGTGGTTCTTCACTGGAAAAAGACTGTTGGAGTTTTTTTTCCCTTGCTATCTCACATCCGAATGTAAGATTGTATGTAATTGGGGTGACGCTTTTTGTGTGAACTCCTATAGGTAAGCTCATTAAACCATAATCCAGCAGTAACACACTCGGCGGGTGACCTGATAATTGAGCTCAAGTGATAATCAGGTTAGACATGGTGCACCACGGGCACGGATCTGCAGTAGGGCTACTGCTCACTCCTTTGAAGAGGGCAGAGAAGGTTTAGAGAGAGACTAGGAAAAAAGGAGGTTGCACTTTCGCGAGTGCCAAGGCATCGCACCACTTAATGACGAAACCGCAGAGACTGAAGTGAAGATCTTGATTATGCAGATGAGAGCATTCCTGCTATGACAGCAACAAATCATACCTTCCTGTTAATTATCCATAGTTTCAGCAGCTGAATAATGCCAGCGTCGTATTCGCTGCCAGCCACAATTTGTCTCCTCCTTGTTTGTTTCTGAGTTGAATGTAGAAAATGTTGTAATGTCAAAGCGTATTTGTGTGTAAGAGTAATGCCCATTACCATAATAGCATAATAACGTCCATTAACATTTTCAGAATTGCAACTGGACCAGATAAAACGTCCTAATGAAGGCTTTAGCAATTAGGAAAATGGATTGGCCACCAATAAGATTGTTTACATGGCTGCCTCCGTTAATGAAATTGTTATCCCAGAGGCTGCAAACATTGACGCTTCTTAATCATTGCGAAAGCAGGGCGCAGGCACAGATCGTCAAACAAGAACTGAAGGTAACTTTTGCATCTGTGAACATAAGTATCTTTTACACATCTGATTTAGTTCAAACTCGATTAGGGATGTGAAAAACGAGTTGACTAATCAACCTTGAAGTCGCAGCGAAACGGAAATAGCGACAGATATTTTCTTATGTATTGTGATGCATGTCTGAGTGTAAAAGATTATCAAAAAAAAAAAGTTGGTTCTTATCTATCAGTTGTTGATTGGATGGAGGTAGATCTTAATATGAGCTTGAGGTTGATTGTAAGAAGGGGACGGGACTTAGACTAAATGATTGGAGAAGTCCGGCATACATCGGCAGAGAGAAGTCTGTCATTTAACTGGAAGCAGGGCCTTTATAACCGTAACATCCCTATATGTTAGTCCACCAAGACAGGCAGCAAAAGACTAGCTCTATTGGATCTAGATAAATTGTCACTCACCTGAAGGGAAACCAATTAATGTCACCATTTCACGGTATATTTGTTTCACCTTCAGAATGTATAAAACGATAGGGTATGAGAAAAATGGCACCCGACTGACGTTAAGACTTAAGATGACGCTGAAATGAACACATCCTCCGGGGGCTTCTACGCAAAAGGATACAGGCTCATAATGTAGGTTTTTGATTTCATCATCTATTTTGGAGTGATTGTAATGTTTTCTAAAAATAAACCCATTCTGTTGATCAGCATTATATCGGGATAGATCATCTGCCGTTTTTTTCTGAGTTTGAAAGAGTGTGAATGCAATCGATGCATCCAGACTGCCAGACTCTTTGAATTCACTGTGCACATACAATGAATGACATTGCGTCATGAGTTGACTAGCAAAATACTAACGTAAAATAAAGACGTTTGTATTCAAAGTCAAAGAACAGTAGAGCAGTTTTTTTTTTTTTTTTTTTCAAAAAACTACCTTAAATAGTTCCTCCACCTTACACCTTCCCCAGCTCTACCTGTATAGATTTGCTACGGGTAATTCATGTACGCTATATTGTACAGTGGCAGCATGTCTTACTTGCTCACAGCAGCGTGTTGTGTATGTTTTGGGCAGTAGCAAGTCCTGTACTTTCTCTGCAGCAATAGCCAACAACTATGCTAAACACTACAGAGTTGTCATGACAGAACTGTCTGTATATCTTCTAAATTCAGCTGATGTTTACTGTCTGCTGTGAGTTTTCAAATCATAAATACGGGAAAATGTTTTGTTTTCTTTTTTGGCAATGTAATGTTGTCTTTTTTTCCATTTTACTCTATAAAGCAGGCAAAACTGTTTGTTATCCCAAAATTTGTATTGATTTGTAAATGTAAATAAATTATTGAACAAATTACAAAAAAAATAATAATAATCATAGCTATGGCCATGATAGCACCTTTAACAAACAAATAAGAGATGGTCCAGATGACCTTTCATTTTTTTTGTTTTTGTTTTTTTTAGTGTTGACCTTAGTTCAAGTTTGATCAATGTAAAAAAATAATAACTGCTTTTTATCAGAAGGGGTGTGGCATCCAACATACATTTTTCCTATAAATGTCAAATGTCTAACCCACCCTGACTGGAGGATCCAGTTATGAAATTTTGATAAAAAATTGTGAGGTAAAAAGAAAATACGCATACATGGATGAAACAATAAAAATAAGATCATGGATATTCATGGATTTTCATTTCATGATGACAAAAGTGCAGTGCTTATGCAATGGCTAAAGTGCTAATCTTGGCAAGTTTTTTTTTTATTTTATTTCATAAATGATAATGAAGATGAGACTAAGCGTCTTTGTTAAAGTTGAAAAAGAGACATTTTCAGAGAATTTTATTCAAGCTTAAATTAATATATAACATGTTTAAATATTTGGTTAAATTGTGATTTGTGAGTAAACTTTACTAAATGAATATGAAACAACAATATTGACTACATTTAAATAATATTTTCGTCAAAAGGCTTTTTGTATTTTTTATGAATATATAATTTAAATTTTATATTTTTTTGTTGTCATATTCATTAATTTAATTAATTACATTTAAAAAAAAAACAAAATATGTGTCTAAATATTTTTGTCTGTAGTGTTTTATTTGGAGACACATTTAAAGATGCAACTTTTACAATATTTTTTACAGTAGCAAGCTGTCTAACATTTAAAGCAGAGCATTTAAGCACTGCCGCTAAAAATATGAAAAAATCTAAACTTGTCAACCTCATCCAACAACCAATTAGTGAACCCTCATGACCCCTTCCTAACCCCAACCTCGGAAGTTTCAATTGTTGCGACAAAACTTGAATGGTAAATGCACTTTGGCACAGCAAGAGATGCCACTCAAGCATGAGAAACGGCATTTAGCATTGCAGCGAGTTTTACACTTGGAGCCATGTCAGAATGGGCGTCGTACACGCTTGAGCACTAATGGGCTACCCCAGAGTGCTAAGCCAATATGAACGGCATCCATATTCACGGCCGCTGTTAATCACTGACGTGGCTGCGGCCATATTTCAGCGCTGGCCCTTTCTGCCCCAGGAATCTAATCCCGCCGAGGGAGGGAGATTGATGGATGCAGGGGGGAAGCCTAACCGAGCAAGCCCTGCCAATGCAGCCTCTCTCTCTCTCTCAGGTTCTTAACACAAGACATACGTTTCCTTCCATGGACAACTGCCAACCCTTACCCACCTCTTCCTCCGGCCATAAATGCAGCGTCTTTACAGAAGGGAACTACCTGTGTGGGGGCAATAAAGCTCATTCCTTTCAAACGTAATCAGACGCAGACAGAAAGAAATGCCCTCAATCCAATTGACTTGAACAACTGAAGCACACTGACTAATCCATTTCACAGTTCATTTCTGTCTCCCTGGATACCCGGAGCAGCGCAATTACGAGAAATAGAGAAATTATTACAAATGGTTCCTTTTTGGATGGCACTGAGAAGACACGAATGCATGCAGGAAGGGGAATACAATTCAAAGAGATTAACGCAGCTCGGTTTTCCCAAGCACAATAATTCTCTCTCTGTCTTCAGCGGGGTCACCATTGTACAGTCTAAATCATTTCTTATCAGGGCCAAACAGCCCCCCTGACTCCTGCGGTGTCATCAGCGACCTGTTGTGTGAATCATACATTTCTCAGAGCCACAGACCGGGTTCTCTGTAGGTCGGGGTAGTGTACACATCTGATTTTTTTTTTAATCCAGATGGAAGAGAACACTGTTGGGGAGTAAGCTAATTTAAGCATCTTGTTAATGTTCTGCAGCAGTATTGCAGTTATTGTTTGATCTAATTTGTGTTAAAATACAATATTAAGTTATGTTCGATCAAAGCTAGCTAAGAAAGTAAATGCTTCAAAGGTAAACATTTAAATGCAGTGTAGTACTTTATATGTACATCGCTATTATTAAAACAGAACTAAATATTTTTAGCTGGATAACCACACAGACTGGGGTATTACTTGCATAGCAATTTTTTTCGAAATGTTATTTTCCAGTGTGGAGCCATTTTACAATGTGATTTGGGTTTAGCGCAAACCCTGCCCTGCAGCTGATTCTAAAGATTTCTTCTAAAGATGTAGATCACAGTTCTGATTGCAACGCTGAAACAAATTCTAACTCCGTCCTAACCCACACATTAACCAGTATTGAGTTGGTAGGTAGCACATTCTGATGGATGGCATTGTTTGTATGATGATTTTCAGTGACAATGAGCCTTGTCAATGGCTTTTCTGGTGCAAACTACATTTTTCCGGGCACTTAACTGTGTGTTAATTGCAATTAAATGAAAATTTGATTAGTTGAAATTTGTGATCAATGCAATAATCTGAACTTCAGTTTTTTTACCCACAAGTAGGAATTAAGTACAATTTTACATGTAGTGTATTTAAATGGAATATGAAAGTTAAAATTATGATTTTAGTTTTAGTATGTTAGTCAATACATCAAAATATACTTATTTCTTTCAAGCACAACAAAATATTTTATTTCACATTTACAAAGCACACTTTATAAAGTGTCATGAAAGTATGCTCTCTTTAAGTACACTTTAGTGGCCTTTTATTTTATTAATATATAATATTATCTGCAAGTACAGTTTTTTCATATACTGTGTATATATATATAATGTAATTTTTGGCGAGAATGTTGTTATTTAGAACTCAAATATGCAATTCGTATATAAACATAGCGCCTATTTTACAATTTGTTTAAAAGCTTTGCAGATCTGACCTCCAGACCGTCAGCAGCCATTCAGCACTCATGTACCCGCAGAGAACAGCTTCATCTTGGCCAGTCCTTCAGTAATTTGCCACTGGCGTATGAACATGAGATATAATTCATTTGAGGTATATTAAACAGGACATCTTTGGTCTTATTGATCTATTACTTGTTCCAAAGCAAAATGATTTGGCTAAGTTTGGCATAGTTTCACAACTTTATATTTTTATTTAACTGAAATCTGTAGGCTGCTAAAAAGCTGCATTGCACTTTTGACTGAACTGTTTGCGTGTGTTTATTTCACACTCGCAGCCATGCGATATGGCTATATTTCAGCGCGCTGTGATTACCTAAGGCCGAATTACATTGTTACGAGTGTGATATTGCTCATTTATATACTATATATATATATATATATATATATACTAAGCACACTTTTTTTTAACTAGGGTTGCCAACACATACGCATAGGTCATCCAATAACACAAGTTGTTCATGACACAAATGTCACTAAGGAAGAACTTGGGTTGCACCGACGGTTTTTATGAAATTTGATTTCATTAAAGAAAAAAAGAGTGTCAAATGCAAAATCCTGGAGTGGAGTAATAATAGAACTCTGTATTTATAAAGTAGACATTTCTGTCACTCCACTCTGTGTCAGTCTTTTTTCTTTTTTTGGTGACAATATTGATGCTTTAGCTTCGTTTGGAATTTATTTCATTAGCAGAGAAAAAAATATAATACTATAAAATATACCATATTACTCCATATTATCTTTTTCAGCACTGAAAATAAGCATTATTGTGATTACCAGTGGCCTCTGTGACTTTTTACTGTATGTGACTAAAAGCATCATACCTGACAGATGCTTTAAATCCAATTTGGCACAAAACAGTGTAACTGTATATCAGTATAGAAAAACAATATGTGTCATGCAGATATTTCACAACATATTATGTCCGTCTTCCCCCTGTTCAAAATAGCTTTAAAGGAAATGAATATTCTTGTTATTTTCAGTTCCTTTGTCTGCACAGGTCGCAGCAAGAAACTCTCTACCGATAAGCGAAACCTTTTGTCACACCCCCTCTTTCCGTCATGCTCACAACTCTGAGACCCATGCAGAGACCCATACCTGCTGAGTATAACCTCTGCCATAAACCAGCTTTGTGGTTTAGAGCCTTTGTACCACCTGCAGGAAGTATGTTTTCACTTGAGCCCATGCACCAGAGAGCACAAATCATATATGAATAAATGTCACCCATATATTACTAAACCGCAAGCCAGAAGGACTGTAATTGATTTGTGGTATAAATTAAATAAATAAGTACATGCGTGCATAAACAAACAGACTCATATAGCCATATGTTCCATCTACGGTGCATATCATTTTTTCCTATAACTCTACTGTTTGATCAGCAACCCTGAATAAATATAAGAACTTACAGAGAGAGGAAGTGCTGAGAGTTTCTCTTATCTGAGTTTGTAGCTTGTTGGATTTAAATACATCAACGGTAAATGAAATCGAATGTTTCCCGATGCCTGTGCTTGGAGGAAATGGATTTCTTGCTTGCTGTCACTTTTTTCTCCCAAAGTCAGACAGCAGTTTTTGTGACTCTTGTCTCCTTCCTTCTAAAAGATTTTAATTTATGCATGAAGAACAAGGAAGCCCAAGAGACAAAATATCACAATGATAATCATTTGTATTAAAGTTTAATTATCAACCTAATTATTCAGGGGTTTATCGCCCCCCTTCCCCCCAGCAATGCTTCGGTGTAATCAAGTTGACTAGATTATATCCGTGACAATAATGTGCAAATTTGGTCGAATTCACTTCTCACAGATTGCTGTAATAACTTCAAGTCGGCTAATTAATTACCCGAGCTGTAGTATGATTCATTTAGCTGCCATTTTTATTTGGATTGTTCTATCAGGTGTGTCGAGCTAAAATGGATGGGTACCTCATGTGAATAAATCATGGCGTACATAATGCAGGACAAACAAACAAAAAGAGCTTGTCATCAGGAAGATGAGATGTCTTTGAGAGCTACTGATCCAGTACTTTGGCAGCCTGCGATTATTGTAAATTATACCCCTGGAATCCTTGCTGTGCAGAATTAGAATTGGTTCAGTGTCTAAATTGGACTTTGCAATCAGAATTTTGATTAAGCTTGATATTGTGTCTGCAATTAGAACTTCAATGATTCAGAATAAACAAAGGTGCAGAGAAAGTAGCGCTACCACAAATGGGGAAAAAAAAAGTATTGTGCTAATATTTTCAGTAGTGCAATCAACAATATTCCCCAAATAAATCTGCTCTCGGGCCAAAATAATATTTTTCTTAACCACTGTCTGCTCCCATCAAGCAGACTTAGTGAGTAGAGGGAGCACCAGGGAAATAGGGAAATTGTTTTTAGATTACATTTGGGCGGAGTTGGTTCCAGTCTTGCCTTTCTCGCTCCCTCTGAGGTGAGACCGTGGTCACTTTTCATTAGCTCTGAACTTCCTCACGCAGAACAAGTGTTAGTGAGGAAACGTGCCCTGACATTATGCCTGATCTGAAGTGTAAAATGTAGCTTTTCCACCCACTGAGAAGTCATTTATCAGGCTGTCTGGAGGCTTAGTGGAAGTGGAACATGAGTGTAAAGTTTGATGGACTTCATTAAACATTAAAAAAAAAAGAAACGTGAGAGCAACATGTCAGGAGTTATTAATTACTCTTAAGGTGATTTGTCTTCAGACTCCCACAATCCATCTAAATTAGACTCATTTAGGTAAATCTACCAAGTAAACAAGTTTAATTTGTCTAAATGACCCTCTATTTGTGTATGTAGCCTGTATCAATTTCAAGTGTTATATCCCTTTGTATGTTCCCTCATCCATTGTTAAGCAGTTACTTAACACGAAGGGAGATCATCGGAATTGACAGGAAGTTAACATTAAACTTGTTTAATATGCTTTCTACAATGCATAAACAGAAAACAAGGCAAGTCATGAGAAATCATTGTTTCTGTAATCTGAATGGCAGCCACTTGTTCACTTGTACATGACATTTTTATGACATCTAAATTTTCCACATTGCTTTCAGAATGGGTCAGGATTTGAATATTACTTTAGATTTCCAGTTCGCTAATGCACTTTTCCTGGTTACAAATAGCAAGCTGTTCAATTTGTGGGCAAACAGTTTGGTGTCAAAAACAATCCTGTCTTTATCGCATGCAGTATCTTGTTGGTTAGTTCCAGTCCTTCAGTCTGATTGGTCAATAGTTGTGCTTAATCAAAGACCTTATTTATAGGAAGACAGTGCACTCCGCTTACTTATGAATGGGAGAAAGTGCAACTCCCAATATGGCGAATAATCCCCGCCTTCTAAATGAAAGAGCCAATCGTTGATTAGTAGTCATCGCATCACTGCAGCTATCTCCGGTTGCTATAGAAACAGGCAGTGTTCTGAGATGCATGTTTAGGATTGCACGTGTGCATTAGCTTTGTCCAGGCTGAAAAAGAGTTTTTTGTCATAATTCGAGCGTTTAGAAACCACATTTATGAGACCGTTGTTGTCAGATTTCATTGGAGATTTTTAAATATGAAATGTAATCGTAAGGTTGCCGAAATTTGATGTTTCCCCATTCAAAAAGATAGGAGCTGCATGCCTGAGAGGCGTTTCAAAGATGGCTGCCGAGTGAAATGACTTTTCTTAAAGGGACTTTGGTTTTATGCTATGACCGCTTCACCTAGCGGTTCTGTGTATCATTACACAACACCCTTAGTAACCACTCTTAGCAACGTAAACATATGTTTGCTCTCATTGATTTTGTTAATTCAAGCACTGTAGGCCTATTATGTAGAGTATTGTGAGAGAGAGATCGAGTGAGCGAGTATCTGCCTTTAGATATAGCATTTTCTCTCAGTTCTGTCCTAGGTTCATAATATTTCAAAAATCTGTTTAAATGTCTTCTGCGATATCTTGTCCTTTTACCAGTTAATGGGTTTTCCCATGCCCTGACACTGACAGCGCTAGTCAAAGCATTTGTCAAGTGCGTTTTACTCCTCCAGTTTCAGTCGTTTCAATATAAAAGTCTTTGCTATACTGACTGACTAGTAAAGACAATCTTTGCCGTCATCTATTGGCGTAATAATGTAACTTCTGTAGCTGTTCATGGTCAGGGGCTATTTTTTCCAGTGGAAGGAAGGCTTTTAGTGATTTTAGTGTATTGTGTGGTGACCATTTTATAACAGCAATAAGGTACTCGAGGCTAGTGCTGAATAAGTCACTGCTGAAGGGGTTGCAGGCACATAAGTTGCTACATAAGGACTACAGAGGTTGTCTGATTTGTCCTTATTTAGGCATTCTAAAACAGATAAAAAGTCCCCAAAGAAACCCAAAGATCTAATGCTCTTCCAGGTTTTGGGACTACATTATCCCAGCTCTATATCAGTGGATCTCTGTACAGTGGTGATATGTAACACACAACAGTATGCTAATCCTGTTGTTCTCTGAAACCTCTGGTTGTAATATGGTTATATTAATTGAAATAACACTTTGAAAAAAAACAAATCAATACTATATCATGGAACAAACATGGTCACCCTTCTGACCCATGGAAAGTCAGGTCTTTGAGGTTTCATCTAAAAGCAATTTCTTGCAAGGTCTGGGAAATGCAAAGCCAGCTTTATCCAGCTTGCTCTGACGTTCTCGTTTTAGTGGAAGTCAAGGCCCTGCACTTTGTTCTCTTGGAGGACATGATATTGATCTGGGTTGGTGTCAGAGTAAACTCGACTGTAATGCTTCAAAAATGAACGTGTGGTTTACTAAGTCAACACTTTCAGTAGTTCTGTTAGAACTTTTGGATTTATTTCAGAAAGGGCCCATACATCTGTAGAGTAAATCAATTGCACCTTGGGCAGGTTATTAAACGGCGCGAAGAAACGCTTCTGTGATTCCAGACATCATCATTATTTCTGCCAAAAAGAAACAAACATTTGTTCTGGGTTTCTGGAAGAGGCCGGCTATTTCTGCTTTGCAAGAATACATTCTTTTTGAAACCCAGGACACATTTGTTTTCTTCAGGTCAGCCTCAAAATCATTTTACATCACTGTCCTCCCCAGTATCCATGCATGAGTATGTATTACAACATCTATAGCAAACGATTCAGAGGGAGTACCGACTTTTCCAGTGCTTTTAAAGATATAGTTCATCCTAAAATACAATTTCTGTCACTATTTCTATCTCATGTTATTCTGAACATGACTTTCACAAAAGGAGATTTTTTTGTGAAATATGAATAATTCATTAGTCACCCTTTTCCATGCAAGGAAAGGACTGAAAAGTCCCATTAAAATATCATAAAACTAGTCGATACAATGTTTGTGCAATTTTTTTTTAACGTTTTCTAAAACCATTAGGATAGCTTTTGTGGGAAGACATAAGTCATTTAAGTCATTATTTCTACTTGCCGTGTTCATTAGGAGAGAAGTAAATTTATTGTGCGATTTTTAAACAAAAAATGTTGTGTGTGTGTCTATTTCAGTCTTTTCATCACTTTATGCTATATTGTATGACTTTATACCACTTTTATTTTGATTTTACAGTGCTTTGGAGTCATTTTTGAGGCTTGAATGTCAAGGAGACTAATTGCATGGAAAAGAGTGATCAGTACAACACAATTGAAGTCATACTGTTTTGGAACAACGTGAAGGTGAATGGACCATTTATTTAGTTTTTTGAATGGAAAACTTTTCCAACAAAATTTCTTGTTTGATTGACGTTTAAGATTTAAAAAAAAAAACAGCATAGAGCAGCGTTTGCATGCAAGCGACAAGTAAACAACAATCATACAAAACATTACCTTTTTTTCTTGAGGGTAATTGGAACCTTAATTTCTCATCTCTGATGTCCTCATTAAAACTCTCTGAACTGATTTCAAACATAACATAATCAACAATTCAGATGGAACGAAACACACCGCCGTGGCCTTCCACTGCTTGCCAAAGGGATTGGTTTCAAGATGGTGAAATATTAACGAGGGCTTGTGTTTGACACATTCACTCCGTGGCTGTCATGCTGCCCTGCTGCCAAATGCTTGGTGTACATGACTGTGTTCATCATGTTTGTTTGTGTGTGCGTGTCAGTGTATGTGCGTGTTATCTATAGTCTGGACAGACTCAGGGCATCTCAGCAGGCAACACCGTGTTCCTGTAAGCAGACTTGTGAATATAACACAAAGCTTTGAATCATGGTAGATAACAGACCAGTTCACTAACACAAGTACACGGATGCTCGGCCTTGGCTCATTTCTCAGAGCTCCACACGACACACACACAATCTACTGGCTTTCGTTTATAGGCAACAGTGCATGTCATACATTGAAAATAATCAACTGTGCAAAAACTAAAATATTTAGAAAATAAGTGCAAAACTTATTTTTCTAAAGTAACACTGTGCAACAGTGACACCAAGTTTCAGAGCAAGGCAGTGACTCTTTTGCCTTCTTTTGGGCTCATTATGTTCTCATTGAGATCTAAATCATGGTGTGAATGTGAGGGCGATCATGCTGAAATGCAGGTGATAAGCAGTGCCCCCACGGCACTCGGTGATTGCTCCATCAATGCGATATCATGTTCGCAGCGGGTGCACAAATAAGCCCGAATTGGTCAATCTGGTTGTATAGAAGTGCACTGACTAATTACAAAGTGAACAACTTGCTCACTCAAACAGCGCGACATTTGGTCTCATCCAGTTCTAACTGAACTTGAAATCATGATCTGTGAATGAGCCGGTTAGCACTCAGATGGGCTAAATTAAAGGTACTTGTGAGGATCATTACTTATGTAAAAATCCAGGGGAAAAAGATATTTAAAAATAATTTGTCAAAGAAATAGTTACAAAGGAAAGTTACACAAATATGCTTTTTACTTTATTATTTTTGCATTAAAATGAATGTTCAAAAAACTTTGTTGCTGTGACTTGTTTTTAAAAGGTGTGTTCATGCCATGTCGGATTTACCATAATTACGAGATTACAACTTGTAAACTCATCATTTCAGACTTTTACCACCTGACAGTCGTTTAAGACTGGAGCCAAGCCGTCTGGCTTAAAAAAGATCTACTCTCTGAGAAAACTAAGGACGTTTCTGGAAATTAACATTTGAACTCTCTCATGCGAAATTAGCATCCTCATCTGAGACGCAATCACACTGAGTTGATCACCTCAGTACTGTTGTAATCTACATCTCCTTACCTTCACCCCCTCTTCCCCCATCTCTTCTCTTCACATAATGAGATCATCTGAAATTCACCCAAAAATCTATATGGTTTAGTGTAAAGGTGTAAACTACCCAGGTCTCGGGCCTTAATTAATGCAAATTTCTATTGTAAGTTCATGTTTCACTGTCTTGGTCTGAGTATATAAAGAAACATTGCATAGGGCTCAGGGCGATTTGTAGTCATATCAGCCCATAATGCAGAGTGTCCTCCGACACTCTGCATTATGTATTTTTCTGAGGTCAGGAATGCATTTTTTATTCTTTATTTCAGAGCATTTGATGTTTTGTATTGATTATCTTTGGATTGATTATGTAACTTGCATGATACATTTACCTTGATAATAATAAATTGTAACATTAGATTTTATTCTGATTTACTCTGAAATTATTAACTCTAGTAGATTACGTTGCAGCCAATGTTACCGCAAATCTGCGTCCAGGGTTAAGTACATATTAGAGCTCATGTTAGATGGAGCATGGGGCATATCAGGTGAGATTCCAGATTTCTGACTTACTGCTTGACTTTAGTTAAGTTGTTATGCAGTCGCATTCGCTATAGAGGGCTAGATAAAAATACGATTGAGATAATAGCAAGCATTGGGGCGTCATTATTTCACAGTACTAGCCATAACCTTTGATTATTGCTTGAGCTTGAGCTTTAACGAAGTTGTTATATAGGAGACTGTAGGGGGCTAAACAGAATTGCTATTTAAATAATGGCAAGCATGGGTGGCCTATTAAATAGCATTAGCCATAACCTCTGACTAATGATCGGACTGGCAAGTTTATGACCTTGGAATCCGCGTAACAAAGAACGGCCGTTGCGAGACCCTAACTGTGCGTTCACACCGCTGCCGGCAAGAGTGTCAAAATTCGCTCTGGCTGCCCTGCCAACAATGCTGTAGAAAGATTTGTGGACGCTCTGAGATAGATCGAATGCCTGGTCTTTTCTTTACTTTATTTAAAGGGGCCGCAAAGCAAGCAAGCATGTTAATTGGTATTTGTGCCGACTGACCACAAGTAGGGTATAAGTTAACCTCATGAAATCTTTTAAATGTGAAAGTAAGAAATTGATCGATGGAAGGAACTTAACAATTATAGTTAATGAAATAAACCAATTAAAAGCTATTTTGTGTGGTGCTTTCAATGCTAACACATGGTTAAGTGCTAGTCTAATTTAAACATGCAGTGTATAAGAGACGTTTACTAGCCTTGGTCTATAATTAACATTAACATTCACTTGTGTGCAGCCTACATTAGTACAATAACTGTCTTGGTTTAAGTGTAGCCTTGATGCAATTGGTCAAATCTGTGTTGTTTTGGGCAACTGAATTGCTTTTCCGCTGAAATACAAGCATTCTAGGGCTAAAATGTTGCCAATAAATAGTGTTCCCTTTCGTTGAGTCACTCCGAGGAACGTCAGTGACTGACGAATGGGGGTTTCGCTTAGAAGCCAATCATCTTCGAGATCTTAGAAAACGCCCAATGCCAGAGCCAATGCATGCGTGCGGAGGTTGCCACCCTACTGGCGAAGGGTGCGATCGAGCCTGTCCCTCCAGCCGAAATGAAGTCCAAAAACCAGTGGGTTACGACCAATCCTGGATCTTCCCATCCTGAACCGATCCCTTCACAGGCTTCCGTTCAGGATGTAGACAGCGAAACGCCTTTTCGAATGCATTCGTCCAGCAGATTGGTTTGCAGTGATCGATCTGAAGGATGCCTACTTCCATGTCTCCATCCTACCTCGACACAGACCGTTCCTACGGTTTGCTTTCGAGGGGCGGGCATATCAGTACGCAGTCCTCCCATTCGGGCTAGCTCTGTCCCCTCGCAACTTCACAAAGTTCGTCGAGGCAGCCCTTGTGCCACTCAGGCAGCACGGGGTTTGTATCCTGAACTACCTCGACGACTGGCTCATACTGAGTACAATAAAAGTAAAGAGTTAAATAGAATAATCAAATGTGTAGTTAAACTATTATACAAATTACCAATAATCAATTGGCATTCTAATTTATATTCAAGGTTGTGATAAAATGGAATAAAAGTAATTTGGAATTTAAATAAATTTGCCACGCTGAAAAGACAGAAAACGCTAATATTCTTCACCCGATATTTGAAACCATCATTGGGCTGATTGGGTGGGCCTTACAGTCATTTTGTAATATTTCTGTTACATAATTAATTGAATTGGCTATTGTTAATGTGTTTATAATGTAATAATAAAATAAACAAGACATACAATACAGTTTAATGTAGCTAGAACTTCTAATATCCTTATGTAATGCAGTTTTAACCATCTGTTTATTAATAACGCATTTGAATTGCTTTTTTTGTTGTGGTTTTGTGTATTGATCGCTCAAGTTATACAGATTCAATCTGTGGGAACATTAAGACTGTACAACAACGGAGGATCATGCCCTTTATTATAGCTGATCACATGCAATATCAATGGGAAAACAATACTATACTAAATACTAAATATTTAGTATAGTATTGTTTTCCTATTGATATTGCATGTATTTTACTTAGAAACAGGTAAACATTAAGTAGTACATGTAAATAAATTTACATTTCAAAAGTTCACCACATGCCTACTGATCAGCTATAATAAAGGGCATGATCCTCCGTTGTTTGCTAAACAGGAACAGATCTGAGATGCCTCATTGCATAGCAAGTCCTTTTGAGTGACACTCTTGAACACACACAAATACGGTGATATGGGTGATGTTGAACGTTCCAAGAATCAGCAGTAAATGCCAACATTAACCCGAAGCCCCGATATTAATTTGCCTGCTAAAAGAATAGTGCAATTATTTGTGCAGGCACTTTACTCTCAAGCAATGCGGCCCAGTTCAACCTTTCAACATCAACAAATCAACTGCATGCAATTCATTATGCTTATAAAAGGTTATGGCAGCCTGATAAATGGGAGCCCCAGACTCATGTATCAAGTCTCTGAGATAAAGCAAAATTATGTCATGAATTATTAACTGCAATTCAATAGGTTGAGCTTCTAATCTCACAGTCCGTCAGGGCGGCTTAAGGGAGAATTCTCAACAAGATGAGGGTGGCACAGGCAGAAAAGCATGGAGAAGCAAATTCATTGCCATGTTTTAGTGTAAGCATCTGACAACCCTGATAGCAGGGACCCTAAGACAGGACATGCATGAAGCAAGAGACCGCATTTGGGTATTTTTGGGTGAGGAAAAACAGATGTATTACCGAAGGCTCAGGAGAAATGGATTTTCTATCAGTGTGACAAGAAAATCTGACACAGCAAGCAGAAATGCTTTGCTGCCATTGCAAACCTGTTCGGGGAAATTTGTGTATTTATTCTCCTAGTGACACAGAGTAACACTTGAGTCTGGTGATCGGGCAGATGTGTAAAAAAAATATGCGTAAACTCCTGTTACTGAAAAACTGGTCACAGTGTTCACAGGCAATCACTCTCATCTCACATTCACTGAGCTCATATTCCCTGTCAGATCCAGAAAACAGCGAGAGAGAGAGAGAGAGAGAGAGAGAGACAAACACTCTCCCGCGCTTTCTTTTCTCCCCTGCAGAGCTATTGCCATGTGATTGAGGTTGAACTGGAAAAAAGAGAAATGTCATAGCTTCTAAAAATACAAAGTCCAAAAGCAGAGCTATAGGCGTATTTTGTTCTCCTCCAAATATTAGAAGTGCATTACAGATTCATTATTCATGAGGGTTGAGATGGATGGGGGGTTGGGGGTTGGGGGGGGGGGGGGGGGACATATGGTGCACACTGCGTGTGGTGAAATATTAAAAAGCCATGTCAGCGCTGAGGCCACAGTCCCACCAGGTGGGCAGATCTGCCGGACGAAGACAGCTCTCTCCTGACAACGGGCCACGGCGGACGCACGTCCCGCAGTCCTGCGCCCAGAGACAAAGGCAGAGGGGACAGGCAGGTAGAAAGACGAGGCTGAAACATCCCCGTAGAGGTCAGACGCGACGGTCAACGGCGAGACATCTGTGGTCTTGGTGGAAATTGGAGGGGACGGAGGGAGAGAGAGTTAGGGGCCAAACAAATTAGAATAAAATGAACAGGTCAGAGGCTTGATTATTTGTGCGACCGGAGGTGCATCGTAATCATCCTGCTGTGCTCCTTTAGTGCATCCTAACAGACAGTGTAGTCCAAATGGGAGTTGACAGAATGATAGAAAAAAGAAAATGGCGAGATGTGCTCTACACTTTATTTTTTTATTTGTTTTACAAGAAAATACCATTTAATTCCTGCTACTTCAAAAGTGTTAATTGCCATTTCTTTGTAATTATTAGTGAACTTTACTAGCAATTCCTGAGGGAAAATGTTTTTCTAAATAAATTCTACACCACTTTTTTTTTTTCAGTGTATGAAGAACATGGGTCTCATTCACTAATTGTGCATGAAATGTTGTTATTAGTGAATGAGACCCATTGTTAAAATAATAATCACACATAGATTATGGGAGAGAAATAAATACAGGGTGTGTTTGTAAGCCTTTGTTTATTAGGAATGAAAATGAGCAGGTTGGTAAATGACCATGATGAGTCTAATAAAACTCAGCTCATTTATTGGTAATGGGATATTTAACAGATTTATCATGCCTGTCCATCATATTCTCATCCGGATTGTGCCCTAACCTGAACGGAGCACACTGGGATATATTGAGAGACAATGCATGCTGGGTAATTAAATGAGAGGAGCCACAATGTCCAAGACATTAAGAAACTTTTGTTCTGCAAAGACACATTGAACTGATCAAAAGTGACAGTAAAGACATTTATAAAGTTACAATAGATTTCTATTTCAAATAAATGCTGTTTTTTAATGTTCTACTGTTGTATTACAGTTTCCACAAAAATATTAAGCAGCACAACTGTTTTTAACATTGATAATGAAATAAGAAATGTCATACAGAACCCCGCACACAGAAAAAAAGTAAATTGTGCGCACAATTTATAAATTGAGGGAACAAATTTGTAAATCATGCGCATGATTTAGCCTACAATTTTTTTCCTGCATGTCTTTCCTGGCTGCGTATTGAACACCAAATCAAGCATATTAGAATGATTTCAGAAGGATCATGTGACATTGAAGACTGGAGTAATGATGCTGAAAATTCAACAGGAATAGATTAGAAAATTGTAATAATATTTCAAAATATTACTGTTTTTACTTTATTTTTGATCAAATAAATGCAGTCTGGGTGAACATAAGTGACTTCTTTCAAAAACAATAATAACCGAACCCAAACTTTTGTACGATTAAAAACCTGTATCAGCAGATTTGATGATATACATGCTCATATGTGCTTGAGCAATGTGAGCTATTTTTGTGTAATTATTTCAGCAGATTTGGGTGGAACAATCATCACCAGAGGTTTAAAGAGTACCTGAAAGCTTTAGTAAAAGTACAGATGTAGCTTACAGCCCAAATTTCTCCATGTACATGTTCAAATTCACCAATTCCAATATGACTTGAGTAAAAGTCTTAAGAAATCTGATTTTAACAGTACAAAAGTACTGAACGAGGCTCAATAAAACACTAGTCCTCAACACCTAAGAGACATGACAGTGAAAAACAAGAAACAGTTCATTTGTGAGGAGAGCAATCACATGTTTATTTTCTCAAATCAAAATAAAACTGAATAGCTCAAAATTGCAATAGGCTACATCAAGGTCAACACAACAGCCTTCTAAACATCTACAAACACTCAAGTCTCAGTTGAGCTCAAGTGCTCAAAAAAGGCATAAGTAAACAAATATCCTTCACAAATGGTCTCAATATAACAGTTAAATAAAATAATGTCTACTTTCACTGGGCATGCTGGTTTCAGCCTCCAGTCATGTCCTCATCTCTGTGATTCACAACTACCTGCAATGCACTAACATACACATAAGCCGCGTTTCCACCGCAGGAACTTTCCCCAGGAACTAGGAAGTGGTAATCTGTGTGTTTCGACCGCCGGAACTGGGGTCTAAATAAAGTTCCGGGTAAAGATTTCCCCCTCAAAACAGCCCTGCCCGCGAGGTAGTACTTTTTCAAAGTTCAGGAACTTTCAGGGGTGGGAATTGGGCGCTGAACATGCTGATTGGTTGAGCTCACGCAGCATTTTATTTCAACCTAAAAGTCTGTTGCAGTGTGTGCAGTAACAGTTGTTTGCTATTAAAATCAATAACAGAGTTTAAAAAATGCGACCGATGGACCAACGACGAGATTCAGGCTTTATTAAGTTTATTTGCGGAGGACGAAATCCAGTGGGCTCTGGAAAGTAGTGCGCAGTCCTACGTCACAGGACTAATCTTCACGGTACTTTAGAACGCGATGGAAACGCGGACAGCAGCAGGTCTGGGTGGAAAAGTGTTCCTGGGAAGAAAGTTCCTGGGACAAATTGTTCCGGGTAATTTTGGTGGAAACGGAGCTATAAAGTAGCCTTGTTGACAAGTTTCAGTACCTTCAATGCGCTGTAGATGGCGATATCACTTCTTTTGTAGCAGAAATAAACTGCTGCAAAATGTAACAAGTAATTGCATTAGAGTGAAGAGTACATACTTGTTCATAAATGTAATTGAGTAGCGAGTAAAAAGTAGTACAGTAAATTACATTTACTCAAATACTTTACACCACTGGGCATCACATGGGTGCCGCCCTGACTCTTATGTGGTCTCACCCTTGCATTAGAGCTACGAATGTTCTTCAAAGAGACCCAGAGAGAAGAAAGAAAGAAAAAGAGAGACACAGACAGACAGAGATGCAGAAGGGGGCTAAGTATGTACCCACTCCCTCTGCCAAGCCTTGATCAGACCCTCATAAAAGGCTCTTTCCGTGGCAAGCCAGCTTTCATGAATAGCATTGATGACAGCTCCCAAATTTCCAGGCGCAGCGAACTACTGCACGGGAATCACAGGTGGCGACTGGCTTCACCGCTCTGATTAACCTCTTCCATACTGCTCTTCTGATGTCTGAAACTCTGTTTTTCCAGAGGGATAGCCAGAGTCTGGCAATATGATAGATGAACCCATCTGAAGTACAGGATCTAAAAAGACTGAGAATGATGAGGTTTAGAACTCCATCATCCCTAGCTGTGTCCTTTATGTTGTAAATGGTTAAAGTCCCAGCAAGTCCATAAGGTGCCCGCGAGGGAGCAGTAAACAGGAGGAGACTGTAACTCAGAGGTCTGGGGACAGATAGAGAGGAATGTTCTCAACAGAGAGTGCAAGCGAGAAATACCCATGATGCAACAAGATGAAGACAACTGAGACCCTGAAAATCTAAGAGTGAAATATAAATCTCTATTCAGTTTGAGTATCTGGCCATTCAGACAGATCCTCAAATATGTCCATTTAAAATGGTTCACATTATGACTCTGATTCACAGAGGGTTTACGTGTATAAAAACTATATACTGATTGAAACTTTCTTCACATCCCAATAGAAATCAATAATAAAAGTCTAAATATAACAATATCTTCAGTCTCTGGACAAAAAATGTTCATCCAATCCGAATGCAATGATATGCCCTACCTGCTTGTCAAAATATATATTTGCATACCTCCACGCACCCTGCTCGCGCAGACATCACACATCATCAGCATGTTCCATAGGGATATGCAGAGTTATAGGGTGCTTCTCCAATGGAAGGCTGCATCCTTGTAAGGCTGTGTCCTTCCTTGTCCAGTCCTTCTGAGGCTAGAGTCCTCAGCATTAGAATGAGGTGGTCTAGTAAGGGGACATGGCTAAGTCACACATGTTCCAGTCCCTGCGGTCATGGCACAAACATTTTATCTAAACTTAATTTTGGAAAAATACTTTGTATTAAAAATCTTTATATTAACTGGCTTTTTATTAATGCAATACAGTGAATGACAGCCGTATGTGGTCTCCCAGTGGCTTACATTATTAGCAGTTTAATGTTAATGGGATAGTTGACTCAAAAACAAAATTCTAGTAAAATAAAATGCTAGTACAATTCTGTCATCATTTACTCACCCTCAACATGTCCCAAACCTGTAAGAATGTATTTCTTCTGTATATGATGACAGAACATACATTTTTGGAGGAACTATCCCTTTAAGTGATTAATTTACACCAAAACAAAAGATAACATGTACGCCTTCATCTCTGAAAACATTATATTTGTCTTACATTTCATAATGAACTCAGACAAGCTCACTACCGACTAATTTTCCGTCTTTTTTGTGAATTGGAATGTGCGCAAAAGATTGTGGGTGATTGAAGGACACGAAGGACACACTTGATGCATCCCAGAGTCCTGCACATTTTTAGGAAACACATCTACAAAAATATGCCTTGCCTGTATTTCAAGTTGATAAAATAATTTCAAATCCATATCAGTTTATTTGTGGCCGCTCCCAGGAAAATCACAACCGCGCACGATCTGCCTGCACTGCAGTCGTCGAGATGGATCCTGAGGAGTTGAAGAAAAGATAGAGAGGAAGATTCATCGCTGAGGAAGCACGCAGGTAACTGTGGTAACAAACCAAGCACACGCAGTTCTATCGAACAGTATTTTTCAAAAGGGGACAGAACTGAATGTGCCTCGTAGAGATGATAAGGATCCATAACCATGTTTGACAGCTTCGGCTGAAGTTGTCCTTGTGTTAATGATCGTGTAATAACTTCTATATGCTGGCAATAAACATTTTTGTAAGTGCGTCTATAATGTGATATGCTAAACTTATTTTATTGTGGGTCGGGTGTCAGTTCTATTTTAAGCGGGTCGATTTTAGCGCTGCGGGTACAGGCGGGTGCGGGTTTACAAAATCGGACCCGTGCAGGACTCTGATGCATCCTTCTAAATGAGCGGAATGAAGGGCACGAAACGAAGGATGTCTTCCAAGGATCCTTCAAATTGAGACGGAGCTTGATATCGAAATATGCAGCCTTACTAGGATGCAGCTTTCTGATTGAGAAGCACACATAGACAGACTAGGGATGTGCATCTCGATGCATAGCCAACTATACGATACATTAAAAGATACATATGAAGCAGCAACCGATGCGATGAGATACGATTCACCACTATTATGATGGAGTACGATCTGATTCAACACGATGCGATTCAATGTAATACGATGCAATGGAAACAAATATGATGCTATGCAATTCAATATGCTACAGAAAGTTCACTTTTATTTCTTTGGTTCAAGCAGACTCATAAAATCAAGTGCCTTCTGACTTTGTTTCCAAACATTGGATTTATAATTATTTGGTGGAAGATGCAGCTCTACCTCTGCCATGTTAATCTATATTAAATGTACTGTACAGCAGGACATGCGCAAGTGAATTGAGTGCTTGAAAACAAAATTCCACGTAAACGCGCCAAACGCATCTTTCCGGCGCTCACGGCTAAAGGAGTACAGCTTCAGTCAACCCATTACAGATGCACGCGGTGGATAGATTGGGCATTCCACTGTATTGTTTATTCATTCACTTAATGAATCATTCTTTGAAAGGCTCGCATGCACATCTGTGTGCGGAACATAAAGTGAAGTATACCCGGGCTTCAGGACACGCCTCGTTCTCCGTAGTGTTGTGATACATCATATTCATGTAGCAGCAGTGATGATTAGAGAACACGCTTGAGAAAGAGAGAAATCAATCTACATATAAATATTGGTCACAAATTATTGGTCACTTTCTAAATAATAAAAGTGCATCTATTTATAATTATACATCAGTTTTTACCGATGCAAATATGTTAGAAAAAATGCATTGCGATAGAAATGCCAACTTGTATCCGATGCATCGATTTTAAAAAGTGTTCATCACAACGTTAACTTTTAAGGCGTGTCTATTCACACCAAGTGCAAATAGCGTGCCTTGTTGGCAAGTTCTATTCACACTAGCTCTGCCTTGCAATGCCTGGTTGGGCCAAATAAGTTTAAAAAGCATATTTAAACATCTTCAGCAGTGAAATCTGTAAAGCATATGGCTTAATGATCCTGATTTTGACACGGTGGACCTGGGTTCGAATCCGCCTTTTGCAGAACTCGCTCTTATCCCTTTTCTTATCACAAATCATATCAGAAAGGTATTAACTTTCAATAAAAGTTATTGAATGTTCTAATTGTGGAAATAAAGTGCCTAAAGAAATGTTTAATAATAATAAAAGCATTTATTGTGCAGGTTTAGCGGTAGGGGTAGGGGTAGGTGTAGGGTGGTTTTTATTGTCCCATTAAGGCGGCATCCATTTAATAATTTTAATAAATATAATCATTCCTACTCTGTTGTATTACTGCATCCTATTAATGTACAACAACAATACTGAGGTGCAAATAGTATGTATTTGTCAAAATAAAGTATAAATTGCATGTAATTACTATTTACACATATTGCAAAGAACTGCTACTTTTACATGGTGTAAATAGAATATATCACTATTTTCACTTAGTAAATAGCATGTACAGCTATTTGCACTTAATGAAAATAGCCACTGCCTAACTTTTATGCCGATGCGATCAGTGAATCTTACAATCCCTAAGACAAACAATCATTGAGCACCGCAAACAAACGGCAGCAACTTTTTCAAGTTCCTCCAGAACCAAAATAATGAGCTTATACTGTTCACGCCATGTCGTAATTACGAGATGGCAACCCATGACGTTCTAATCAGAGCTGTTCACGTCCTCAGACCTATGGCAACACACTGAACTGAATCTGCAGCAGTCAGAGCTCTGCAGTGTCAGAGTTGTTTACAATTATTATTGTAATGATATGTGCTTTGAGACATGAGGTAACTGAATGCAGACTCTTGTGGCGCTTTGCAGACTCTGCTCTGGATGTGCGTGTCCATGTGTTTTGGAGGAGGCATGGCTTTGGAGAGCACACTGAAGTGAGGGTGGGATCTTTGTGTTATCAGAAATGTCCAACTTCCCACTTCTGAAGTTGTGATTACGAGCTTGCCACAATCAAGTGCTTTGTTGTCGGAAAGAACAGGAATCATGGAGGACACCAGGTTTATTCTTGCTTATTTACTGGAAAAATCGTATTAAAGTCAAAATTATATTTAGCATTCAGTGGTAGCAATATGCATTCACTGTGCTATCTAGACAGTCAGCTTGCAGACAATTCTGGAATTTCACTCAAATACAGGCTATTTTCATTATGTATAAAACGCACAAAATACTTCAAATAATTATTCATATATGTAAATATGCACTACTTTAATGACAAGACAAGGCGATAGCTGTTGTGGGGGGGAGGGGGATGGGTAGAAGAATACCAATAAAGCAATCATCCACCCCTCCGCCATGTTTAAAGTTTATGGCACGCCCAACTTGAGAACATGGGTATCAAAATTATACCAGTAGTAAATATGACTTGAGATAATTAAGATAATTCCGATAGAAAGTGAAGCCAGCATTATGCTTTCAGAGCTAGCTTGCTATTGTTGATAGCCTCACTGAAATAGCCCAACCCTAGCTTTAAGTTGAGCAAAGTAGCATGTCTTTGTCAGCTTCTGTTGACTTCTCTTAATGAATATGTAATTTAGGGTGTGCCTCTAAATTGCAAAATAAAGGGCGGTGTCAATGCAAGATTAAATTGCAGACGCAAATCGATTTATCAACCCTGAAAGTCATTCCATAAATAGCACGTGCAAATTAATTCGGCCAAAAGGCAGGTATTAATCTGATTCACATGGAGCACTGTGACTGCTGTCATTGCAAGTGAGAATACTTACACTGATTTAATAATTAAAAATTCTGAAATTAATTCTCATTGAATAGTCTCATTAGACTATTTGTCTAACCTATTTGCTAATTGGGCTACTGTATGTGCATAGTTATACTTAGCAAATTACCTGCAATACGTTCACAAAGCGCACACACAATTCATTAACCTGCACAAGCAAATTTGTAATATTTATTTGGGATCTCACTAAATCAGGACGACAGTGAATAATTCGATATGGATAAGGTTCTTTCAATACATTCCATGTACCCCTTATTTATAAATACTTTTATCTTGCTGTGTATGGTTTTGGACTGATTACACTCTGAGGGAAATGCTCACTGTTTTTTGCAGTTTTAATTTACATTGTAATTAGAACAGTGCAATTAATTAACCTCCACTAAGTACCACTTAATAATCCACATGGAGTGCTGTTAATTACTTCAGTGTGATAATCATAAACCGGTCATTCAGTCACAGCCACAATGGCGATTCTTTTGTTCCAGATGGTGAAAAGCTTACTGTCCCAGATTTGGAGAAAAACAGATTTAAAATACCATCAACGGTAAAGCTCTCTGAGTACAGGATAATTTTTTTGCTGGGAGGTTGAGCATTCATAGCTCTGGAGTCTCAATGAGGCTCTCAGTTATATTATCAACTTGTATCACAACCCATATCTCTTAAAAATATACATTTAAATGAGTGGACCTCAAACTACCCCACCCACCCACACACACACACACACACACACACTTCTACTCAATAAAATATAGTAGAGCTTGACATAACGTTATTCAGGTAACACTTTACAGTAAGGTTGTATTAGTTAACATGAACTAACAATGAACAACACCTCTGTTCAGCATTGGTTAATCTTTGTTAACATTAGTTAATATAAATCCAGCTGTTCGTGGTTTGTTCACATTAGTTCACAGTGCATTTACTAATGTTAGCAAGATTTGAATAATGCATTAGTAAATGTTGAAATTAACATTAAAAAAGATAAATAAATGGTTTATAAGTGCAGTTCATTATTAGTTCATGTTAACTACTGAACCTTATTGTAAAGTGTTACCATTATTCATTATAAAAATAGCCGGTCCCACTTTATATTAGGTGGCCTTAACTACTATGTACTTTCATCAAAAAATAAGTACAATGTACTTACTGTGTTTATATTGTATTGAAAAACACTTTTGCTTTACTGAGGTGGGATATGGGTAGGGTTAGGGACAGGTGTGGTGGTATGGGTAAGTTTAAGGGTAGGGTTAGGTGTAAGGGAAGGGTCAAAAGTTCAATTACAAATGCAACTACAGAAATTAATTACAGATGTAATTACATACAGGTATATTTAAAAATGTAAGTACAATGTAAAGACATGTATGTACACAATAAGTGCATTGTATCAAATGATTAATTAAAATTTTAGTACATAGTATAAGGCCACCTAATATAAAGTGGGTCCAAATAACCAAACACAAATAAATATCTTGATTTTTAATTGTTTTAGCTTGATTTGAATGCTTTTTTTTTTTGTCTTATTTTAAATAATTTAAAGTCAATTTGAGGCTCCCTTGGATGTTTATTGAGGCTCTACAGAGGGCCCTGACCCCCTAATTGAAAACCGCTGATGTAAATTATGTGTAAATCGTAATTTTCTCATCATTATTTTGTAAATGTATAGAATTATAGGAGAAATGTGTGCGCTTACAGAAAACACCTTTAGAATCTGAGCAGCGAAATTTGAAAATAGTGTGAGAAATTTCTCCTGACTGTCTACTATAAAATGCATTTATAGTAGACATATGTCTTCTCTACTTGTTTGTCATTTTGTTGCTGTTTAGGTGAAAAGGCTGAGATATTAAGGAGATGTTTGTATGTTTTTTGGCACGTGGACCGCTCTAACACCTCCACACTTTAAATTAACTTTGAAGTTGTATCATATCTCTGGCCATATCACCTAAATTCTTGCAACCCTCATCACAAGCTCTGCATGCTGTTTCTGCATCTGTGGGCTGTAGTTCTGAAAGACTGACCTGAACTTGTCTCTCAGGCCGGTAGCAAAAAATGCTCCAAAATCATACATTCACTAGCAGAAGTGGAAGCTTTGAAAACCTTCACTGTATGCTTTATTAATGCAAGAACAGCAGAAAGAGCAGGAGAGAAGAGGCATGACTGACCGGCAGAATTTTGGCCGGGGACAGAGGAACGGGAGCTGCCCTGTCATCAGCACTTCACAGGAAAGCGCAGCCACATTAGCCAGCGTGGCAGAACCGCTTAGTCATGCTGCAGAATAATGTGGCCGCCATTTGCTGTCCCATGAAGCCACAGGGGTGTTCGGCGCCAAGCATGTCATTAGAAATTATAGCGCAGACACATAGATGCAATAATGTTTAACTTATCAAAACATAAACACACACACTTGCTCATACATATTTAAATAGAATTTGAATGTTGTCTAAATAAAATAGATAGTCCTAAAATCTGATCGGCTTTGAATGTGGTTCATCCAATATAAAATTGTACATGTGACTGCACATAATCTTTTAAATTCTGTATTAATGTGTCAGCATTCACACAGAATGATCTTCAATTGTTAGGTTGCTTGGCAACAACAATGCATTGTGGTGCATTTCAAAATATATTACGCCAACCGCAATAATAAACAATATTCCCATTTTTATTGACTGTTGTATGTGTATGCATATTTATGTATGTGTGTGTGTGTTTGTATGTACATGTATGCTTGTGTATATGTATATATTCATTATACAAATTTGATATATACTCTATTTATTTATTTATTTATTTATTTATTTATGTATAATTAGAATCCAGCTTCAAATATAGTACATGCAATAAAAAAAACATTTTTTTTGCTCTGATTAGTAAATTAGTAAAAAGACATGACTTATGATAAATATTAAAACCAAAGTGTCTCATATAGTTTAAAAAGTACAATTTCAAACATTTATTATTTAAGGGTTGCAGGCGTAGTTTAAACCTAAGATAAGTGGATTTTGGACCAATGAGATTTCACTGTGGGAGGAGCAACACCACCGAAATATAAAACAAGTTTTGACAAAAAGTTGCTTATCGAGCAATATGGATTGCTTGTGCCTTTATCAGGACACATGACATGAAGGATTTTACTTTTTTAAGTATTAATACATTTTATTATTTATTGAAAAGTGGCCCTCTACGTCCTGCCTATCAACACTTCTCAACTTGTGGCTTATGCCTTTCATGCAGACTGTTAATGTTTTATAAATTGCAATGCATCCACACTTGCACCCTGAATATGGAGTTACGTAACATACACGGCCAAATGGCAGGAGGTGTGGGGAGCGTGCTCATGTGTTTTGGCTCATTCTGTGCTAGCAGTGTTGTGCCGTGGCATGACCGTCTGGACTCGACACAAGGGATTACAAGCGTCCACTGTGAAGAAGGATGGGTCTCGCAGGAAATGACACGTGCAGTTCGCACCCCGCCCACTCTGTGCTAGTGGTAGAGTGACTGCTGGAGACATTAAGGTTACTATTGCTGTTTAAATGTTTACCACACATTAGCCTCCCCACATTTCATCCTACAACAGAAACATATGTCTGCTCTGTCTCAAAGGGATAGTTCCAACAAAAATTACAATTTTGTCATAATTTATGCTTTTTTTTCTGTCATCATTAGGTTCCAATGACTTTCTTCAGTGCAAATACAAAAGGAATTTTTAGGAATTTCCCATCTCTTTTCTGTGCGCTGAAAGTCAATGGTGACCACGGATGTCATGCAAGATTCCAGTGGTTTTAAATGAATAACAAATTAAATTTCAGTGCATTAGTCACATAAATGTACACATTGTATGCCTTCAAAAGTGCATAAATCATAAGAAACATTATATATATATATATATATATATATATATATATATATATATATATATATATATATATATATATATATATATATATATATATATATATATATATATATATATATATATATATATATATATATATATATATATTGATAAAGCTGTCTCTTAGCGTGCTACGAAGACCATAAAGGTATACCTAACTAAAAGTATACCTTTTCTAGGCGTGTTCCCTGAATACCTTAGGAAGCTGCTTAAAGTATACCTTCTTACGTGCGACATTACTAGGTGTCCATGGCAGTGGTGCTGAAGAAGAAAGTGGCATTCACTGCAGAGATTCATAGCCGAATTTGACAAGCAGCAGCGGCATTAACTTGCTTCAAATGGTACCTGTGATAGAGGACCAACATCTCCACAAAAAAAACAAGATTCTCCTCTTCCGGACCAATTCTTCTTTATGGATCAGAAACGTGGACTCTGCTCAAACCAGGCCTGAACAAGCTTGAAGTGTTTCAGATGTGATGCCTGATACTGTGAGTATCATTTGCGATCATTTCCGGAATGAAGTCATCTGTCAGCGATGCGAGCTGCAACCAACGACCAGATACAGCAACGGCAGTTGGGATTGTTTGGGGACGTCTGCAGAATGACTGATAATACCTATTATTCTGGAGTATACGACCATCCCAATGGAAAGTCCAGCGAATGGCACCAAAGTAAACATGCGTGAGGCAAGTAGAAGAGAATATAAGGAACCGCCGTATCGACCTCAATCAAGCAAGGTATATCGCCATGGACCGTAAAGCCTGGAAGAGCATTGTGTGGCAAGTCAGAATTCCTAAGCACCCAGAGCAGGGTACTGGTTACATGGTCAACCACTCATAGCCGCTAGCTAGGATCAAGAAGGGGCTGAATTGGTTGATATCGATGGCTCAAGAATTGATTATTCACTCTATGCAGTTACGTGAGAAAGCTGTGTTCTTGAAGCACTTCAGAAATAGTTGAAATTGCATTTATCAGGACTCATGGGATCTTAAATAATCCAAATTGCTAAAACCCAGGGTAAACTAGAATAAAATAATTTCGAAATGAGTGCGTGTGACCCCAAACGTATCATGCCTCAACCTGCTACACTAACTGGCAGTATGCCTTCACTGGCATTTGAAAGGGTCATTTATATTATTATAATATATTTGCCATAGTGTCTTCATTTACTCCACAACCAGGGTTGATTGCCCAGCAGCCGCACCACATTATTGGTATAAATCACTCATTTCTGTTATTGGATGACCTACTCAATAAAAGCGCAACATACGAAACATATAATCAACAGCTACTATGGCAGAGAAAAAAGGCTGAAAGAGGAGAGCCGCCAGCTGCTGAATTTCAGGGCTGAAGGGGTAGCTCCTGGTCTGGATTATACAATGGGCATTATGGGCCCAATTTTTGATAATACATTACATTTCTGATAATAGAGTGTCTATTTGTACTAATGTCTGGTTGGGCCACACAAGATTAAAAAATACTCTTAACATCTGCGGCGTAGGCCGTAGGGTGTGTGGCACCTGAAAATATCTTTTGAAGCGTTCCAATCCGCCTTTTTGCCGAAGGCATTTATTTTCAAGAAAATATTTTTTAAAAAGTGTCAATAAAGTGTCTATCATGTGTTTTATAATAAAGTGTTTATCGGTTAGGTTTAGGGGTAGGTGTAGGGAGGGCTTTATTGTCTCAGTAATGTGGCATCCATTTAATAATTGTAATAAATACACTGATAAAAAGGATTTTGAGGTGATGTAAATACTTTAGCCCCTTACCTGTCACCCCCCTTTTTGAGAATACACATGAAAATGCACTATCCAAACTTAAAGGGCTGTAATTCAAGAATGCTTTGGAATATAGACCTAAGTTTGGTCTTGTTTTAAAGCAGACACTCGGCAGAGTATTGCTGAAGTACACAATTCAAAATATGAAAGTATGAAAAAGTTATGGAAATTTAAATTTACTGTAAATAAAAAATACTGTACTAAATATTTTTATTTTATATAAAATATATATTTTACAAAAAAATTTTAATCTAAAATTACTATAAAATCAAAGCCATATGTCTAACCAAGTTGTGTTCCAAATTTGAAGTTGATATCACAAAAATTGAAGTTCCCATGAGATTTTGTTTAGGCGCTGTACCACAAATAGCCACCGGGTGTCACACATATTCCATTGATTGTTTTTTTGATGCATTTTTCTGTAAATTTCTGTCCAAATATCCCTTCCATCACAAAATGGTCCCCAAATATGGAACCCTGAGACTCAGACCTTTCCGACGATATGTGTTTTGTCAAGATTAGAAAAGATTTTTATTATAAAGTAGTTAAAATAAATGTTGTAATATAAAACATGATGACGCCCACTAGGGGAGGAGAACGCTAGAAGAATTTAAAGTCCCGTTTCCATGGTAACGCAATGTCCAATTTCAAAACGGTTTTCACAGGACGAATTTTGAGTTTGTAAGCTTTCGAATGATACCCAATTTATGATAATTACTCAAATATATGATACAAAAAAAAGCAGATCAAAAAAAGAGTGCCAGGTGTCCCGCCAGCGGGACGGTGACAGGGAAGAGGTTAGAAAAAACTGATGTAATTTCTACATGAAAAAGTCAGTTCATGCAAGAATTTAAAAAAAAGTAAATTCTATATTAGTACTTAATTCAAGCTTGTAAAAATTAAAGCATAAATATCTACGTTATAAAATTAAGTAAAACCTACTCAACCTTTCTGATACTGGTGTTCCCATCATGCGCCGGGGCATGAACAATTAATCAGTTAGATTTTTGGCTGTTTTCCAGCTGTTTTACACTGTTTTATCATTGCTTTTGTTGTTAGGTTTAGTAACTTGCCATTTTGTGACATATGGAGTTTATTTTCTCAAAATGACACATTCATACTCAGAAATGATCCATCGGATGTTAAAATCATTGTGTATTGTGTACCAAGTATTGAGGTCTCTGTGTTCAGGTACTTCTATATGTATATATGGTGTCTACACAATATCTATTATATTATTTATTTAGATGTTTATAAGCAAAGCATACACTTTAAAAGTAGGGTTTAATTCAGTGCTATTGTTAAAGTAAACGTATTGCAAAGGAATCTTCAACTACACACAAAAAATGACTTGAGAAATGATAGAAATTTTTACTTTATGTGCAAGTTTTCTTTCAACAGACAGAAAAATAAGCCGTTAGTGCAAAAACTAGACTTGTTTGATCTAAGTAATAAAATTATGCAAAAAAAATCATTATATTTTTTAAATAAATCGAGCAGAAAATCTTATTGCAAATAACTAATTTTATACAGTGTAAATTGAATATATATCGCTATTTTCACTTAGTGTAATAGCATATTGCTAAAAAAATGCTAGAATTGTCACTTAGTGTAAATAACCTAGAATATATTGCTATTTTCAATAGTGATAGCATCTATAGCTATTTGCACTTTGTGTAAATAGCATCTATCTATTTGCACTGTAAATAGCATCTATTGCTTAGAAAATATGCTATTTTCTCTGCCTTCAGATAATGACTCCATACAACCAATCAAAAGCATGCTGATATTTTTTAAATCTAAACAGAATTATATAATTGGTCAAGCGCAAGTATGGGAAGCACGTAACCGCCCACACTGTCTAGCGGACTGCGGGAGTAGTCATAGTTCAAAATGAGTGAGAGAAGTGGTTGTAGTAAATGTAAACGAAAAAGAGAAAAGAGGGAGGCGTCTTTATTAAGCCATTGTGCCCAGGGGCACATTGAATTACAGCTTTTGACATGGTAGCCAGAGGACTTAAGTTTTCATGGATGAAATAGTGCACATACAATAAATGGCTCCACGGATGGCGCCATCTTTGATTTAGCACAACTATTTGCTGCCCATAGTTTGACCGAAATCCCCACCATAATCATTCCTTTTAAATAGACTCCTAAGCCTTTACTGCCTGATGGTTTGCCTGCTGATGTACCTTATAATGCAATTAAAAAGCTATAACAACCATCAGTGTAATGACAATTTTATTCTTTGCATGAAAACACAATTAGCCTAATTGAGGTGCATTACAACTTCAAAATTATATTTGTATAGACTGAGATGTAAAGAAGCTTTTTGCACAGTGGTGGCCACTAGCGGAGTGAACACTCAACAGTGAGAAGGTATAGTCCATACCAACCTTACGAACGTATGACTTACCAAAGGTATACTTAACTAAGAACCAAGCGGCAACCTCCCGCAGTTTCTCTTGAAGCCAATACAGAAGTGACTTAAACTGCAATTCATCGACTGGCCGCCAGGGACAGGTTCCAGAAGGGAGCAGAATCTCATTGAGCTCCATGTTAAAATTCCCAAATTTACAGCAGAAAAAAAACACGTTTACAGCCTGGTACAAATTGTGGTTTTGGTCTATACGGCTAATTTTGCCCTTCATGACAACTGTGAGGGGGTGATTTTTTTTTTTTATAACTCATTCATTTACATTATATAAAGCCTTAAAGTTCTGAATAATTAAGGGCGTGGCCACTTTGAGTGACAGGTGGATAGCCATTTATTTGCTGTCTGTTAGTCATCGCGTCACCTCTGTCACGGAACGGGGAATAAACAGACGGCAGGTAGAGAGACAGGATCCAAATTGCAGGAGAGAATTTAATTAAACAAACAATCAAAAATCAGGAACAAAATAACACTGAGGAAAAATAAACAATCAAAAACAGGACTTCGGAACAAAACAAACCAGAAAACTGGGAACAGGATAACCTGCATGACATGAAACATTAAACAACGACCGACAGAGAACCAGAGAAAACATTGGCTTTATATACACACAGGGGAGACTAGCTAAATGAGATAACAAGGGGTGTGTTGAATGGGAACACCTGGGAAAACTAATCAACATGGAAAAACTACAAAGAACTACAAAACTCCACAGGAACAGGACACAGAAAAGAACACAGAACCTAGTCACAAATAAACTTCAACATAAAAGTCCCAAAAGTGCAAAACACAGAACAGATGTGACAACCTCAGCTCCACCCACGTCCCGCCTCTTTGCCCATTTTCTATTATGCGGGAGTGACGCGCTGCGAAGATGGCAACGGCCAGCTCGTCCCATACGCTTCAAAACTGCTCTTCAGAATCCTATGGGTGACGTCACGGACACTACGTCCATATTATTTTACAGTCTATGCTAAGAATGTTTTGGGAAACACGTATTAACCTTAAGGCTTAAGATATAACTTAAAGGGATAGTTCACCCAAAAATGAAAATTCTGTCTTCATTTACTCACCCTCAAGTTGTTCCAAACCTGTAAGAGTTTCTTTGTTCTGCTGAACACAAAAGAAGATATTTTGAAGAATGTTTGTAACCAAACAGATAGAGCAACCATTCACTACCATAGTAGGGAAAAAAGTACAATGGTAGTGAATGGTTGCTCTCTCTACTTTGTTACAAACATTATTCAAATATTATTATTCAAATTATTATTAATATTATTATTCAAAGATATTCAAAATATCTTCTTTTGTGTTCAGCAGAACAAAGAAACTCATACAGGTTTGGAACAACTTGAGGGTGAGTAAATGATGACAGAATTTTCATTTTTGGGTGAACAATCCCTTTAAGAACGACGTAGCATTAAGAAGGTTTCAGGAAACACACCATTGAAGGTTTGTAAATTATGACATAATTATCACCTTTGGGACGACTGTCCCTTTAACATATGGTAATTCTTGTTTGTTTGTCTTCAGTGGTGACCATGGATACAATGCAAGATTGCAGTGATTTTTTTAATGAATAACGACTGAAATGTCAGTGCGTTCATCACAAAAAGTTTTTTTTACTTTTAGTATGAATATGTTAGCCTTACTGTTATCTATAAGCTAGTGTGCTCCAAAACAATGACAAAATACCCATTTATAAGATAAGCATTCAAAACTTCCTGTCTCTCACTTCCGCCAATATGGATCAATGATTCGCTGCACTTCCGCTTCACATCAGATTTTCTATCCAATCAAATTCGCTCTAGAATCGAAAGAATCCCGCACCATACTATATACTATACTATATAGTCATTTGTTCAGACATTTAATATTTTCTACATGGTGAATGGCACATAGTGTACTATAAGGGCATAGGGAACTATTCAGATACTGTAAATATGAGTATACACAGTTTGCTCCAGTCCAAAGACACGATAGCACAGAGAGGATCAGATGCGCGAGTCGGCACAGACCACAAAATGTATTGGATCCTTTGAATTATGCACAGAATTACATATTTTAAAGCAATATGGAGGAAATAAGGAGGAGAAACGGTTATAGATTAGGAGGAAACTGTGGCTTTACCGAGCTCAACTGCTCTGGTCGAGCTGTGATATAAACAAAACGCTATTGGCTATTTAAAAAAACGGGCGGAGCTGTTCGATATGTCCCGCCCTGTCTTCCTGTTTCAGCGGAAATTACATTAGTGGTCCTTTAAATGTGCATATGTCATATGAACTATAGTTTTTTGTTTTGTTTTGTTTGTTTTTTGTCCTTTACGAGTTTGTAAATGACTTGAGGGTTAGTAAACTATGACAGAATTATCACTTTTGGGACAGCTGTCCCTTTAACACATGCTAATTTTTATTTGTTTATCTTCATGACCATGTTTGTGATGGTAGCTGGTGACAGGCATGTCAAAAAACTGTCTTAGAGCCCAGGAGGACTTGGATAAAAACAGGTCAAGGCACATTTGTTTCAAGGACATGTTGTAGAACAATTCCCATTTATCAATTCATGTGCCTTGAGTCGTATCCAACAAAGTTTCACTGTTAACACCAGTGAGGGGGTTTGAATTCAAATTGTTGTCATATTGAACATTGCTGGGTTCAGCACATGTATTCAAGATCGATTTTCTTGTTTAATGTGGGTCATGTTGTTTGATGATTTGAGTCTTTTGCAATATAGTAAGCCTTTGAGTCAATGGGTAGTTCTAACAGCAGTTGCAGACTGTGAGAAACTTGCTGTGTTGTTGAAGGTGCAAACCTGAGCCGTCTCTGAAGATAAGGCTTTTCCTCCATCTGCAGTGTCTGATATGCAGCTCCACTGTAACAGGCTTTGCGTTCAGAGAGTTTCCAAGCCGCTTTGGTGCCACAGCTGTCAGGGGACATCAGCCGAGGTTTCCTAAATTGATCAGGCGCTGAGAGATTACTGGTCAACAACAACCATTTCTCTCCAGTCTCTCAAATCTCTGCCCGCACACACATACCAAATCTTGGCCTCTAATGGAGGATAAACAGACAGTAGCCCATCAAGCCTTCCCACCAGAGGTTGTAATACAAAACAAATCATTATCTATCTGTCATTTGGATTTGCTTGATAGTTATAGTTTTATAGATTTAGCATTATGAATAGAAAGTTTTAAATAGACAACATTTCTGTACCAATGTAAAAGTCTTTACTGTCTCTTTTACTCAATTTAATACATATTTGCTTTTTCATTACATTTCATACTTGATTTGCTGGTTTAGCAACCCTCTCTTTTCCATTGAAAGAAATTGGCTTTAAATATAGGTATCATAAAAGCATCCATATGAATCGTTCACAATATGCCAAATCCTCTGAAGCCATACGAATCAGTTTAGAGGAACACAGGCATTATTCCCAAAAAATCTGCCCTATTCAAATCAGGTGTGGATTTACTTGTTTGGACAAATAGCTGGATCTTCATGTGCTTCTTGATGGACTACGTGTGAATGGTTTTCTTTCTTTTTTTAAATGTCAGAATGACAGACAACACTTGGAAATATCCGTCAAGATTTGGTAAATAACAGAAAAATTGCAGTTACCACAACCTCTGTTTCCATCACACTTGGGATATATCATTCCCAGTCTTGAAATAAGTCAACAACATGCATTCAAAACAGCTTGTCATGAGCAACGCAAGCAAATTCTATTATCTGCAAGACAAGCAATTCATTTTCACCACGTTTCTAAAAATAGATGCATTTTTCTTGTTTGTAGAGGCACATGCATATTTATTTGGGTCGTATTTTTTCAGGGCCTGGAGGAATCGAATGAGAGTCAGCTCTTTTTCAACTCATTTTGCTTTCTATCGATTTTTATCGGCAGCTCAATTTTCACATCTGAAGCTTAATTGCTTATGCAATCCCTGTATGCCATATTCCAATTCTCAAAGAGATGAAACAGTTGGGAGGACAGGATGTGAAACTCAGTGGCCTTTTACCATAGATTATAGTGCCCTCTGTTGACAGGTCCTTGAATTTTTGCAACATGCCTGGACGCAGATTGGAGGAAAAATGTTTCTCTGTTTATGGCACAAAACCACATTATGTCATCATCGTAGACCAGGTCTGTTTTAGCTATCACATTGATAATAATAGTATTTCTGGTGCTCTCATATTATGAGTCATCTATGAGGGAGAAACAGTGGGCAGTTCACAAGCAATTCCTCCTTCTTCCCGTAAAAACAAGTCCTGCTTTGATGCATAACATGATTTCTCTTGTGAAACATGATTTGTGGGATGCCTTGAACTTGCTTTTGTGCGCGCCAGATAAGCAGTGTGCATTTATTTTCCTCTTTAATTATCATGCGGGTCGGTGGTCAGGGATGCAAAATGAAAGCATTAGAAAAAGAAACAAGCTTTAGCAAGAAGCATTTTGCCTGAATAAGCATCTACAAGAGCATTGACCTGTCAATCCTTTCCCATGATCCATTCACCCGGGATATTTCATCAGGTCTTTTTCTGAGTCACTCGGCTCAAGCACTCTAGGTATGGATAAAGGAGGAAATATGATTTCCCCCGCTGTGTGTGGCAGACTTATCGACTTTCTTATGTGCTTGAGAATAATGAACTTCCATTCTGGACCGAGGTTAAGTGTCAGTATGTTTATTTTGAACGCACGAATGTCAAGCACTTTTGGAAATGTATTGCCTTGCAAAAATATGCCAGCAATGTGTCAGAATCGAGTGAATCAAGGACAAGTCCCACTGTGGGCCATTAGAAATCTAATTAATGAGATTTAGCTTTGAGTTGCTTTCATGGCCCGTCCTAGTAACTTGCGAGTTGAGTTTCATTTCAATTTTGCTCTCCCCTGCTGTCACTCATGATGTGCGTAACACAGCACTACATAATTGAAAACCAAGCGCCGCATCCTAGAATGTCTCTCTCAGCAGATTTTGACGCTGTAAGCCCTTGACCAGCAGAGAATTAATAATTGTTACATGGGTTCCACTTGCTTCAGTCACCCTCTATTTGAGCAAAACATTTAACCCTTGTATCACAGTATTGCACAAATGCACTGTAGTAAAATGCATCTGTTTGACACGTAACAAGCATTTGTGAATGTGTGTGTTCTTTTCATTTAAGCCTTTTAATTGCCAAAGCCCTTCATTAGCACAAAATATGTAATTATAGTTACATGACTGCATGTCTCATGCTGATACACTGATGGAAAAACAGACATTGAGGAAGACAATAAGAGAGAAAATTGCCGTTTAAATGTGCATTTTTACAACTTGGTGTGTGCTGGAAAAGGGATTATTTAAACTGGAGTCTAGGGACAATGGGGCTGGCAAAGGGATTTTACAAAAATCTTTTTTTAGGGCTGTCAAAGTTAATGTGCACTTAAAGGTGCACTGTGTAAATTTTAGCGACATCTAGCGGTAAGGTTGCGAATTGCAACCACCCATAGAGAAGCTGTGGTGGCCTAGCCTGAAAAGCCAGACCTACATCAAGATGTTGGGTCTGGGAACACACCAATGGCAGGGCTCAATCCGAGGGGTGGGATAAACGGTTGTCTTTCAAATTCATTGTGCACGCAATAGGATAGCGCTACAACCAACCAGGGAGCATCAGTGGTGAGACAACAATCACAAGCGAGTTGTGGCCCATGCGTTTTTCCACCAGCGGAGCTAGTTGATAGATTAATCTTTTGCCGTATCTGGTCGGCAAAACCCCGAACACATCTTCCTTTTTTAAAAATGACTTCAGTGCCGTTCTTTGCTAGCAGGGATTTCACGCGGAACAGTCGCAACTCTGCCGTCATTATGTTAAGCCCACCCACCGACTCTATACACGATGTGATTGGCCTGACTAGAGTTTGGTTTTTCAAGCTTGCAAGCCAACGGAGAGTTGCTAGACGCCCTGGCTGCAGAGAGTAGCTAGGGCTCTGTAGAGCAGTTTGTCCGTTTAGGGCTACTGTAGAAACATGGCGGCGCAAATTGGGACTTGACTGTAAGGTGTGTAGATTGAAATGGCTCATACTAAGGTAATAAAAACGTCTCGGTTACGTATGTAACCCTCGTTCCCTGAGGAGGGAACGGAGACGTACGTTAATGACTAACGAATGGGGGGTTTCGGTTAGAAGCCAATTACCTTCGAGGAATTTAACAGCGCCCAATGGCAGTGCCAATGCCATGGGCATGTGGAATTTGCATGCGTAACTCCGCCCCACCTCGTGGGTATATAAGGAAGTACACTGGCAACATCGCATTATGTATCTGCTGCGGAGCCAAGATCTGAACTCCTCGTTCCAGCAGCACAGCTGATGTGGCTAAGGAACGTACGTCTCCGTTCCCTCCTCAGGGAACGAGGGTTACATACGTAACCGAGATGTTCCCTTTCGTTCAGTCACTACGACGTACGTTAGTGACTAACGAATGGGGGTTCCAATCCAGCCATATAGGGCCGAAGGACTCCCACTTATCACAGGAATACCAAGGTACACTGGGAAGCATATTCCAGTGAGGGAATGCCAAGATGCCTACCCGTGGGGAGGACTTAGAGAGTACACATATGACCCGCTAAGGGCTGCATATGGGAAAACTCTAGGGTACCAGCCGAAGGTGGATTTTTAACCCTAGGGGTGGCAGGAACTTGCCAAGGGAAAGACACCTGCTCACTGAGGAGGCTTACGGTGGAAATACTTGTGTGGGGGTCGCCGGAGGGGAACCATGCACACGGGGCACCTGGCCGGACATGAGGGTCTGGGCTCGAAAGGGCAGACTGAACTGATGTCGGCGTCGACAGTGCTGGAGGAACTCAGGGCTCCCGGGGAGCTCACCTGAGGAGAATATCGCATGTATCCAGTCCGTGGAGTGGAATGGCGAGCAAGCAAAGACACCTGAGCCTAGTCCATTACCGGCCACTAGTAGAGGCGAGTACATAGTCGGACACTGGCTCCACACTGGCTCCACTCGAAGATTGTAGAATCTGGCTAATGTGTTCGGTGTCGCCCAGCCTGGCGCGTGGGGTGGAGTGTGCCCTCACACCAAGGGGACATGGTCGACCTTGCTGCTGGTAAGCCAAAACAATGGTGTCCACTATCCAGTGAGACAACCTCTGCTTTGAGAGAGCTCTTCCCTTCCGCTCTCCACCATAACAGACAAAGAGCTGGTCTGAGGTCCTGAAACACTGCGTCATGTCTACGTAAGCGCGGAGAGCGTGTACTGGACAGAGCAATACCAAGGCTGGGTCTGCCTCCTCCAACAGCAGCGCTTGCAGGTACACCACCTGATCTCTGAATGGGGTGGTAGGAACCTTGGGCACATATCCAGGCCGGGGTCTCAGGATCACGTAAGAGTTAGCTGGCCCGAATTCTTGGCACGCTTCGTCAACCGAAAATGCTTGCAGGTCCCCGACCCTCTTAACGGAGGCCAGTGCAGTCAGCAGTGCCGTCTTCATCGACAGGAACTTAATATCAACCGACCGCAAAGGCTCAAAGGGAGGCCTCTGCAGAGCACTTAAGACTACTGAGAGGTCTCAAGAGGGAACGAGAGCAGAGCGAGGAGGATTCAGTCTCCTCGCCCCCCTCAGGAACCTGATGATCAGGTCGTGCTGACTTACCTTTTTGTCCCCCAAGAGGTCGTGATGGGCAGATATTGCAGCCACATACACTTTAAGGGTGGAGGGAGACAGCCTTCACTCCAACCCTTCTTGGAGGAACGATAGCACGGACCCGATCGGGCATTTCCAGGGGTCTTCTTGGCGGGAAGAGCACCAGGTGACGAAGAGGTTCCACTTCAACGCATAGACGTGTCGAGTAGACTCTGCCCTAGCGGGAGTGATGGTGGCAACCACCGTAGGGTGCCATAGGGTGCCCCGTCTCTGAGTAAGGAGGTCCGGTCTCAGAGGAATAGGCCAGGGAGGGCTGTCGCAAGGAGTAGCAGTTCTGAGAACCAGGTCTGACCGTGCCAATACGGGGCGACCAACATTACCTGCTCCTTGTCCTCCCCTGATCTTGCACAGTACCCGTGCGAGAAGGCTCACTGGGGGGAACGCATATAAGCGTAGGCCCCGCGGCCAGCTGTGCGCCAGTGCACCCGTGCCGAGCATGCCCTCGGTCAGGGAATAATACAGGCTGCAATGGGAAGAGTCGTGGGAGGCAAACAGATCTACCTGTGCGTCGCCAAACTGTTCCCAAATCAGCTGGACCGTCTGGGGATGGAGTCTCCATTCTCCAGGAAGTGGCTGAACCCGTGAGAGCTCATCGGCTGCATGGCTCAGGTCTCCCGGGATGTGGACAGCACGAAGGGACCTCAAGTGCTTCTTACTCCATAAAACGAGATGGCGGGCAAGTTGAGACATACGGCGGGAGCGTAGACCGCCCTGGTGGTTGATGTATGCTACTGTGGCCGTGTTGTCTGTCCGGACTAGCACGTGTTGACCCCTCAGCAACGCTCGGAAGCGGTGCAGGGCGAACTGCAATTGACATGCAGAAGGCGCTGGGGTCCTGTCCAGGAGCCCGCGGCTGCTTGTCCATTGCACATGGCACCCCAGCCCGTGGATGAGGCATCTGTTGACACAACAATATGCCTGGAAACTCGTTCTAAGGACACTCCGGTCCGTAGAAAACTGAGGGCCCTGGGTCACTGGGACCCGGAGCGAGCCAGACCGCCATGCCCATCATGAACGAAACGAACGAGGCGCCAGCGACAAGCCGCTGTTTCAATCCAACACTCGCGGGAAGTGATGTGCGAGGGGGGGGGGGGGGGGGGGGGCGTGGTCTTTAATACCACGGCACCGCTCTCAGGTCACGCTGGCCACCAGCCAAAGTACCACCTCTCTCTGAGACAGTAGATTGGGGTGTGGCAGAGGGGACTCTCTCTCCTCACGGAGATCACTGAGTCTCGACCGCGACATCGCAATGGTCACGAACATGACACATCCACAAACACTGCCCGAACGTGCTGAAGCCCAAACACGTCGAGCAGTGAATGTGCCCATAGACAGCAACGGAGATCGATCGCACCCAGAAGTGCACGGGCGAACCGTCTTGAAAAAGACGTGCCACGCACAAGCTCTTTTTGTGAGAGGAAAGCTCTGCAGAGTGCCGAAGCGCCCAGGGAAACACACACACGCAGCTGTTGCAGATCACTGCACAGATCAGCAGGCAGGCAATGTGAGATCGCTGGAACGCGCCGTCACACCAACACCCTGGAGAACCGCTCGTCTCGAAAACTGAAGAGAAGACTTCAGAATTCAGGCTTGTAGGAGTGAAGAGATGCTCTTGGCTCCAAAGCAGAAACATAATGCGATGTTGCCAGCGTACTTCCTTATATACCAGCGAAGTGGGGCGGAGTTACGCATGCAAATTCCGCATGCCCATGGCATTGGCACTGCCATTGGGCGCTGTTAAATTCCTTGAAGATAATTGGCTTCTAAGCGAAACCCCCCATTCGTACTGACTGAACGAAAGGGAACATAATGGTTCATTATGTAAGGTCTTTATACACCACTGAAAACATAGTTATGTATATTATATTGCATTTCTGTTAATAGATCCTCCTAAATATTACACAGTGCACCTTTAAGATATCAATGAGATATGTGTTTTTCAACATTCACATCCAAAACAAATGTTATAATATTACTATTTCATTCTTCTAAATAAGGACTGGTCAGAAATCATGAAATTAATAGTGATTATTTTGTTGTTTACACCTAGTTCGTAGCTAGTTTACAACAAATTATATGATGTCAACTTAATAAGAGATAAATATTCCCCTGAAAATATTTATAAAAAATTCCTTTAGTACAATGATAATATAATTGTGGAAAAAGTTTTTTAATTTTAGGATAATTTTTCTCCCACATTATACACTATTGTTTAAAAGTTTGGATTTTTTTTTACTTATTAATAATAAAAGTTATACTTTTATTCAGCAAGGACACATTACATTGATTACATTGATCAAAACTGACAGTAACTGACATTTTTAATGTTACAAAAGTTTCTGAGTTTCTGTTTAATGTTACACATATTTCATGGTTTCATCAAAATAATAACCAGCACTGTTTTCAACTTTAATAATAATAAATGTTTCTTGAGCAGCGAATCATATTAAAATGATTTCTGAGGGATCTTGTGACAGTGTAATTACTTATTATGCTGAAAATTCAGCTCTGCCATCACAGGAATCAATTTTGAAACACGGAAAACATATAATGTAAATAGTATTTTTAATAATATTTCACAATTTGTGTTTTTACTGTATTTTGCTCAAATAAATGTAGTCTTGGTGAACATTTAAAAATATATTTCTGACCCCAAACTGAAGGATTTTTTTAAATACATATATTTATTATATTTAAGGAAGGGTCCCTACAAAATAATACTATTGTGTCATCAAAAATGTTGCTAGAGCATGTCATCTGCATGTAATTAACCACTATGACCCATGTAAAACTGATTTTAAGATTTGATTTAGATCAACCAGTCATGCTAAAAAAATTGTTCTAAAAAGCTTGTGATCTGATCACACAAACCACATTTGAAGGTCGACAGGTTTTAACTTTCTTTTCCTTTTTTGAGCTTTTTCTTCACTTGCAGTGACATACAAGTGATGCTTGTAATCACTAGATCAGAGATCCCTCCCTCAAAACACAAGTCACAAATAGTCGTTTTAAAGGAACATTTTCCAACTCCCCTGAGTTAAACAGTTTTACAGTTTTTAAATCCATTCAGCCGATCTCCGGGATCTGGCGGTAGCACTTTTAGCATAGCTTAGCATCCTGCGTAATAATCAAGGAACTTTGCTGCCGTACCATGAGTGCAGTGGCGCAATGATATTACACAGCACCTGAAAATAGTCCCCAGCACGCCATCTGTACAAATAGGTTGTCATGTTGGTTATGTTGACGGAAGTTAGCCTATTTTCAGGCACTGCGTAATATAAAAATTCCTTGATTACTACGCAGGAATGAGAGTATAATGCCGCGTTCCAGGCAACCCGTAACCCGTGTTTTTCCAACCTTCTACCCGTGAAAGTGGACTGGAACGGCAGTCAAACCCGTGACTTCCCACCCGTGAACTCGTACTAGATAGATGTACTCCCAGTTACGAGTTTTGACGTCACATAGCCCGCGAAGCAACAATGGCAGCCCCCTACGGATGCGGTGTTTATGAAACAAATATACAAATAACATAAAATAAAAGGTATAACAGCTTTTCTTGCCGTCTGCGCTGTTTTTCTCCTCCGTTTCCCTCAAATAAGCAAGGAGTAAGCACCTTTGGCGATAGAAATGATTGTAAATGAGCATACACCCCGTACGGTCCGCCACGCTTTGTTTACATCTAACTACCACACAATTTCTTGCGCTCAGGCAGTTTGGCGTGACTTTGCCTGGAACACTACAAAGTCGTGAGTCGTGGTTTGAAGTTGTAATTTACGGGCTCAAAAACCTGCCTGGAACGCAGCATAATTCCTAGCCATATCAACCTAAAAAATCGCAACTTTTCATTTTCCGTCGGCCTTAGTACACCATGTAACTACAAAAGAGTAAAGTTTTAAATAGGAAAAATATCAAAACTCTTTAGTCATTTTTCTGAGCGAGATGCTAATGGTCTTATCAGATTGATGATCTATGCTAAGCTATGCTAAAAGTGCTACCGTCAGACCCGGAGATCGGCTGAATGGATTCGAAAACTGTAAAACTCAACTGTTTAACTCTAGGGGAGTTGGAAAATTAGCCTATTTTCAAAAATAGTGGTGTGTTCCTTTAATGCCAGGTGTAAACAGCGACACGTCTCGGCTGAGCACTTGTGATCAAATCACTCAAGACAGATCTTAATATAAACAGGGCCTTAGTTAAATTGATGAGGAACGAGAAGATTTGGTTCATTTGAAAGTGTTTCCTCTGTCCTCTGCAAGCAATTAGCCCACAGCACAGAGAGCTCTTAAAAGAGGTCACAGTAATTGCTAGGAGGTGGGTAATAAAAACGAAACCAGTTAAATTATCATAGGCAGACAGGCCCACGGTTTGCGACATCAGTTCTTCATCAATAAACTGCCTCTGTCGTTAACAGGGCCTGGGAGGGAGATTGGAGATTTAATATGGGTGTTATCTTCTTTGGAAACCCTACTGAGGCATGTTTCGTATTTTAGATCTTATGAATTTCCTCTTTCCTGGTGTTATAGATTCATAACACATTCGTGTCTCATAAATTGAAGACAACTCTGCTTTGCTTTTCTTGGCAATTCCGTCCGAGCGTTCCTGATGTCCAACAAGATTCCGTACGAGTGAGTGACGTCGTCTCAGCCCCACAGTTAAAGCAATTTAGAGATTTCAATAGAAAGCCAAACGGAATGACAACACAGGAAAGGGGCTGAAAGCCCTGGGAGCGGAGAGGTCTATCTGAGTGGTTTGAACATGGCAGATAATTTCCAAAAAATTTTGTAGTCATTTCTCCGGATCCAATATTGTGAGATGCGCATGAACGCACTTTATCATCAAACACAATGCCTGACAGAGATCTGAGTAGAGGAAGTGAGTGTGATGGAAGGGCCATTAACGAAAGCTGTTCTTTTCTAACACAGAGAGTTTCCTTCACATAAAATCGAGGGGAAAAAATGAAGCAGAAACATGCTATCTAGCTCAATTTGCATGAGAAAAAATCTCCTAATGGTTGCGTTTGAAGTCTAAATTGACATCTGTAGTTTCTAATGATGGGATTTGTCTGACTCCATTATAGCCAAAGGCCACTGGCAATCAAATACTATCCTGCATATTATTTTCATACAAATGAATAAATCTGCACAGTTTAACCATACGTATTCTGAAAATGATTGTATATGAGAGTTTATCCATCAGCTATGTTACATTGGGGCTATTTTTAACAGACAAAAAAAATTATTTTGTGCTCATACTCTATGGCTCTCAGATTGCCTCTCATGGGTAAAATCTTTATTTAGCTGTTTATGAAATGCCATGCTAGTTCTTTCCCTGTTTTCTTGTTCTTGGAGACAGTTGACAGGAATAATCAAATATTAACTATCAGACCCCATTTATTCAATCCACAAATTGAGTCGACATTATTTGAAAGAGTTTTGAAATGTAGGAAGCATTTTTGAAACTTTCGTAAGATGAGCAATCCCACTGTAGTTTTTGTCTAGGTCTATGCCAGGGTTTTTCATGGCATTATGCAAGAAATAAATCATAAGAGGTCTAATTCTCCTGTAAAGAAGCACTGTTGCTGACAGCTGTGTGGGCTACAGAGATCTGATTCCTACAGAGCTCTGTAGTTTGTGTTTAGAGGTTTTGAAGAGTGCTGTGAAATTGGAGGTGTCTCAGAGACTGTCAGTCCTTTGAGCTTGTTAATTTATGAGCTTGTCGTAAAGGAACTCCGCCAGGCATTGCGTGCCATGACGTTACAGAGCTTTTCATTGATCTGCTCACATTAAATATGTCCAAGACCCTGCGTCTGACAATTGATGAAATTTAACTCGCAAAGAGTCAGTTTGATCTCTCTTGCCTTTCCCAGAAACGTGTAGCATTTAAAAACACAGAGCCTCTTTAATTAGACAGTTCTGGCCTCTCCTGTGACATCTAGCTTGTTTTTGTATTATGCAGAACTCTTTTCTTTAACCCAAAATGTCCCAAATCAACAAAAATATATGGCATACATAAATAATCCTTCCTGCTGGACTTGAGGTGCTCTTTAATTCATGCTACTAAGCTCCAGTGCAGCTAAAAGTGTTCACTTGGTTTCTGTCAGCAGAAAATCTTTATTTTTAACCTCAGAAACACCTTTAGCGGCAAGATTTCCACTGCTTATAAATCATTTAACATCATTCTCAAGCTCTGCAATTGACAGATCTGTATTTTATACAGTGTGCTCATTATCCCTGTATTATCATCTGTAATATTTTACTTAAGGGAATGGTTCACCCAAAAATGAAAAAAAATGTCCTCATGCCTTTTTGAAATGCCAAGAAAGAAAGAAAGAAAGAAAGAAAGAAAGAAAGAAAGAAAGAGAGAAAGAGAGAAAGAAAGAAAGAAAGAAAGAAAGAAAGAAAGAAAGAAAGAAAGAAAGAAAGAAAGAAAGAAAGAAAGAAAGAAAGAAAGAAAGAAAGAAAGAAAGAAAGTCATACAGATTTGCAGCATCATAAAGATGAAGAAATTTGTGGGTTCATTTTTGAGAGAACTATTCCTAATTATAAATTCAAAAATGGTTTGGGGTTAGTTTGATTTTTTTAAAGTCTATTATGTTCACCAAGTATGCACTTATCTGATCGAAAATATATATAGTAAATATATATATATATAATATATACACCAATCAGGCATAACATTATGACCACTGACAGTGAATAACTGATTATCTCTTCATCACGGCACCTGTTAGTGGGTGGGATACTTGAGTCCGACAATGGCCAAATTGTGATGGCTAGATGACTGGGTCAGAGCATCTCCAAAACTGCAGTGATGAACCAGCGACAGGGTCATGGGCTGCCAAGGCTCATTGATGCACGTGGGGAGCGAAGGCTGGCCCGTGTGGTCCGATCAAACAGACGAGCTACTGTAGCTCAAATTGCTCAAGAAGTTAATGCTGGTTCTGATAGAAAGGTGTCAGAATACACAGTGCATCACAGTTTATTGCGTATGGGGCTGCATAGCTACAGACCAGTCAGGGTGCCCTGACCCCTGTTCACCACCGAAAGCGCGTGGTGGACAGGGGCACGTGAGCATCAGAACTGGACCACAGAGCAATGGAAGAATGTGGTCTGGTGTGATGAATCATGGCTGGGTGCATGTGCGTCGCTTACCTGGGGAACATGGCACCAAGGATGCAATATGGGAAGAAGGCAAGCCGGCGGAGGCAGTGTGATACTTAGGTAGGTGGTACGTGTCCAAGTAACAACAACATGGATGGCAGAACCCAAGGTTTCCCAGCAGAACATTGCCCATGTTCTGCTGGGAAACCGTGGGTTGTGCCATTCATGTGGTTGTTACTTGGACACGTACCACCTACCTAAGCATTGTTGCAGATCATGTTCACCCTTTCATGGAAACGGTATTCCCTGGTGGCTGTGGCCTATTTCAGCAGGATAATGCGCCCTGCCATAAAGCAAAAATGATTCAGGAATGGTTTGAGGAGCACAACAACAAGTTTGAGGTGTTGACTTGGCCTCCAAAAATCCAAGCTGTGGGATGTGCTGAACAAACAAGTCCAATCCATGGAGGCCCCACCTCGTAACTAAAAGGATGTGCTGCTAACATCTTGGTGCCAGATACCACATCACACCTTCAGGGGTCTAGTGGAGCCCATGCCTCGACGGGTCAGGGGACCAACACAATATTAGGTCATAATGTTATGCCTGATCGGTGTATACTATATATATATATATATATATATATATATATATATATATATATATATATATATATATATATATATATATATATATATATATATATATATATATATATATATATATATATATATATATATATATATATATATATATATATATATATATTATAACAAATTTTTTTATGAAATTTATTCTAGTGTTGGCAAAGCTGAATTTTCAGCATCATTACTCCAGTCTTTAGTGTCACATGATCCTTCAGAAATCATATCAATATGCTGATTTGCTGCTCAAGAAACTTTCTTATTATTATTATTCATGTTGAAAATCTTTGTGCTGCTTAATATTTTTGTGAAAACCATACAACTTTTTTTCCAGGATATTTTCTGAATAAATAGCATTTTTTAAATAGATTTTTTTTTGTGACAATGCAGATGTTTTTACCACCACTTTTACAATGATTTAATACATTCTTTCTGGATTAAAAAATAAATAAATACAAATAAATACAAATCTTACTGACCCCAAACTTTTGAAGAGTGTCTATTCCTGTGTGAAGTACTTGGTAGCAAAATGTCGAATTTATAGTTTGTTAATTCAGTAGCAGTCTTTTAATCCTTCTCTGCACTATTTGGTGTTCCTTTCTTCCCTCCATGTGGACATGTAGACTCAATGTATAGGCCTATTAAAGATTGTGTTTGAAGCTTATGAGACAGTGCCACTTTCTCAGGGTGTAATTTGCTTTTCATTTGAGTCTTCACTCAAGCGTAATGAAATGAAATTCACTCATATGAAGGATAGCACAAAAAAAAAAACACTGACGGCTGCTGATCAGTTGAATTGTCTTGACTTCTATAATTTCTTCACTTTCTGTTGTTGCTAGGCTACTTGCAAGAAGCACAAAAATAGCTGCAACAAGTAGCGTGTAAAAACGCTAATAAACCTCTGGCATTTGTGGAGTTTACGACTTCTGCCTGAGAGAATCCGATGGCTGCGCTCCAAACTCACATAGTGTGTCAGTGTTGCGGTTGGGAATAGCTGTAGCCAAAGACATCGGTAAAACGTTCCATATTTACAGCAGTGTTTGAAGAATCCAAAGAAAGCTGAAACCGGTAAGGTGTCATGGAGCGAGCCGCAATATTGGAGCTGACAACTTCTCTGAAGGATTGCCTCGGGGGAAATTGCGGAAGTGCCACTAGTGGTCTGTTTGATAAATCAGAGGCCTTAAACCAACGCAGTTGATGTGTGCCCGCCAGCCACTGTCAGAGGCGATTCAAACAGAGATTAAAGGGTCTGATTACAGTGCTGAAAGGAACAAACTTTAATTAGGAGAACACACGATTCTCTTGCTGGTTTCCGCTGCCCCAGTCCCAATGCTGTCAAACTATTCCTATGCTTGACTGTCATCTATAACCCAAATCTCAGGCCATGCTATGTAACTTCACTCTTACAGAATATCTGATTCTTATGAACAGCGAACAGGGGGCAGTATAAAAGGTATGGTGATCTTATTGACAAGTACATGTTCTGTCAGAACTCATATGTTGCGGTCACGCTAGACTTGCACTCATGCACGCGAGCGAGAATGAAAATGTGACGTTTCATCATCTGTGTACCACATTTCGACTTTGGGCTGTCTGTGCAACAAAACTATTTGTCACATATATTTTCTGTCATGTGGATATATAGTAGTTTACAATATTGAAGATATATAACCAGATATTACCTCCCATGCGGTGTGTAATATATCTGTTTGTGAATGTAAAAGGTCTGCAAAGTTTTAAAGATTCTGAACTGCTGAAACGAGGCGTCAGTAATTCCAGTCTTACTTTCTTCCATAGCTTACATATGTAACAATGTAACACATTTGCATAATGCCCACCTATGATCTTCATTGACAGCCCACAAATAACGTAGATGTTCGTATTGTGTTGAGAGGATGTTGTTTTCTGCTCTGCAAAATCACATTCTCTTTTTGAACACTTCCAAAGGATGAGGATGTGAAGAGTCAGTGATTAAAATGATCACAGCCATACAACCGCAGTATAACCTTTTGATGACTGCTTCTCAAATCTTTTTGAGGTCTAAATGGGATTTACAAAACGCCTATCCCAAAAAGATGGGACAGTACCCAGTTTATTTGGGCCAACTTGCTCCTCTGAGACACACTGTAAGTATGAATAATAGTTTTGTGTTTTATATTGTGTGGGTCTCCGGCTAACTCACACTATTACTGTCTCACTGAAATACTTCAGCAAATCAGCAGTTGGCCACTATTACCTAAAACTGTATCAGTTATTGCAATGCAGACTGACTGTTGCTCTTACTACATTGGGTAAAGATAAAGGATGGAGCAAGATTTTTTTCTATAACTTTAATGTTACATCAGTCATTCACGTTAATGTCCGGCTAATGTATGTGCTGTTATGATACAGTTAATGATGCAGTTCCCACATGTGCATTGCAATAAATTAGAAATATACACATTGTTTGTTAATGGTACACTTGGTAATGATGATGGTGAGGAATTACAGTTGCAACATCTCATAATGTACATCAAACGGGTAGCGCATTACTGAGAAACGTCCTGCTCAAGTCATCCTTGCAATGGAGGTTCGGGTTGAATAACTAGTTCAATGTTTCATAATCGGACTCGCACTCAGATTGATATGGTAAAATCAACGTCATCGTTACTGTCTTTACAGTGTGTACTGAGCTTTAGGTAGCCTCTGGAGCTGAAGTTCAATTATGGTAATGGATGCTTTGTTTCTGATGTGCACTGTATGCAGTAGACTTGGCCATCTGGCCAATCAGAGCAGAATAGGCTCGTGGAAAGGAGGGATATAGAGCAGGGGACTCCAAACTCGGTCCTGGAGGGCCGCTGTCCTGCAGAGTTTAGCTCCAACACCAAATAAACACACCTGAACCAGCTAATCAGTGTCTTACAAAGCCCTAGTTAGACACTGATTAGCTGGTTCAGGTGTGTTTAATTGGGGTTGGAGATAAACTCTGCAGGACAGCGGCCCTCCAGGACTGAGTTTGGAGACCCCTGATTTAAAGAGTCTGATTCATCTGTCGAGTCATTGAAAAAATGTGGTGATTTGCAATGTATATTATGAGAAAATTTATGTGTTTTTTGACCTTTGATGCATGTAAACCTGTTGTAGGAAACAAAATGAGGAACTTTTAAAATAGCATAATAGTATAGTATAATATAATAATGTATAATAATGAAACTTCTGTCATCATACTCATGTCGTTCCAAAACTTGATTGACTTTCCTCCTTATGTGGAACACAAAAGAATACATTTTTAAGAATGTTGGTAACCAAATGGTTTCAGTTACCTTTGACTTTCAGTGTATAGACAAAAAAAAAACACTGAGACATTTCTCAAAATATCTTCTTCTGCTGTATATATTCTGCAGAAGAAAGAGTCACTCATGTTTGGAATAACATGAGGGTGAGTAAATTATGACAATTAAAAATAAATTGTGAACTATCCCTTTAAAAATATTACATTATTATTATTTTTTTATAGTTAAACATTTAGTTAAAACTTCAACTTTTCAATTCTGGCTTTAAAAGATGATGCTTATTTTATTTTTTTATTTTCATTAATTCGTTCATTTATCCATCCATCCATCCATCCAGGTTAAAAATGCATTGAGATAAAAAAAAAACAATAACCTTTTATTTTTGCAAACTGTTAGGATGCATTCATCTTACATTGATCTATTTATTAAATCTTTATTTCTTTATCTCTATTTGGCTTACTTTGGCTTCTTGACCTGGGCATTAATTAATAAAAATGTGCGGCTTAGAGACAATATTTTGCAGGCTCTTTAGAGATTATCTCTAAACAAAATGCTATACTTTTCAATCTTGATAATTAGCTAATTCTAATTGGGATCACATGGTTCACTTGGTAAAGGGATCAGGATTAGTCTATAAAGCCTTATTGTGGCAGATTTAAAGACAGTGCTTGTGCGAAGGCCTAGGAATTCATTGATTCTTTTGAACTAAGCTATAATCATTCACATCATTAATCATGCATATATTGAAAGGTCATGTTGGTCACTCATGAATTGCAAATAGCAAATTTGCTGTTCTATTAATATTACAGCATCCATGTTTTAAAGTAGCATGCAGCTCTGTGCTATCGAGTGCTTTGCCTGATCTTTGCTGCTTTACAGCTGCTTACACACTCCTGGATCAACAGCCTTGTTGGTTCTGGAACAATACTCATGTCAACTGATCATATATTTGGGTTTGAGTTGAACTCTTTATTTTTTGTGGACAAATTTTTAAATATGCATAAATATGCAAACTTCAGCTTTAAAGGTCCCATGGCATGGCATTTTTCTATTATTTTATAGTGTTTCCTGAGGTGTACTTATATTGTTAGTATGATTTTTACATCATAAAATGTCATAATTTAGAAATAAAAGGCATTTTTTCTATACTGCTGTTTGCCCTGTGGCTGAATGCCCTGCTTCAAGAGGCGTGTCTGCTGTGAGACTTCAGTAAAAACGCCCACTGTTGTGATTGGCTGACATCTTTGCATTTTAGATGAGCGGAGGGGGCGTGGTTTAATGAGGCACGAGCAGGCACGAGTCTGCCAGAGACGGATGGACCTGTGTTCACTTCTGATCAGTTCTCTCAGCATGTCTCAGTTCAGGGTGAACTGTTGTAGTTACTAGCATATACTTCAGGTTATTAGTTTATTTCTAGTCGGAGGGACTGTCACTCATGTCAGAAAGTTAGTAATTTAGTAAATTATGGATCAGCGCTGACTCGAGACGCGAACCGTTTAGAACGATTCAGTCCGATTTGGTGAACTGGTTCGGTTCACTAAAAAGAACCGATTCAAAAGAATGATTCGTTCGCGAACCGGACATCACGGAGACGGAGCGATTGCCAACAAAGTTATTTATAGTAACTACTGATTTATGAGAGCGCTGTCTGTCAGCGCGAGTTTATTGTGTTTGTATCTGAGAGTTCTGAATAAACACGAGTCCCAGTCACGCCGAGTCCGTCTTCATCATTATTCTACCAACTTTGTAACACATGCAATGTACCATTACAGCGAGATGAACGAGTTAGTAAGTGTTGAGTATAGCATTATTTCTAGATATGTTCCAATCATATGATAAGCGTCAGTGACGCGCATTGAGTAACGTTACACAGCGCAAACAAAGACACAACAGCAGTAATCGAATGTAATCCAGTTTATTGTGGGGAAAGCTGGCTAGCCTAGCCCAGATATGCTCACGCTTACCCTCCTTCTGCTTAATCTCACGCCGCGTTTGGTGCCTCCGCTGTGGGCCAGATGCAGTACTGGGGGTCGGGGATGTTGAAGGCCGAGCTTCGGCGTGTGTGAGGTTTATCTCTAAAGACGTGACTCTGCTGGTGTTGAGCAGAAAAGACTGTATGCACATTTGTATGCACATTTAAGAACAGATAGACGCGACAAGGACGTACAAAAACACTGACTCACAAGATAGAAAACACCTTTCTGTCGGGAGAGAGAGAAGCCGCAGCGTGTGCACGAATAATAAATAATTAGCTACACATAAGAAATCAATGATCACAGATCAGAAGGAACTGAAGAAAGACTTCTGTTTTCATTTGTACATCCAAACACTGAGAAACTGCCAGCGTTCACTCGTTCACAAGTAATGATCTCTGGAGCGTTTGCATGGGCGTGCCAGATTCTCTGGGTGGAGGAAAGGGAGGTAACCGTTCCTGCTTGGACGTCAAACCAGGAGACTTCAGGATTGGCTCGTCTGGCCTGTCATTTTCTCAAAGGCAGAGAAAGACAGCAAGAACTCGGTTTTACACCGATCAACATTTCTATCCACTTGGGGACAATATTCAGGCTAGGGGAACTCATATTAATGTTGAAATACCTCATAAAATGAAAATTTCATGCCATGGGACCTTTAAAGGATAGTTCACTTCAAAATAGTTTACTCACCCCCATCTCATCCAAGATGTTCATGACTTTCTTTCTTCAGTTGAAAAGAAATTAAGTTTGAGGAAAACATTCCAGGATTTTTCTCCACATTTTAGACTTCCATGGCAACCAAAATGTTGAAGGTCCAAATCAATGCAGTTTCAAAGGGCTTTGAAGGGCTTCAGAAGCTCTGCGTGATCCCAGACGGGGAATAGGGTCTTATCGAAATGATATTTATTAAAAATAAATAAAAATGTATATACTTTTTAAACCTAAATCGCTCATCTTGCGCTGCTCTGCATATTGCCACGGATTGCGCAATCACGTCGGAAAGGTCACGCTAGACAAAGGCGGAAGTACCGCCCCAAGCGAACGTGCGAGGACTAATACAAATGCCCTTTACCAAAACCACTCCATCTTCAACTTCAAAATTGTCCAACATCGTTGTTTACCTTTTTTTTGGCTAAAGGACGTCTGTATTAGTCTTCGCATATGCGGTTTGTAAACACTTCTGCCTACGTCTAGCGTGACCTTTCTGACGTGATTACGCAATCCTTGGTGTGTGAGCAGCAAGATGAGCAATTTAGGTTTAAAAGTTAATTCTTTTTTTTTGTTTGTTTGTTTAAATGACCGATCGTTTCACTAGATAAGACCCTATTCCTCAGCTGGGATAGTGCAGCGCCTCTGAAGCCCTTCAAAGCCCTTTGAAACTGCATTGATTTGGACCTTCAACATTTTGGTTGTCATGGAAGTCTATGATGTGGAGAAAAATCCTGGAATGTTTTCCTCAAAAAACGTAATTTCTTTTCGACTGAAGAAAGAAAGACATGAATATCTTGGATTAGTAAAATATCAGGAAATTTTCATTTTAAAGTGAACTAATCCTTTCACTTTAACTTTAGCTTTGACTGACATAGTCTAATTAAAGAACAAGAGTTTAAGTTTACATCAACAGTCATTATTTAATGGCTTTGCAGTGTAAGTATCAAAAGTAATTTACTGTCATACATTAATATAAGTACTGTAGATAATCAGTTTTAAACAATATATATTGGGGTTCCTTCAGAAGGAATTACTAATTATTTGGATCAGTATTCTAATTATTTGGGTCAGTATTCTATAAAGTGAAAAGCATGATAACTCCCTAATAATGACTGGTCATTGTAAGCATTTGAGGTCATTTTATGAACTTGTCCGTCAAAATGGCGGACAATGAGAAAGTCTAACGCAGCCCCTGATCCAGGTCCAACAAAAGATGTAGATCCAAGAACATGTAGACCTGTTATGAATACTGATTAATTGATTGGGGAACTATGGGTGTTCTGGAATGTGGTTATCGCAGGGCTCCCCCATAGTGCATGCCCTGTGTGTCCGTCCGCTACACCACTGGTCACCTCTTTTCAGCCTGTTATTTTCCTAACTGAAAATAGTCCAGGATTTAATAATTATTATTAAAAAGCCTGTTAACGTTATCTCAAAGCCGCTCCAGTGATGTAATTGCACATCTTCCCCAAATCTCCCAGCAGCAGCTAAAGGTTAATTTGCTCAGCCAGGCTACATGTGCTTCCTCAGCATTTCTGTAGCCCTGATGTTAAATGATGAAAACTTCGGGTGCCAAGTCAAACAAGAATTCTGAAGTTTAATCCTCTAGCAGAAAAGCAGCATGTCTCACGGTCTCTTTTTTGATATTTAAATGTATTCCCCACTGAAAGATGATGTTTGACTGAACTAGGACAAGCCAGTCTTGTTTAGAGGAGTTCTGGGAAGGACTTGTGGAAATCGCACAAATAAATAGCATCATGTGCAATCAGGGCATATGCTATGACTGACAGAATGTTCCAGCGTGGATGGACGATAAAGGCTGATGGCTGCATGGTTGAATCTTCTTGTCAGTATACGACGCTGGCCAGCCATTTGAATGAGTGTGTGCATGAATAATGGAGGAAACGTGACTTTTGTGGCAAAATGATGATTTTGGTGCGAAAACATCCTCCGCTCCTCAGTGGTTGGTATGCAGTGTAACATACTCATTTCTGTGGTTATTTTGGAAGTCAAATTAATGTAACAAAGATGAGGTTTTTTTTTTGAAGCTGCACTGAATTAAATATTGCTTGGCACATTTTTTTTTCTTCAAATATGATAAACAGAGGGCCTATTTTTGCATCTGGAACAAAACAAAATGTATTATGAATCAGTTTGGCACACTGATATAGTGAGAGGATGGAGGAGTACACGTCAGACCACTGGCAACAACACAACCTTGACATACATCAAAATCACATCTACACAAACAAACAATATTTATCTCTGCCAGTAATTTGCTCACTACACATTGTATGTATGTATGTATGTGTGTGTGTGTGTGTGTGTGTGTGTGTGTGTGTGTGTGTGTGTGTGTGTGTGTGTGTGTGTGTGTGTGTGTGTGTGTGTGTGTGTGTGTGTGTGTGTGTGTGTAATATTCCTTGTTTTGTTAAAATATTTTTTTCAAAATGTAACAAGATTATGCCAAACTAATTAATTAATTAAATAAACAATTGTATTGTTTTAAAGGATTAGTTCACTTTTAAATACACTTTTGCTGATAATTTACTCACCCCCATGTCATCCAAGATGTCCATGTCTTTCTTTCTGCCATCGAAAAGAAATTAAGGTTTTTGATGAAAACATTCAAGGATTTTTCTCCATATAATGGACTTCAATGGGCTCCAAACGGTTCAAGGTCCAAATGACAGTTTCAGTACAGCTTCAAAGGGCTTTAAACGATACCAAACGATACCAGACGATGAATAAGGGTCTTATCTAGCGAAACAATCAGTTTCTGTGAGAAACCGAGCAGTATTTGGTTGTGAGCGCGTTGTTGATGTTAGAGCTCCGTCGAATTGATTCATAATCCTTGATTTTCTCCTTATCACTCGCTTACAAACGATTATTTTCTATTATTTACAGCGTGTGAATACATCTCCGATACGATTCTCTATAAAAAACAATCGGATTGCTTTGATATCACTACTTATATCCGAACTTCCGCTACTAACCGTAGCCCGCTAGCATTGCACGCGTGGTAGCTTATTTACACCGGTAGCCCGCTAGCATTGCACGCGTGGAACTTATTTACACCGGTAGCCCGCTAGCATTGCACGCGTGGTAGCTTATTTACACCGGTAGCCCGCTAGCATTGCACGCGTGGTAACTTATTTACACCGGTCACCACTGAAACCGACAATTCGTCATCGCAGCACATCTGCTACAATGACGAATAACTCGGATGTGTGTCTAATGTTACCTTTGAGTGCAGGCGAGGACACGTTCGAGCTGCATTCGGTGCAGTTGGAGTTGGAGTCGTTGGAGAAGCAGATTCGCGATCTACTAGAGAGACGAGCCGTGCTGAGAGAGCGACGATCAGCGCTTGAAACATCACGCGCCGATGCGGTTAGTAACCTCTTGACTCCGACCTCGTCTACTCCGTGTGTTTCTCTGCACAGGACCAAAGCACCCAGGACGCGATCATCATCCCTGGTTTCGTTCACTCCGGCGCCGACACGACCCTGGGTGCTTCCACAGCGGAAGACGCGAGCCAGGACCAGAGCTAGGACCTCTCCGCCCCTCCCGGTCTTTGAGATCTCCACCCGGAACCGCTTCTCCCCTCTTCGCGAGACGGAACGCGACGCTGTGGTCATCGGTACTTCCATCGTCCGGCATGTCCACGCTACCTCAGGTAAAGGCAAGGTTATCACTCACTGCTTTCCTGGTGCTCGTGTTCTCGATGTCGCTGCGCAGGTTCCCGAGATCCTGAACGATCGGAGCTGTCGTGCTGCACGCGGGAACAAACGACACCAGGCTGCGGCAGACGGAGGTTCTGAAGAAGGACTACAGGAGCCTGATCGAGACGGTGCGCAGAACATCGCCTGAAGCAACGATCGTCGTGTCTGGACCGCTTCCCACGTACCGACTAGGACATGAAAAGTTCAGTAGATTATTTGCTCTAAATGAATGGTTAATGTCATGGTGTAATGAACAGAAGCTGCTCTTTGTAAATAATTGGAATCTGTTTTGGGAGCGACCTAGGCTCTTCCGTCCTGATGGCCTTCACCCCAGCAGAATCGGAGCGGCTCTTCTGTCGGACAACATCTCCAGGGCGTTACACACCACCATTTGACTAGTAAGTCAAAGTCCAGATCACAGTCTTTGCTGTCCTAACTTAACTGACATAAGTACCAATGTAGAACATTATATAGAAACTGTGTCTGAACATAACTGTGTAGAACATTATATAGAAACTGTGTCTATTCCTCGTTTAGTGAGGTCAAACATTAAATCTACTGTAAGATCTAGGAAAAATCTAATTGTGATTAAACCAGAAAATTTCAATATTAGTGAACAAAAACAATGCTGTCCAAACTTAATTGACATAAGTACCAATGTAGAACATTATATAGAAACTGTGTCTGAACATAACTGTGTAGAACATTATATAGAAACTGTGTCTGAACATAACTGTGTAGAATATTATATAGAAACTGTGTCTGAACATAACTGTGTAGAACATTATATAGAAACTGTGTCTGAACATAACTGTGTAGAACATTATATAGAAACTGTGTCTGAACATAACTGTGTAGAACATTATATAGAAACTGTGTCTATTCCTCGTTTAGTGAGGTCAAACATTAAATCTACTGTAGGATCTAGGAAAAATCTAATTGTGATTAAACCAGAAAATCTCAATATTAGTGAACAAAAACAATTTCTAAAACTAGGTCTTCTAAACATTAGATCGCTCACACCTAAGGCGGTTATTGTAAATGAAATGGTCACAGATAATAGTTTCGATGTACTTTGCCTTACTGAAACCTGGCTTAAGCCAAATGATTATTTCGGTCTAAATGAGTCTACTCCGCCAGGATACTGTTATAAGCATGAGCCCCGTCTGATTGGTCGTGGCGGCGGTGTTGCAACAATCTATAGAGATATTCTTAATGTTACTCATAAAACAGGTCACAGGTTTAATTCGTTTGAAGTACTAGTGCTAAATGTTACGCTCTTAAATGTAAGAAAGAAATCCGTATTATCTCTAGCCTTGGCTACTGTGTATAGACCTCCAGGGCCCTATGCTGATTTCTTAAAAGAGTTTGCAGACTTTCTCTCAGATCTATTGGTCAACGTCGATAAAGCATTAATTGTTGGAGATTTCAACATACACGTAGATAACACAAATGATGCATTAGGGGCTGCATTTACAGATCTATTAAACTCCTTCGGGGTTAAGCAAAACGTCACTGGTCCCACTCATCGTCTTAATCACACACTAGATTTAATTATATCACAAGGAACCAACCCAACCGACATAGATATTATACCGCAAAGTGATGATGTCACTGACCATTACATGGTAACTTGCATACTGCGTACTGCTGAAATCTGTCATGTTGCGCCACGTTATCGACCAGGCAGAACAATCATTCCAACCACTATAGATAGATTCTCAAATAGCTTACCTGATCTGGCTCAGCTGCTCAGTGAACCCAAACAAACAGATGAATTAGAGGAAATGGCTAGCAGTATGAGCACGATTTTATCTAGCACATTAGAAATTGTTGCACCAATTAGATTAAAAAAGGTTAGAGAGAAAACTAAAGCACCATGGTACAACAGTGCTACACATGTTATCAAGAGAGAAACTCGTAACTTAGAGCGTAAATGGAAACAAACAAATTTAGAGGTCTTTAGAATTGCGTGGAAAGATAGTATGTCACGTTATAAAAAGGCCCTAAAAGCAGCCAGGGCTGAGCATCTCCGCAAAATAATAGAAAATAATCAAAATAACCCAAGGTTTTTATTTAACACCGTGGCTAGACAAACAAATAAACAAACATCGCCTGAGCAAAATATTCCGTTACAGTTTAGTAGTAATGATTTTATGAATTTCTTCACTGAGAAAATAGAAAGCATCAGAAACAAAATTGTAAATGTACAATCTTTAATGATGTCTTATGATTCAACCGCGATTATCGCCCCTCAAGAACTACTACACCGCTTTACAACTATAGGACAGGAAGAGCTAAATAAACTTATCATTGCATCTAAACCAACAACATGTTTATTAGATCCAATACCCACTAAACTACTGAAAGAGTTGTTACCTGTAGTGGAAGAGCCTCTTCTCAATATTATTAACTCATCTTTATCTTTAGGTCATGTTCCAAGAATATTCAAGTTGGCAGTCATAAAACCTCTCATTAAGAAGCCACAATTAGATCATCATAACCTAGCAAATTACAGACCAATTTCAAATCTTCCATTTATGTCTAAAATACTAGAAAAAGTTGTGTCCGCTCAATTGTGCGCTTTCTTGCAAGAAAATGATATCTATGAAAAATTTCAATCAGGATTCAGGCCGCATCACAGCACAGAAACCGCACTCGTTAAAATCACAAATGATTTACTGCTAGCTTCTGACCAAGGCTGTATCTCAATACTAGTTCTACTCGATCTTAGTGCTGCGTTTGATACTATAGATCATAAACTACTCTTAGATCGACTTCAAAATTATACTGGTGTTCAGGGACAGGCATTAAACTGGTTTACATCGTACTTATCAGACCGCTACCATTTTGTCTGTTTAAATGGGAAAAAATCAAAGATGACGTCAGTAGACTATGGGGTGCCGCAAGGATCCGTGTTAGGCCCTCTGCTATTCTCAATATATATGCTGCCACTTGGTAATATTATAAGAAAACATGGAATTAATTTCCACTGTTATGCTGATGACACTCAATTATATATTTCATCACGACCGGATGAAAACGCTAAATTATCTAAACTGACAGCGTGTGTTGAAGATATTAAATACTGGATGACGTGTAATTTTCTGCTATTAAATTCAGATAAAACAGAGGTGTTACTTATTGGTCCAAAAAACTGCCCACAAAACCTCTCGCAATACAATTTTACCTTGGAAGGATGTCCTGTCACTTTATCCACTACAGTAAAAGACCTGGGTGTTATATTAGACCGCAACCTGACATTCGAAAATCATATTTCATATGTTACAAGAACGGCATTTTTCCATCTTAGAAACATTGCTAAGCTACGTAACATGCTATCTATTTCTGATGCAGAAAAGTTAGTTCATGCATTCATGACCTCGAGATTAGATTACTGTAATGCTTTATTAGCTGGTTGTCCTGCATCCTCAATAAACAAACTACAGTTAGTCCAAAACGCAGCTGCTAGAGTTCTTACTAGGTCAAGAAAATATGATCATATAACACCAATTTTATCATCTCTACACTGGTTACCTGTGAAGTTCCGTATCAATTACAAAGTATTGCTACTGACCTATAAGGCCCTAAATGGTTTAGCTCCAGTGTATCTAACGGATCTTCTATCGCCCTACAATCCATCGCGCTCTTTAAGATCACTAAACTCTAGGCTTCTGGTCATTCCTAGGATATCTAAGTCCACTAAAGGAGGGAGGGCTTTTTCACATTTAGCTCCTAAACTCTGGAATAGTCTTCCTGATATTGTTCGAGGTTCAGACTCGCTGTCCCAGTTTAAAACTAGATTAAAGACGCATCTCTTTAGCCAAGCATTCACATTATAATTATCTTTTTATACTACAGTTAAATCGGATCAAAAGCATAAATATAATATTCTGAACAGCAGCTACGCTAATCATTTCCCATCTGCTTTTCTGTTGTTATCTCGGGACACTAGTCCCGAGGTAAATAGTTCATCAGCTCCAGTTTGTATCCAGCCTCTCATGGAGACTTCGGATGCCCCAACACCTGTGAGACGACTCCATGCCTGTGAAGAGACGACTCAACGCCAGCGTTGTTATGGCCTAAATTAATACACGATCGATTAACTTTTTCGAACATTATTCTTTAACATTGTCTTTGTAACATTTTTACTGTACATCTATGAAATGCACTTTCTGTAAAGCTGCTTTGAAACAATGTGTATTGTGAAAAGCGCTATACAAATAAATTTGAATTGAATTGAATTGAATTATTTATGCTATTATTTTACCTCTTATCAGACGAACGTGATCATCTCTGAGCTCAGCCATAACTTCCGCTAAGTGAGGTCAAAATACGAGCGTGGTCATACACGTATACGTAGATACCTCATTAGCGCTTGCATGGATCAATAGAATGAGGCATCTACGATCGATATTTTGACCTCACTTAGCGGAAGTTATGGCTGAGCTCAGAGATGATCACGTAGTTATTAAAGACAGTAGTCAAAAGTTTGAACATCATATTGTTTTTATTATTTCAAATGATTAATCTAAAGGACAATCACAATGTTGGTAGGTAATTTTTCTACACATTGCCATATCAATAACCTGCAACTACTGTAGTTCATTAAGATTAAATCTTACTAACCACTCTTACTATAAAAAAATGGGGTAAGCACACTTATATTCTCATTTCAAGAGGTGTTCTGAGTAAATGATTTGTTTGTAACACTTTACAATATGGTTTGATTTGATAACATTACATTAGTTAATGTATTAGACTAATAACTAACTTGAACTAACCATGATCAATACATTTGATACTGTATTTATTAATCTTTGTTAATCTTTGTTAATAAAAAATACAGCTGTTCATTGTTTGTATATGTTACTTCACAGTGCACATTAACTATGTAAACAAATAGAGAGCAATTTGAGCACAAGACGCTCATGTTGTTTTAAAGACAGTGAATGCGCGCGCGCGGGGCTCTCTCGCGCGCGCGCTCTCTCTCTCTCTCTCTCTCGCTCGCTCTCTCTCTCTCTCTCTCTCTCGCTCTCTCTCTCTCTCTCTCTCTCTCTCTCTCTCTCTCTCTCTCTCTCTCTCTCTCTCGCACTCTCTCTCTCCCACAGCCACGATCACTTGAAGTTGAAGGGGTGGAAGGTGGTGTTTTTGGTTTGTCCATCTTTTAAGCTGATCAAAAGGCACACGCAGTCTTCTTAATAGCTTGATTCGCTCAATGATATGCCAGCTTCATCAAACCTGCCATCTACCGTTCTGGCAGTGGTAATGTGGGTTTGGAATGGAATGATTCGTAACATTTTTATAATTGTAACGAGTAACGAGGCAGCACATAAAAAAATATCGGAGTAAAAGTATTAAACTCATCGAAAATATGTACTGAAGTAAAAGTGGAAGTAGGAGAAAAAAATAATACTCTAGTAAAGTACAGATACTGCCTTCGTTACTATACATCTCTGGAAATAAGAATCAAACCTACTCAAAAAGAGAACAAATTTCCTCTTCCACCACACACATGCATCCCAGTCCCTCACAGCGACTTAGTGCCTGTATTTATTCAGCCCCTCGCCACACGGGCCGAGGCCTGGCAGGCCATCCCCAGAGTGTCAGCCTGGGTTCTGAATATAATAAAACAAGGTTGTGTATACTCCAATTTGATCAAAGACCCCCATTATTCAACGGCATGGTCGAAACCTCTGTGGAAAGCAAGGATGCACATGTCCTGTGCTCCGAGGAGAACATCATGCTGGCAAAAGGGGCTATAGAAATAGTTCCCCCAGCGATGAGCGAGTCAGGCTTTTACAGCAGGTACTTCCTCGTCCCCAAAAAGGATGGTGGTCTAAGACCCATCCTCGATCTCAGACATCTGAACAGGGTCCTAATAAAGCGCTCGTTCAGAATGATCACTCTAAAGCAGATCTTCCCGCAAATACGCTTGGGAGACTGGTTCTTTACCCTGGATCTGAAAGATGCTTACTTTCATATCCAGATAGCCCCCCATTACAGGCAGTTCTTGAGATTCGCCTTCGAGGGAGTGGAATATCAATATAGGGTCCTGTCGTTCGGCCTGTCCCTGGCCCCCCGCACTTTCACGAAGTGCATGGATGTGGCTCTCTTCCCTCTGAGACAGATGGGAGTTCGCATTCTAAACTTCCTCGACGACTGGCTCATTCTGGCCCAGTCGGAGGCGGAACTAATATTCCACAGATCTGTTATTCTCAACCACTTAGAGTGCTTGGGTCTCAGGATCAATTTTGCAAAGAGCTCATTATCCCCCAGCCAACGTGTATCGTTCCTGGGGATAATTTTAGACTCAACCCTTTTGAGGGCCACAGTCACTCCAGAGCACGCTCTGGCCATTCAGCAGCTCACGCAAACATTTACAACCAGTGTTTTTCTACCGCTCAGAGCTCAGCATCTCCAGCTCTGTAGATGGGGTTGCTTCATATGCGCCCTCTGCAGTTCTGCAGGTCCCGCCCTCAGCCTGCCACCACGGCCGTCTCTCGCTCAAGGTGAACCAGGCATGTGTCACAGCCCTGGCCCCTTGGACGAACCCTTGCTGGTTCAAGCAAGGCATGGCTATAGGTGCTATGGACAAGAGGAAAGTTGTTTTCACAGACGCCTCCAAGACAGGTTGGGGAGCCCTGTGCAAGAACCGCCCAGCCTTCGGGGCTTGGAGCAGCTTGGAAAGCAAGCTACATATCAACCGCCTAGAAATGGTGGCAGAATATCGAGCTCTCCAGGTCTCTCTTCCTCTTCTGGTGGGGCACCACATCTTAGTCAGATCAGACAACATGATGGTGGTGTCCTCAATAAATCACCAGGGTGGTCTCTCTTCAAAGCCCCTCTTCACTCTGGTGAAAACCATCCTAGAGTGGGCTCAGTGCAATCTACTCTCTCTGAGAGCAGCGCACATACAGGGTGTACTGAACGTAGAGGCGGACATGCTGTCTCGGAGCAACCCTCCTTCAGAGGAATGGTCGCTCCATCCCCGCTCGGTTCAGAAGATTTGGAACATCTTCGGGAAGGCAGAGGTCGACCTCTTTGCCTCAGAAGACAGTCAACACTGCCCAATATATTTCTCAAAAGACAGGGATCCGCTGACCCATGATTGGCCCAGCCTCCTCCTCTATGCTTTCCCCCCGATCGCTCTGATTCCCCAGGTGATCAAGCAACCCAAAGAAGACAAACACAAGGTTCTTCTGGTGGCTCCTCTTTGGAGGACCCAACCATGGTTCTCGGAGCTGTCTCGGTTATCGCCCCTGAGGCCATGGCCGATCCCTCTGAGACGAGACCTCCTCTCCCAAGCGAGAAGGACAATTTGGCACCCCAGGCCCGAGCTGTGGGACCTTCATGTGTGGTTTCTCAACAGGAGCCTCTAAGCCTCTCTGAGCACATTTTAAACACTATCTCTCAGGCCAGAGCTCCATCTACGAGACACCTCTATGCCTCAAAGTGGGCCGTCTTCGCCTCCTGGTGCAAAACCCGGGGCGACGGCCCTCTGAACTGTGACATACCTCAGATATTGTCATATCTTCAAGACTTAATGGATAGAAGCCGTTCTCCCTCTACTCTTAAAGTCTATGTTGCGGCTAGAGCAGCTTTACACGCTCCTATAGCAGGGCAGTCTATAGGAAGAAACGATCTTGTTGTTCGCTTCCTAAAGGGCTCCAGGAGGCTAAACCCTCCTCGTCCCATCACAGTCCCTACTTGGGACCTGTCTGTGGTTCTCAGGGGCGTTAAAAGTCCTCCATTTGAACCTATCCAGACTGCTGACCTCCGACCCCTGACCCTAAAAAACGCTTTGCTGCTAGTGTTGGCAACGAGCCCAAAATGACCCACGTCACACCTCTCTTCATCTCTCTGCACTGGCTGCCCCTCGCTGCTCGCATCAAGTTTAAAGCGCTGACGCTTGCCTACAGAGCCACCACGCGCTCAGCTCCTGCATACTTTGACTCGATTCTACAAATCCACACCCCCACCAGAAGCCTTCGCTCAGCTAAGGAGCGACAGCTTGTGGTACTGTTGGGGTAACAGCTTAGGACCCAGGACCAGTAGTAAAAAATGAAGACCAGGAGTCAGGAGTCAGATTAATTAAAGAAAATTTTTACTGAAGAAAAGTTTGCAGTTTCATCAGCAGAAGCCAGCTCAAGAGGAGTTCGTAGGCCGCGCTCCCTCTAACAGTCTCCCCGCCTCCGTCTAACGTACATACAATTTTCTGAACAGTTATACTGTTTTCAAGGTCTAGACACGTCATTACTGCCATGTGGAAATGATTCTGATTGGTTCTAACAACATGCAACGTAAGCAACTTTCCACACGTAGACAGATAGGAGCATATCAGTGATGCGCGGGTCAATGTATAAACAACCCGCACCCGACCGACGTTTTCAACTAACCCGCCCGCAACTCGGACTGCAAAAAAAAAAGAAGAAAATATTGTACCCGACCCGCTTCCTGACCCGCATTTTTTAAAAGTAGTAAATGCTCATCGTAGCTCATTGGGCCATTGAGAAAATGTTTCAGGCCCTGACGTGGTGCGCTCAGAGGTGCAGCAGCGAGAGCAGGAAGTTCTTGAGGCGGCCCATCATTTTCCATTTCAGCTCCAGATGCATATTATTGATGAACGCGATGTTTATGTTTCGACCCGGCTTGAATAATTCATCAGCCCACATTTGGAAAAGTGTGAAAGCCCTTAGGAGCGCAAACTGTTATTTTTCTGAATGCTGTATGATATAGCCTAGTGTTATGTAATACAGGCTTGATTTATTCATTTATTTCGTTTAATTTTCTTAACAATTAAGATGCTGCATGTGTTTATCCAGTCTAATCGAAGTGTGCGTCTCTCCCCCGACTTTCCCAACAAAAATCCCGCCCCCTCTCAGAAAATACATAAAACTGACTTTAAATGCGTTTAAAAGTAGCCTATTAAAATGGTACAATGGCATTGCTCAGTTCAACGTTTTGGGAAATCGGGCATTTTGTCCCGCGTCAGCATTTATTCAAAAGTTAATAACGCTCAACATTCAAAAGGTAAATAAGGATTTATTGACGATCCGACCGACCGTGACCCGAATATCATTAAAAATATTTTTGGATGACTCGTAACCGCGGGTAACCGCGGGTGGCCGCGGGCACCCGCTCATTTTGGATCAACCCGCGCATCACTGGAGCATATATCTCTAAAAATGCGTAGACTTGATGTCGCCCAGGCCCAGATTAGTCCCCAGTGACCTCGGAGGTCATAGAAAAGACGCCTCCAAGTCTAGAATCGTCTGCCGAAAGGACCATCTCCAATACTGGATCTGCACAAATCATACAACGCACACACACAATACTCCAGAGAATACCAGTTTCCATCAAGGTCGGGACATCTTAACTAACTATCAACAAAGCTGAATCTGCAAAACATGCTGATACTACATTTAGTACAGAAGTGACTTTATTCTATTAAGAAAGAAAAGTATCAGAGAGGTACATTTCTCCCAAAAAGAGTCACATAGCTGTTACATGGATGACCCCAGGGGTCACCTCAGTAAGACATATAGTTAACACATGCGGATCTCTTCTCACTTCAAACACCAAGGACATTTGCCTGTCAGCACGTCTTGACACAGACATCAGAGCAGCTCCTGAATAATTTGGATTCAAAAGCACAGAGCAACTAAAACACTACAATATCCAAAATCACTCCTTGAATATAGAGAACTGATTTATCAAATGTAGGGAATGGTTATAACTTGATTATCATTCATTCTTATTTTAATATTGAACATAAAATCATTCTTGAAGGATATGTGTCTGATGAAGAGACAAGTGATGTTTGGCTTGACCCTTGACCCTTCAGTACCATCACAGAGAGGCCAAAAATCCCTTTCCAGAACATTTTCATTCAACGTTCCCAGCTGGTGGAACGATCTTCCCAATGCCATCCGAAACGCACAATCATTGACAACATTCAAAAGTCAACTAAAAACTCAGCTCTTCCGTGACTCACTTAACCTTTCCTCTTTCTCCCCCTTTTTTCCCCTCCGTACTCTAGCCTGTGCTACACTGAGCAATGTACACGGTCTGGGTATTTCAGGCACTTGTTGCGCTTACTCGACTCTTTATGACCAATCACTTTGTGTACCCCCAAGTTGTAAGTCGCTTTGGATAAAAGCGTCTGCTAAATGCATACATGTAAATGGCATGATGAACAGGAGCTGAACCTTCTCTGTCCTGTCAGAGCCCTGAGGACATACATTGATTTCTTTAACTTTTTGAACCAATCGACGTGCAGTATTCATTGCGTGATTGGTGCAGTATTCAAGGCTTCATAATCGGAAAAAAAGGAGTTTTCCCCCATAGCATCTTGTCTTATTTATATTAATAAGATGAACGACACAGTACTCATTTCGTATCTAAGGGAACCGAGGTTACGTTAGTAACCGAGTATGATACCCCTGTTACTAAAGATATATTAAAGAAATATTCTCTTGAAAGGAGCTCCTGTATTAATGTATTATAATTTCACAGTAGTAACAATAATTTTAGTATCTATTATGTTGGCCTAATCTGTTCCAATGGCAAAGGGCTCCATCTATTTTATTCTGTTTTATTGACGTTCTGCTTTTCCCTGTTTTACAATTTTGCTGAGATCATTTCTAAGCTATGGCCTGCAGCTAACATTTTGTGCAAATAAATAAAAACGAACCTATCTTCCATCAAGCATGTCAGGTGAATTATGAAACCATATTTTCATTAATCAGAAACATGTATACCATGCTATTTTCCCATTGTGGCAGGTTTATTGTGGTTAAGGGGCATGGTTGTCACAATCATATTAATCCATATAAAATCCAGGGCTGTGATTTGTATTTGGTGCATATGGTTTCCAAAGCAACATTTTAACACTTTGTACTACATGCTGACAGAGAAAAAGAAAACTCAAGCCTTTTAAAAGTGGCGTCTTTTGTTTCCTGTCATTTTACCTTTGTTCTTTCACAGTGGTGCTACATCACATGTTGAAAGGCATGGGTGTGGGATAAGACATTGTGGAAATCGTTTTCCGCATTCGATCAAGTAAGTAGAGCTGTAACAGAGGGGCGTCTCTGAAACACCTGTTAACAGTTCTGCTGTATCGCCGCAGGGAGAAGGAACATCAATAAGCCACCGAATATCCTCAGGCAGATCTTTAAAACAACAAATTAAAAGGGGTGGCGGAAGAGAGGTGTGTGTGTGTGTGTGTGTGTGTGTGTGTGTGTGTGTGTGTGTGTGCGTGCGTGCGTGCGTGCGTGCGTGTGTGTGTGTGACAGGGCGGCTGATGAAGCTCCGGAGGATGGTCCGCGGCGCTTCTGTTTTCACGCTGATGGGAGATCGAGTCCCCAGCCATCTGCTTCTTGGCCCACTCCAGGGACGCCTGTCTAGCTGAATATGCTCAGCAAGCAGAAAGGGAGACGCTGTGGCAGCACTCCTCTTCTCCTGCCCTCTCAAACCCACCGCTATACAGACAGGATTACAGCGTGTGATCCGGGTGATGGGCGACAAAGTGGCATTCGTGTGGGGGGTGAGGGTGACTATCTTGCCTTGGCAGGGCTCCATCAGATCTTCACAGCCAAAGAGCTGCCACACACACTCATTCATAAAAACCCACAGATGTATGAACACAGGTACTGTCTAACTATCTGTAATGTATTCTATTTGACCTCTACATGTATTTTTCATGTAATCATACAAGTGCACGACTGGTATGAATACATTTTATTTGGATCTTTTTTGTGGTTTTTGCTGTGTAACCCGAGTAAATGTCCATATGAAGATACAGTATATTAGTGATTGTCACCGACTGCTCTTAATATTTAAGAAATATTAAGGAAGCAATAAGGAATGTCTCTGGTTCAATACAAGACATAGCAAAGATGCAGTTGATAATGGATAGTTCACACCAAAAATCTAAATTCTGTAATCATTTACTCACTCTCATGTTGTTCCAAACTATCTTTCTTCTGTGGAACACAAATTAAAATGTTTAAAGAATTTTGGGGTCCAAACAATATTGAACCCCATTGACTTTCATTCTATACATTTTTAAGAATGTCTTATTTTGTGTTGCGCCGAATAATGAAAGTCACACATATCAACAGCATCTGTGGCACAGGGCCATATGGGCATTTGGGCATGTGCCCAATTCCCAGTGGCACCACGTCAAGAGGGGCACCATGTAGAGCCGTATAAATATTCTCGTATAAATATGCAGTGAAATGGCAACAGCTTTGCTGCTGAAATAACACATTTTACATAGTCACTGTCATTGATTATTACTCCAATATATTAATTCTTCAGTACAGACATAATATTTCAGCTGTAAAGTTAAAATCTAAATCTAGTTTTCGTTTTGAGAATAGTTAAATAAAGATACCTTTCTGGTATCCTTGTACATATTGTTTGAATTTTACTGGGTTAACTGGCTTTAAAAGGTCATGAAATAGTTGAAAAATTGGAACTAATTTTGCACTGATTAACTGTTTCTATCAGACTAGTTTCATATTAACATATACATACATACATACATACATACATACATACATACATACATACATACATACATACATACATACATACATACATATACATATACATATACATATACATATATATATCCGAAACAGATGCATGAGAAAAAAAATATTTCTGTGGTTATTTAACCATAAATCACAGATGCTGCTGATGACGGATCTTAAATGAAAATGATATATATACATACATACATAATACACAGATGCACATGTTGTGTTTTCATGTTTTATGGGGGCTTTACATAAATGTTATACTGTATTTTCTATCCCCTTACACGAACCCTACCCCTAAACCTACCCATCACACAAAAATTTCAGCATTTTTACATTTTCAAAAAACATAATTTATAAGATGTTTTCCTCATGGGGACCAAAAAATGGTCCCCATGAGGAAAAGGACACGGACAAGGATTTCAGATATTGTCATCTTTGTGGGGACCTTTTGTCTTCATAACATATATACACACAGTGGTTACACACACACACACACACACACACACACACACACACACACACACACACACACACACACACACACACACACACACACACACACACACACACACACACACACACACACACACACACACACACACACACACACACACACACACACACACACACACACACACACACACACACACACACACACACACATATTAATCATATGCCAGCAGCAAACCAGCAGCCATATCACCCTGCAGCCCAAGACTGGTTTCCCACTGAAGCTAAGCAGGGCTGAGCCTGGTTAGTACCTGGATGGGAGACCAACTGGGAAAACCAGGTAGCTGCTGGTAGAGGTGTTAGTGAGGCCAGCAGGGGGTGCTCACCCTGTGGTCTGTGTGGGTCCTAACACCCCAGTATAGTGATTGGGACACTATACTGTAACAAGCACCGTCCTTCGGATGAGACGTTAAACCGAGGTCCTGACTCTCTGTGGTCATTAAAAATCCCAGGATGTCCTTCGATAAAGAGTAGGGGTGTAACCCCGGCATCCTGGCCAAATTTGCCCATTGGCCCCTCTCCATCATGGCCTCCTAATCATCCCCATATACAGATTGGCTTCATCACTCTGTCTCCTCTCCACCAATCAGCTGGTGTGTGGTGGGCGTTCTGGCGCAATATGGCTGCCGTCGCATCATCCAGGTGGATGCCGCACATTGGTGGTGGTTGAGGAGATTCCCCCTTCTATATGTAAAAGCGCTTTGAGTGCCTAGAAAAGCGCTATATAAATGTAACAAATTATTAATTAATTATTATTATAATCATCTAACTCAAAAGTCTGTGTTTATACAATATATGTATGTGTGTGTATATGTACTGTATCATTTATGATCTCTAACTATCCATTTCCATATAAATATATTATTCACGTTTGTACTAGCATGAGCCCATGTGGTTATTTCAGCAGTTGCAATAGTATTTCACCTGCTTCCTGCTGCTACATTAGAATTCCATGCATCCATTTCTCTCTGATTGTCTGATGTAGACACACAGACACCTAAAGAGGATTCAGTTCCCACTGAAAGTAATTGGCAACTGCTATGCACGAACGAGCCAGACGTAATACACTAATGGCTCTCTCTGTCTGTGTGTGTGTGTGTGTGTGTGTGTGTCTCCTCTGGTGTATGCTAATCCCTAGAAGGAGCCGGACTTGTGATCGGCATGTTAGTTCCGTTAAGTGTGGAAGGCAAGGAAGAAGAGATTCCATTCAGGACCACGGCAGAAGGATATCAGTGTCCCAGCAGAAGTGTAAGCAGCGCTATCAGGGGAGACGGTAATGAGAACACGCTCTCTGTGGGCTGATTAAAAGGCCTGTCACTCCATTAGCTTAACACTCACATAAATGCACACACATAAACTTAGTAATGGCTGTAATAACATGTTGGGACACATTCCGGGGGAGATGGTCTTTCTGTATCAACGTGACTGATGGTCTTCCCATCTGAGCATGTTCAAGCTGAGCGCCATGTGGCTGCTAAATATTACTATTACAGGATTTGGTTAGCGATTCAGGCAGCAGGAGCGGCTGGTGCATTCTGCACATCTGTCATACCCAGGGGACTCAGACTTGTAAACTCCATTAAGTGTTTGTGAGGGTAATAACGGAGTCCTGTCTGATAAAGCAGAACGGCTGCCTTTTTCTCATCTTCTGCTTCTCTTACATCAACACGCTGTTCCAGTCCAGCAATCTTCACAACAAAACAATACCGCGGCTGTAGGTAAACTTTAAGCGGTGCTGTCTGTGCCACCCATACTCCCATCATCAAACCCTTATTGGTTCTTACAGGTATTTGGATTATATCCTTTCATATCCCTCCCCCTGTCATATATGGCTCTGGGCTGTTTATTTTTGTTGGCTCCCTTTGCCCCTCTGAGGAATTCCATTAAGATAATGACACAGAGGCTGCGCATCCACACTCACCTGCAAACATGTTTACACCTGCGGGCCGCAGGTTATTGCAAACATTTTAAAATCAAATGATGAGGGGTGATTGGCGGCCTGTGGGGGGATTGCCGTTATTAAATATCCCATTACACTCAGAGATAGAGTAATAGTGCCGGGATCACAGGGGTGCACGAACACTCCAATCATTGGCCTCAGAGCTCCGGTCTGCTTCCGTTTGAGTAAACAGCACTATTTAAGTGTGAGGGACTGTGTTCAAATGCAATTTTGTTCATTCCGAAAAAGAGCAGAAAACATATTTGTTGCCCCCCCGAACCAGGTTGTTGCCCTAGGCATCCTGGTCGGACATAATGGGAAAAATGTATGTTGCCTGGCATTTAATATTATGATGGTAGTTCCATGTCTACAAAACTGTCAATCTATCTATCTATCTATCTATCTATCTATCTATCTATCTATCTATCTATCTATCTATCTATCTATCTATCTATCTATCTATCTATCTATCTATCTATCTATCTATCTATCTATCTATCTATCTATCTATCTATCTATCTATCTATCTATCTATCTATCTATCTAGCTAGCTAGCTAGCTAGCTAGCGGTCTGTCTGTCTGTCTGTCTGTCTGTCTGTCTGTCTGTCTATCTCTATCGATCTATTTTTCTTGAACAAAAAAACTATTTTTGACAAACTGTATTAACTGGACACACTTGTCTGATGGCTGAAAGGTCTTGACTCAGAATCTCTGGGCAGAGAGAAAATTAGACACGAGTGATTCAGATATGAGGGGCAGTGCTACGTCTTTCCTCCCACGCTTTCTCACGGCCACACTTGGTTGAGCAGCGACACAGAGCTGCAAGGCCACAGAGATACACAGCAGGGAGCCCTAATTACTGCCTTAGCCAAAAAAAGATCTCTTAAAGATGGAGGGGTGGTGGTGACTATGAGCATGCTGTTATGGAGTGGACGCTGAGAATAAGTGGATACTTACTGTTCCCAAGTCTTTCTGTGCTCTCATTCAGATGCCCTACAAAAATGTGGCTATTCAGTGATGGCAATACACAGAATAGATAATGACATGGATGTCAAAGAGTTAACGGTCATTACTTTTTTGTTAGTCTGTGGTACTTTAGACATTTTACCATGTTTGTAGTTCAAGCCGCACATGATTTTTTTTGTCTTAGATACTAAATAGTAGGGATGCACCGGGGTCGGTCCGATACTGTTGTCAAGTAGGCTACTCGTACTCATAAAACTACCCCGATACAACCGCACCCGATACCTCTTTATGGCAACGCATCTTTGGATGCGGAGCCGCGCGGAAAGTTACATAATTCGCCTTGCACACCTGCACACTGTGGCAGCAAGTGAAAAGGGGTCTCGCACTCTCAACGCACATGACTGCGATGGCTTCATTTTTGCCGTGCGCACCCGAGTACTAGTGCAGACGTGGGCCACGCGGCGAGTAGACAAAGCTTAACCGCTCGTGAGGCAGATACCTCTCGGTAGTGAGTGCTGAAAGTTAAGGGCTGTTTAGTAGGGATGTGCGCAATGACTAGCCTAACCCCGTTAGTATAACAATCATAAGCAAACTTAATTGTTATACTAGTTTGACATGACATGGAAGAAAACGGAAAAGTTTTGTCTAAGCTTTCAGAATCAAACCAAGTTGAATGTTAAAATGTCAGCAACAGCGTCAATTTGTATATTTACTTTGTTACAGTCAGAAAGTGAAAAACATCTGATGAAAATAAAACATTGTTAGAAGAACTGTAATGTTATTATAAGTACTCGTATCAGTACTTGGTATCGGCAAGTACACAAATGTAAGTACTTGAACTTATACTTGGTCTGAAAAAAGTGGTATCGGTGCATACTAAATAGCATCAAACTATCAGGCCATTTGATCTAATATTTACTAATGATTAATTTGTGAAATATGCCTGTACTAAGATAATGTACACTGTGCATTTACTTACAGTTTTTCTCAATCGCTTTGGCACATTTTTCTAATTTTTACATTCTCTATAATGTAAACTGTAAGTGCAACTGCTTGCTGGAACATCACAACTCTATTGCATGTCTGCCAAATACTAGCTCACCCAAAACTGTTAATGTGTCAGTAAATTGGCCAATGCCAACCAAATAAAAAGTGTTTTTGTCATTCTCTGTTTTCTACACTATACAAGAATGTCAGTTTTGTCTAGCTGAATGTTTTTGTATATCACACTCAACTTTTTAGATGCAGATTTCAGCAGTACGTAAAAATTTACTAGATGAAGTCAGTGCTGGAGTACAGTGTACACATGAACATTTGGTTATATTAGGGTGTCCTTAACTACTATGTACTTACATAAAAAAATAAGTACAATATGTATTTATTGTGTTCATAGTGTATTGCAAAACACTTGTTCTGCTATTGAGGTGGGAAATGGGTAAGGTTAGGGACAGTTTGGTGGTATAGGTAGGTTTAAGGATGGGTTAAGGGGTAAGGGAAGGCTCAACAGCGTAAAATTACAGCTGTAATTACATGCAGGTATTTTTTTAAAGATAAGTGCACTCTCAAATGATTAATTTAAATGTTAGCACATAGTAGCTACTGTAAAGATATCTAATATAAAGTGGGACCAAACATTTTTATTCATACAGCATGTCTATTTTTGTAGAATTTGTTAACTAAAACTAAAAATTCACAGTTGCTTGTTCATTTATACATATTATATTATGTCTTCCCCTAACACCACACATTCTTATCTTGCTTTTCCACAACAGGCAACTGTGAATTTTAATTTACATGCAAGTTAACACATTTCTACAGCTGCTGCTGTTTAGAGTTGTGACATTCATCCATGTTTAAAAATGGTAGTGATTGGGCAAACTCCATGTAGCTAGTCTATGCTTGATTGGTAAGATTGTGATTCCTATTTCATTACAATGGCAGGCCATATTTGCCAATTTATCAGACATTACAAACATTCCATGTCAGATATTTATGGAATGTGCATGCATATGACATATTTTGATAATTGATGGTGAAAGCTATGGTGAAAGAATATTTAGAAGTTGTGAAAAGTTTGACAATTTCACTGAGAATCAACTCATCAGTTTTGATTGTGCATATAGTTATTGTGCAAATTGTACTTACTCTTTTGCACACGTGCCAAAACACATGCAATTTGCTTACAGTTTTTCTCAGTCGCTTTGGTACATTTCTCGAATCATCCTCGACATTTGGATTACACCATGGATTACCTGCAAAAGCCAGTCTCTTGCTCAAAATCCTCAGTTCATCTCTCAAAAGTAAATATCTCTGTCAATGAACATGTCAGTGCCATCAGAATGACAAGTCCTTGTGTACGGATAAAACAGTCAAATTGCTTTGTCATGTTGTCAATATAACAGTGTACTCTGGAGGGATGTTCTGATGTAAACTATGGCTAAAGTTTTGATGATCAATTATTGTAAATTGTAGGTTACACCTTCAGCAAGAGACTGGACAAGATTCACATTTACATTTTTACTGTTTGTACTGTAATTTGTTGACAGACAATGTCATTGCGATACAGTAAGGAAAAGACAGCACTGCATAGCACAAAGAAAAAAAAACACAAGTAGAAATGTGAACATAGAACAATCTTAGGGAAAACTATGTATGCTGTGCTGTAGGAATTACAGTGCAGTCTTCCTACACCTCCTGACGGTCCTGTCTGTTGGGCCACAAATTCGCATCCACATCACAACAAATATCTTTAGAAATAAAGTCTAATGGAAATGTATTATTATGACAACTTGTTCAACCATTTTGCATGTAAAGACTTATGCTATGAACTAATGCCTAAATATTGTGGGGGGCGAGACTATTCAACAGAGACCCATTATAATACATTTTGATCAACATGACATAAGCAATTGATAATGTAGAAAACAGCAGAGAATTGTAAATAATCATTTACATGGATGTACCAAAGCATTTGCAACTTATTCAAAGAAATGAGAAACTGCTTTTTTGATGAGCACAAGTGACACAATGATGTGAAGATTGAACAGGTGGTTTTGAGAATTTCAATTCTGATCTGAGAAATGTACCAAAGCAACTGAGAAAAACTGTAAATCAATAAGACATTAAAATTTAATGTGAACAAGGAACTAATTGTTCAGAGATCTGAACTTGTTTTGAGAAAAATAATTCTCATTCAAGAATTGAACCAAAGTAAACGGGAAAACCATATTGGTTACTAATGTAACCCCTGTTCCCTGAAGGAGGGAACAGAGATGTTACATCATAAGTGACAGATGTATCTGAGAGCCCAATCACCTTCGAGTGGTAACAAAACAAGCCAATGCACATTGGCGAGTGAGTATGGCATTGCAAGCCACTCCCCTTATATACGGGTATATAAAGCAGTGTGCAACACTTAAGTTTTGGGCTGAGGACTTGACGTCTCTGTTCCCTCCTTCAGGGAATGGGGGTTACATTAGTAACCAAGACGTTCCCAATCAGTCAGTCGCGAATGGGCCAGAATGAGCCAGTAGTCGAGATAGTTGAGGATGCGAATTCCCACTTCCCTTCGCAGGGCAAGGCAAGCTCCACGACCTTCGCAAAGACGTTGGGCAACAGGGACAGCCCGGAGAGGAGGACCTTGTACAGATATGCCCTCGAACACAAAACGTCTGTGTTTTCGAAGTAGGATCGAGACATGAAAGTACGTGTCCTTCAGGTCGATTGCTGCAAACCAATCTTGAGGATGCACTTCTGCATTAGCGTCTTGAACGGAAGCTTGTGAAGGGCCCGACATAAGACACGCAAACCCAAGATTGTCCGTAACCCACCACCTTTCTTGGGTACAATGAAGTATGGGCTGTAAAACCCTGACCTCATCTCGGCTGGAGGGACTGGCTCTATTGCCTTCGCCAGCAGGACCATAACTTCCACACGCAGGACAGGAGTATCCTTGTCTGCCAAATTTTTCTGAATGGTTTCATGCATATAGTCATGTTAATAGTGTCCTATGTGAACATGTTCTGCATTTATTTTCCCCAGGTTTTAGTTTTTTTCTTGAAAATGGTATTTGAATGTGCGGCAACTATAGTTGCCGGTGGGCAAATATGTTGTATGCACTGCTTCAATGTCAAATTTGACTAGTAGGAGAACATTTGGTATCTAACTCAAAATAACTGCTTTCAACAGATCAATCTTTATTGATAAACAAATTTATTGTGGATAAAAGTCGAAGAACATTCGATGCAAACTCAAAAAAGCTGCATCTATCTAATAATCTGTTGAATATGAAAATACAACAAACAACATATAAAGTGACAGAACATAGTGCAGAACAAAGTGCAGCCATTAAGTTGCCCTAATAGGGCATTGTGTATCAAAAAGTTAAATGAAAATAAATTAATATAATGACGAAAAAATTACATCTATATAACAAAAATAAATAAATAGTCCCATAGTATTCAATGGCTGACTGCAGTTTGGAATTGTAAGCTTCTAGTCATAAAAAGAATTAGGGCCCTTGACCGATTAGAATGAAATGCATCCATTCCAAACTGGATGAAGGGTCCTCAATATTTTGGCCCTTACAAGACATAATATCATAAAATATGATATTTTTCCCTATCTAATTAAGGTCTACTGTACAGTAGAGATGTCAGTTAAAGGGTTAAGTTATGTTTTAGGTGGGATATTATGAAAGCAAAAAGCAGCAAAGACCAAACACAGGATACCCCATTTCCCCATTGTGTACTTACAAGTCATTTGCCCACCGGCAATTATAGTTGCCGCTTGGACTTTGGACTAAGTATACAAAAAACTATAGATCTGTTGTAAGAATTGTTTTGTTTGGAGGATTCTAGAGACCTTCACGATTATGTAGATATATATATGCCAACAAAAAATACTTATTAGTAACATGAAAATAACCTTTGTTTGGGAGGGTTTGCCTTCATTATGCTTCCTGGAAGTAGGGGTAGGAAGTTGGCAGTCTCATGTGACAGGAAGGAAGTTAATACCTTTTTTTTCTCTTGAAATCCTTTATTTGGTTGTTTTCTTGTGTGTCATTGAGATTAAAAACATGGATACTATCTAGAAAAATACTTACAAAAGGAAAATGACAACTATTCACTGCGGCAACTATTGTTGCCAGTGGGCTTAAATGGTAAACCGGATGCTGCTGAACCTGGAGGGATGCCGGGGAAACTGAATCGCATAGCCGAGTCTGATCGTCCGAATGAACCAGCGAGATGGGCTGGGAAGCGCCAGCCAGATCCCCAGACACCGTGCAAGAAGCACCAATGGAACTAAAGATGTATCCGCGGTGGGGCATCGAGGTGGAGCACAGGTGCCCAACCCGGAAGGAATAGCAGCCTGGTGTAGAGGCCCTCGTCTGGGGAAAGAACAGCTCCCTCCATGTCCAGGTTGCCGGTCTCAAGGGTAATAATATTAATAATTCATTACATTTTTATAGCGCTTTTCAAGGTACTCAAAGCGCTTTACATGGAAGGGGGGAATCTCCTCAAACCACCACCAATGTGCAGCATCCACCTGGATGATGCGACGGCAGCCATTTTGCGCCAGTAAGCCCACCACACACCAGCTGATTGGTGGAGAGGAGACTGAGGGATGATGCCAATCGTATATATATATGGGGATGATTAGGAGGCCATGATGGACAGGGGCCAATGGGCAAATTTGGCCAGGATGCCGGGGTTACACCCCTACTCTTTATCGATGGGCATCCTGGGATTTTTAATGACCACAGAGAGTCAGGACCTCGGTTTAACGTCTCATCCGAAGGACGGTGCTTGTTACAGTATAGTGTCCCCATCACTATACTGGGGTGTTAGGACCCACACAGACCACAGGGTGAGCACCCCCTGCTGGCCTCACTAACACCTCTACCAGCAGCAACCTAGTTTTCCCAGTTGGTCTCCCATCCAGGTACTGACCAGGCTCAGCCCTGCTTAGCTTCAGTGGGAAACCAGTCTTGGGCTACAGGGTGATATGGCTGCTGGCAAAGGGTGGTGCTTCGCAGACCGTTTGCAGGATTCAGTGGCCGCTGAGATGAGCTGCGGTGTCTTCCTGCACTGTGGCGGTGTTTTCAACGGCACGGCTGAGCTGGCCACACCGAAGTGCTTCTTTTTTGGCTGCAGGTGGACACCCTTGGCGACAGTGTAGCCAAAGAGGCTACCTTGCAAAATGGAAGCATCGAGAAAGCACACTCTGTCGACGTCTCGCACCTCTGCAAGAGATGCTTCAAATATATCCCTATATCAAAGGTATTTACATATAGTGTCAGTTCCCTATTTACCCTCTGCATTTATATTTACAGTACATGAGTTATTGTATCAATCTTGAAATAAATAAATAAATAAATATATACATACCATTTGTCACAGCTCGGTATACTCAACAATTGAAGATATTAGAAGGCATGTTTGTTGTAAGAGTTTTATAGTAAAAATATAGCATATCAACATGATGATGTAGTTGGTTATATTTTTAGCTTCATTGCAAGGCAAGTTTATTTATATACCAAATTTCACAATGGTAATTAAGTGCTTTACATAAAGAAAATACAAGGTATTAAAAAGTAAGAACTAGAAATAAAATGATTTAAATTAGAATTGATTACCAGGAGATAAAAAAGTTAATTAAATGGGATGGGGATGTTCTCTTTTATTCTGGACGGCAAGGGCAGTGATTCCACGTATTTTGCAGTATTAAACACGTATTTATATCGATTTCATCAGGCTCCGAAAATTCTTCAAAAAGAACACAAAGAATGGCCTTCTCAGCTGCCATAGTTGCAACTCCTGAGTCATCAGAACAGGGTGTTCAACACAGCACCGTTTCCATTTAAAAAACGTTTTGCAACGTTTTATTGGGGCTGAACGCAGCCAAGAGTTCTGATCACCTGCACCTATCATCAATCACCTCATCAGCGGTGCACTATATATTCACACAGATCACCTTCAGTCATTGTCTGGCCTTGTACTAGGAAAGACTCACTTACCTGATCTCCTTGGTTTTCCCGGAGTGTGTTCCTGTCTCCCTGCGACTTCATCCCAGAGTGTTGGCTTTCTTTACTTACCTTTCATCCCGGCTGTTGAGGTGTCCGTTTCTCCATCTCCATACTTCTTCTGTAAGACAATCATCAAGACTGTTATTCATCTGCCATCTCTCACCGTCATACAAATGCATCTTCATCACCCCATTCGCTGCCCTATGTTCCCAGATAAAGGGTGCTTTCACACCTGCCTCATTTAGTTCGGTTGAATCGTACTAGAGTTAATTTTCCCACTCGGGTGCGCACCAATAGCGGACCTAACTAGCGTACCGAGACCTCCTTGAAGTGGTGGTCTCGGTATGCTTTCAAACGAATTCTGGAGCAGTTCGTTTGTGGTGAGAACGTGATCCGACCTCGAACAGACCCAAATGCAAAAAGTACTGATCATATTAGGTCCCAACTTTCGAAAAATCACAAGAACAGCGCGATCTTCGCTTGAAGTGACGAGCGATGCGCGCTCGCCTTTTGAAGTGCATTAGAATGTTGTTTTCAAACCACATCCGCGCTTCATTATAGAAATGTATTGTTTGCATATTGTGGTTTATACAAACAATGAACGCCATGGCCAATGAGTGATGTGGATGTTGTCATATGACTGCATTTTGGTTCGTTTCAACTGGTTCGGACCAAAGCAATCAGTGTGGTGTGAAAAGGAACCAAAAAAAGCTAAAAAATGCTACAATGTATAATTGTTTGCCCTTGGTTCGGACCAAATGAACCGAACTAGAGATGTGAAAGCACCCAAAGTGTGTGTTTGGATCTTCACTAACCTTGTCCAGTGTGTGTATATCCTGACAGCATTTTCCTCAGATGAATTTAACCCAAATCACAACAGTGATAATTTTTTTGCGATGACCACACATGGTTTTGTCTTATTGTTACACTTATTGTCTTATTGTTTTCTTGTACCTGTCTGCCAGTAAGAGGCTGGTGACTCATTATATGTACAAAGAGTAGGGTTTGTTTTTTTTGTAGACCTTCCATTAAGAAATCATTTAAATGCCAGCATAGTGTATGAAAGTGCAAAAAAGATGAGTCATGGCCACTATTTCTTGACAAGCTGACAGTATAATGATAACATCTGTAAGGCACTTCTTTAATGTTTCTGGGGGCAGTGACAAGGAAAGATATTAAGACTCTGTGGAGGGTGTTCAATAAGAACTTAGATGGACGGTTGTAAATTAGGTTCAATTTCAGGAGTGAAAGTACTGCAAGAAGAAGACATTGCTATATAGATGATGGTGAGTTGTGTTGGTTCCAAACTATCATTTCACAAAGCATTCATAATTTTTAAAATTTAAAATATACATGCTTTTCACAATTCACGTGCATTTTTATATTTCATATCACAGTGTATATATAATTGAATCAAATAAATTATGCAAGATATGTAGCCATACATGTTTGATTAGTGTGGTTTATGACACAAATGTGTATAATGATGGGTATTTCAATGTAAACACTTCCTGTATCCTTATAAATCAAATGGCTTAAATTCCCTGTAAAGGCAATTCTTAGATTTGTTTCTAAACACCTTATAAATGTATTGGCTCGATGACGCACTGGAGTCCCTGAGCCTGGCTCCTCCCCTAACACAATCATAACTACAGCACATTCGCATCAGTTCGATCGCGATGATATCAAGAAGCGATGGATATTAATTTTGTGAACAGCTACATTGATGGAGAACTGAGGATCATCAACACCTGCCTCTGCAGTGACTTTACACCAGATAGTTTTACTAACTTTCATCGGAGACAACTGGGATTCACTGATAATCCGCACCAGAATGGGGCCGAACCTTTTATCTCCCGCGCCGGCCTTCGTTTGTCCCGCCGACATCTGGCGCTGTCGTGAACTGTACGTGTCGTGAGCATAGACCATAAAAAAAGGTTGTGAGCATTGTCTTGTGAGCTTACTGTTACCCCTTCCTGCAGCTTCCCGCGAGTGGGCGTGGTTTCAGCGCCGACAGCGGACACGCCCCCAGCGCTTGAGAGTTGAGAATTCTGCTTATTTTTTCAAGATTTTGATAAGCTATTTTATTTACTTGGCTGATTTTTTTATGATTCAAATTTGTCTGGGTGGTTAAAGGTCCTGTTCTTCGTGATCCCATTTTTCAAACTGTAGTTAGTGTGTAATGTTGCTGTTAAAGCATAAATAATACCTGTAAAATTATAAAGCTCAAAGTTCAATGCCAAGCGAGATATTTTATTTAACAGAAGTTCCCTTTCAAAGCCTACAGCGAACGGCCAGTTTGGACTACATCCCTGTACATCCTGCTTTAATGACGTCAGTAGAACAGTTTGTTGACTAACCTCCGCCCACAAGAATATGCAAAAAAGGTGGCGTGGTCTTGTTGCTCTCCCACGTGGAGAAGAGGAAGTGTTGCGTTTGTAGTGAGTTTGTCACCATGTCGTCCAGACACTGTTATTTTCATCCCGGAGTCAAATCACCTTTGTTTGGCCTTCAGGGACGCTGTACTTTGAGCGCATGCATCTCCCCGTTATGGTAAGAGGCGTGACCTTTCCGGGCAACGTGTGCTAAGCTGCTGTCGAATCACAACACTGGAACCACTGGCACAATCAGAACTCGTTACGTATTTCTGAAGGAGGGACTTCATAGAATAAGGAAATCCTCAAGTCGTTTTTAGGACAGTGAAAACAGCGGTATACAGATAAGTAAATTGTGTGAAAAATACTGTTTTTTTACACGCAAAACATGAACACATGTTATATTGCACACTGTAAACACAATCAAAGCTTCAAAAAAACAGGAAAAACGGGACCTTTAATAACACATTTGTCTGTGGTGTGACAAACTCAGAGCACATATTTAATTTTTACTTTACAGGGACTAAAAACATACTAAACAGTGTTTTTTTATTTATTTACAAAATGCAGAAAGTTTTATGTGATGTGTAGGTTTAGGGGTAGGGTTAGTCTAAGGGGATAGAATATAAAGCTTGTACAGTATAAAAACCATTACGCCTATGGAGAGACCCGTAACCACATATTTAAGTGTTTGTGTATGTGTGTGTGTGTGTGTGTGTGTGTGTGTGTGCAGGTTTATATTACATTGTGGGGACCAAATGTCCCCACAAGGATAGTTAAACCTGAGATCACCTACATTGTGGGGACCATGAAATGGATTAAAGGGGTGGTAAAACACATTGTTTTGAAGGCTTGATTGTGTTTGTGGGGTGCACTGTAACATGTGTTAATGCTTCGTTTTTAAAAAAAAATCATTATTTTTCATATATTTGACATTTATTCTACACTGCTCTGTCCCTCCTTGTAAAACGGTCTGATGCTTTCCGGGTTGTATGAAGCCAGTCCCTCAAAAATACGCAATGGGCTGAGATTGGTTAGCTGGCCCAGTGTGTTGTGATTCGCTAACCGCAGTGTATGTTTGTCGCAAACGTCACGCCCCTTACCTTACCGGTAGACTGTGGTCAGTATTAGAAACGATGGCGTCAATAAAACCACACCAATCTGAGCCCGAATCAGACCCAGAACATTTTAGTGAAGATGATCGAGCAGAACCTGTTCAGTCCTAATGAGTAAAGACTGCGGATCTATAGTGATCGCTACTGAATGGCATTGTTACTTTTGTATTTTTAGAACGATTATAGCCAAATATCTGTCGCAAGAACTATTAACCCAAAACACTAAGCACTGGCTTTACTATAGTAGCCAAATCACACACAGAACCATGTTTAGCATGCCTGTAGATACATAATACATAAAAGCTCTAATCAAAGAATCATTTACACTAATGCCAAGTTCGCTGTTGAGATTTTAACGTTAGTGTTTGTAACGATAGGTGTTCGTCGGATAACGTTAAGTATGAATGAGCATTTAACAGACTGGTTTGCAGAACAGCGTTGTCATCTGTTTACTTCCTTGCTACAACCTATTACAGGAAAACACATCGATGAAATATAAATCAGACTTACAGGTTGTGGCCCGTAAACAGCTTCTGTTTGTAAATCCAGCTTTCAGGTCAAGCCGTTGTGCATATCCTGTATTGAACTCGCGAACATTGTGAAAGTTTTCCTCCGTGAAATGTGCTGCGGGAGGGAGCCTTGCGCGCGTCGTGCATTCACACACTGGCCGCGTTTGTCTCACACAGCTGACGTTGTGCAAATCCGGTGTTGAACTCGCGAACATTGTGAAAGTTTCCCTCCGTGAGATGTGCTGCGGGAACCCCGCAAGTGCCTGTTCCCTTCTGTCTCAAACACACGTGCATATAACATGCTGTATGTTAAACGCTCTGCAACGCACCCCTGTCCCTATGAAGGCTGAACAAAGCAAGTACCCCAGACCTGCAATCCGGATGAATATAACAGCGTTTCCTCGGCATCGCGGCAAAAACACTCCAGCCTAACTATACCACAACAGCGCCGCGATACAAAATGGCCTCACCCCCCCTTATTTAATATTCTCGGAGGAGGGGTTTATGTAAATATTGAGCCTGGTGATGTCACCAACCCTGGAGGAATGTCTGTAGTCGCCTACTGGCCGTTTGCTGTAGTTCTTAGAAACTGATTTCTTTAAAAGCAAATATCTCCCTTTGCTTTAAACTTTGAACGTTGTAACTTTGCAGATGTTGTTTATGCTAAAGCAGCAACATTACACGCTAGCTAAAGTTAGAATAGTGAAATCGTGGTTTACCACCCCTTTAATAAATATACTAAATTATGTTCTCTTACGAGAGGTTCTCTCGTATTGCGTAAGTTCCTTACGCTACGGGAAAGTATTCTTTCTTCGAGATTTCTGAAAAACCCAAAATTATCCTTAATTTTGTAACATTGTCAACGCAGTGCGGCAGCCTGGCAGACCATAGCAGGCTATTCCAGCGTGCTATTGGCTGCTCTGCTGGCAACTGCAGCAGCCTATCGGTGAGCCCGCGTGACGTGGCGACCAATGAGGGCGCTTCGCGCCCACCTGGCTTCATTTGCCTACAGGTGGGGCGTGGCCACGTGTATATAAGCAGGGCTCACGGGCTGCATATTCGATTTTCTTTTCTTCAGCGAAGCCCTTCGCATCGCTGGATCTGGAACCCGCCGCCGTGACCGCGCAGACAAGCAAGCAGAGGACAGCGCCTGAGGAAGCCGGCAGCATCGCGCCACCTTCAGCCTTCCGTGCCTGCTCTGCTATCCGGCAGCCCCATATCCTTTTACGCTCAAAGTGTTGTCGCCGCTGCGTCACACTTTTCACAAAAAGAGCCGAGCGTTGATACAAATGTCTCGTTCCACCTGCGGCTCGTGTCACGCGCAGCTCAGCTCCGGGGACCGCCATGTGATCTGCGCTCTCTGCCTGGGCCGTGATCACGCCGCCGCCGCACTCCACGCTGGCGGATGCCAAGAGTGCGAAGAACTGACGATGTCGACCCTGCGGGCTCGACTCGTCCTGTTCGAAGATGATATCCCTCCAGTCCCTGCCACGCCGCGCAAGAAGAAGCGCCGCTCGCAGCGGACTCCGGAGCTCGCAGAGAGAAGCTCGCCGGAACCTTTCCCGCCCGCTTCACTCTCGCCTTCCCCGCCCCCACCCCAGGCCGCCATTTCTGTTGCCGCCTCCGGGGATGAGGCGGATGCGGCCGCGGAACGCGCCGACAGCTGCTCCATCATGGCTTCCGACAGCGAGGACTGGTCTTCCGCGTCCTCTTCAGTCCGGGGCTCCGGACGCTCTCGAGCGGGTGAGGACGCCGAACTCTTGCGCCTTCTCACCCGGGCTGTCGAGCAGCTAGGCCTCGAATGGGCCCCGCCCAAGGTGGCAGCGCCGAACCGACTTGACGGATGCTTCCTAAACAGTCGCCGCCGTGCGCCCACCTCCAGGACTGCACCCTTTTTGCCGGAGCTTCACGAGGAGCTCGCAAAGTCCTGGAATGCGCCATTCTCCGCGAGGGTCTCGTCTCAGGCTTCTTCGACGCTCTCACAAGTTGACGGCGCGGCCGAGAAAGGCTACAACGCTATCCCTCCGGTGGAAGAGGCGGTCGCAGCGCACCTTTGCCCGCCTTCTGGTTGGCGCTCAAAGGCTGCCCTCCCGTCTAAGGCCTGCAGAGTGACGTCATCGCTGATCGGCCGCGCTTTCGCTGCCTCCGGTCAAGCTGCGTCCGCTCTGCACTCTATGGCCGTGCTGCAAATCCTCCAAGCTAATCTCCTCCGCGACATGGACGAGAAATGCTGTGACGCTGAGTTAATCACGGATTTGCGAAGCGCGACGGATCTCTCCCTTCGCGCCACCAAGACCGCAGCACAGGCCCTCGGACGCTCTATGGCCTCCCTCACGGTAGCTGAGCGCCACCTCTGGCTCACGCTCGCGGACATGCGAGAAACAGAGCGCGCGGCCTTCCTAAACGCCCCGCTCTCTCCGTCTGGGCTTTTCGGACCAGCGGTCAAGGGGATCGTCGACCGTTTCTCCGAAGTGCAGAAAACGACGCAGGCCATGAACCTTTTCCTGCCTCGACGCCCCGGCGCTAGCAATAGCTCCGCTGCTCGCCGTCCTCGTGACCAGCCAGCAACGAGCTCCGCGCAGCGCCCAGCGCGGCCCCCTTCGTCTCAGAGAAGACCGAGCGGCCGCCCCAGATCGCGCTCTTCCAGCCGTGGTAAGCCGCCTCCACCTCGGGGCCCCCGGCCTAGGATCACGCTGAAGCCCGAGCCTCCAAAGTCCTCCTAGCAAGAGGCGAGAAACGACGGTTAAGTCCCGCCGCGGCCGGACCACCGTCAAAACTCTTTTTCCTGTCAGCCCCCACCACTGTGGCTGCTGCAGATGGATTTCACGCAGCCAACGAGCCGGCAAAAATGCCTTCTCGCCTGTCAATAACCGCCGTTTTTACGGCGAACCAGAGAAATCACAAAAGTTGCATTATTTCTGGTCGCACGGCTCGCGCCGTATGTGTTTCAAATGCAGTAAATGTGCCCACTTTTCTGTGTTCACCCCTGCACACAAGCACTATAAACCCTGTGTCCCCCACTCACATAAAGCGGCCACCGGCCGCTCGAGTGCTAGAGTTAGGTCACGTGTCCGCTTGTTTGCGTCCACGACTAACCACCACACGCGCTGTCACACAGCCACTCTTAACCGGTCATGTTCCACGCGTAAGAGTTGTGCCCGCTCAAACGCGCTCACACATTTTCGCGAACATTATGCCTCAGGCGCCACGCGCCACGCCACACACCATTTATTTTCCGCCCAGGGTGGCCGGAGCGATGAGTGTAGGGCCGCACACAAGCCACTCCCCGCTCGAAGCGGCAGAGATGCAGTGTGTAGGGCGGCCAGCCATCGCGAGCGATCGGCTGGCCCACAGCACAGAGAGCGCGCGCACTGCGCCCGCCCCTCCTATACGGGCCGTCAAACCCGCGAAGCGCGGCGTTTCGAGCCCGGAGGCCGTTCTATCCCGTGTGGCGCACGCGAGAGCGTGGGAAGCCATTCCAGGTGTATCAGAATGGGTGCTGAAAACAGTGAAGCACGGCTACACTCTGCAGTTCGCTCGCCGCCCTCCGCGCTTCTGTGCGCGTACAGAGACGAGAGTGAGCGAGGAAGTAGCACATCTACTTCGAGCAGAAATAGCCACGCTGCTGTGCAAAGGGGCTATAGAACCGGTTCCCCACTCTATGAGCGAGTCAGGCTTTTACAGCCGGTATTTTCTCGTGCCAAAAAGGGATGGGTCGCTCAGACCGATTCTGGATCTGAGGCGTCTGAACAAAGCTCTTATGAAAAGATCGTTCAAGATGCTCACGACCAAGCAGATCCTCGCGCATATTCGCCCGAGAGACTGGCTAATCTCCCTAGATTTGAAAGATGCATATTTTCAAATCAAGATAACGCTGCGTCACAGGCCATTCTTACGATTCGCCTTCGACGGCCAGGCTTATCAATACACCGTCCTTCCGTTCGGCCTGTCACTAGCACCCCGTACATTTACGAAGTGCATGGACGCGGCCCTTGCTCCTCTGAGAAATCAAGGGATGCGAGTATTGAACTATCTGGACGATTGGCTCATCCTGGCGCAGTCGGAGGCCGAGCTCCTCGCCCACAGGGCAATGCTGCTCAGCCATCTGGACAGCCTAGGGCTCACGGTCAATTGGACCAAGAGCTCATTAGTGCCCACGCATCAACCTCATTTCTGGGTTTGAATCTGGACACTGTGGCAATGTCAGCCCGCCTGTCACCCCATCGCGCGCGCCAAGTTCGGCGCATGGCTGCGTACTTTCGGCCAGGCAAAATCGCACCTCTCAAGCTGTTTCAGAGGATGCTGGGACGTATGGCCTCAGCTGCAGCTGTGCTCCAGCTGGGCTTAATGCGCATGCGCCCGCTGCAATGCTGGTTAAACGCCCGAGTGCCTCACAGGGCCTGGGCGTCCGGTGGCTTCAGGATCAGAGTGACTCAGGGCTGCGTGTCAGCCCTAGAGCCCTGGTTAGTAGCCGACTGGTACCAGAGGGGAGTGACGATGGGAGCCATCTCACACCGCAAGGTCATCTCGACGGACGCCTCCACCACGGGTTGGGGCGCCGTTTTCGAGGGCAGATCAGCCTCGGGCCTTTGGTCGAGCGAGGAAAAACTCCTACACATAAACTGTTTGGAGATGATAGCGGTAGAGAACGCGCTCAAGCAGTTTCTCCCGCTTATACGAGGACACCATGTGTTAGTCCGGTCGGACAACACCACAGTGGTGTCCTACGTGAACCGGCAGGGCGGTGTCAGGTCCAGAGGTCTGGGCAATCTGACAGAACGCCTGCTCGTGTGGGCACACAGCTCGCTGCGCTCGTTGAGAGCTGCGCACGTGCCGGGCCACCTCAATGTGGGCCCGGACAAGCTGTCCAGGGGCCTCATTCTCCCAGGAGAATGGTCCCTGCACCCCCAGACAGTCCAGCTGGTATGGCGCCTGTTCGGCAGAGCGGAGCTCGACCTCTTTGCAACAAAAGAGAACGCCCGCTGCCCGACGTTTCTGTCCAAAAGCGAGGATGCGCTGTCCCAAACTTGGCCCAGCCTCCCGCTGTATGCTTTCCCGCCGATCTCCCTATTGCCCCAGGTCATAGCGAAAATCAGGGAAACGCGCCGTCCGGTGCTCCTTATAGCACCGCGCTGGGAGAACCAGATTTGGTACCCAGAGCTGGTGAAGCTGTCGCACTCACCCCCCTGGCCAGTTCCGCTGAGAGCAGACCTTCTCTCTCAAGCAGGAGGCTCAGTTTGGCATCCCCATCCAGAGCGATGGTCTCTGCATGTATGGGTGACCAACGGATACCCGTTGACCTGCCCGAAGGGGTTATGAACACGATTTCACACTCTAGAGCCCCCTCGACGAGGCGGTTATATAGTTCTAAGTGGTCGGTGTTCACTGAGTGGTGTGTTTCCAAGGGATTGGACCCACAGCAATGTGGGGTCCAGCGGGTGCTCTCCTTCCTCCAAGAGCTTTTGGAATTGGGCAGGTCCCCTTCCACGCTCAAAGTGTATGTGGCGGCTATAGCAGCGTTCGCTCAGACGACGCTAGGTAGCACGCTAGGAAGGAACGAGCTCATCGTCCGTTTCCTCAGAGGAGCCAGACGGATGAATCCCCCGCGGCCCCCGTCGGTTCCTATATGGGATCTGGCCTTGGTCCTAGAGGCCCTGAAGGCTCATCCCTTTGAACCGCTCGAGACTGTGGAACCAAGGTTCCTTTCGCTGAAAACCACGTTTCTGATAGCTCTGGCTTCAGTGAAACGCGTGGGGGATCTACACGCGCTCTCAGTGAGCCCGACGTGTATGGAGTTCGGTCCTAATGACTCTAAGGTCATTCTCAGACCGAGGCATGGTTATGTCCCCAAAGCGATCGGCACTCCCTTCAGGGCGTAGATTATCTCCCTCTCGGCTCTGCCAGCATCCGATGAGGGGGACGGTGGCAATTTCCTCTGCCCTGTCAGGGCATTGAGGGTTTATGTCACACGCTCCGCCGCCTTCAGGCGTTCTGAGCAGCTATTTGTTTCGTTTGGTGGGCGCACTAAAGGTCTCGCCTCCTCGAAACAGACCCTGTCCAGGTGGATAGTGGACGCGATTGCAACTGCATACGCTTCCAAACACCTGCAGTGCCCGCTAGGTGTCAGAGCACACTCCACCAGAGGCATGGCCTCTTCGTGGGCTTGGGCCAGAGGGATTTCCATCCACGATATCTGTATGGCGGCAGGCTGGGCCTCCCCGTCTACGTTCGTGAGATTTTACAATCTGGAAGTTCCTGCCTTACAGGCGAAAGTGTTATCAGTTCAATAGGGCCGTTGGTTCTGCCCAGTGATTCTGCGCAGACATAGCTCACATACTGGTAGTAAGTTCGGTACTAGGCTCATGTGAATTTGAAGGAGACCGGCGGTGCCGTTCCCTCATTTACGAGACGAGCTGTTGTGAGTTTGAAGGTGACCGGCGGTGCCGTTACCTCACTCATATAACAAGATATTGTGAATTTGAAGGCGACCGGCGTTGCCGCTCCCTCATTCATGAGACAAGGTGTGGTGAATTTGAAGGAGACCGGCAGGTGCCGTTCCCTCATTCATGGGACAGGGTGTTGTAACCACCCGTCGTAAACCACCCGTCAGTTCGAATGAAGTGTCTGTATATGTGGTGGCCCGTTTTTTCTTTACCGGCCACCCTGCCCGAGCAGTGTTATGGTCCCCGGTTCCCTGGGATACATATGCTGTATGCGAGGCGCGCACGGCGTTGACAATATGTTCCCGTAGCGTAAGGAACTTACGCAATACGAGAGAACCTCTCGTAAGAGAACGATACTCGGTTACTTAACGTAACCTCGGTTCTCTCTAGAAGAGGGAACGAGTATTGCGTTCCTTGCCGTGCGCCCCGCTGGCTTTTACGCTTCAGAACTAAGAAAACCGAATATGCAGCCCGTGAGCCCTGCTTATATACACGTGGCCACGCCCCACCTGTAGGCAAATGAAGCCAGGTGGGCGCGAAGCGCCCTCATTGGTCGCCACGTCACGCGGGCTCACCGATAGGCTGCTGCAGTTGCCAGCAGAGCAGCCAATAGCACGCTGGAATAGCCTGCTATGGTCTGCCAGGCTGCCGCACTGCGTTGACAATGTTACAAAATTAAGGATAATTTTGGGTTTTTCAGAAATCTCGAAGAAAGAATACTTTCCCGTAGCGTAAGGAACTTACGCAATACTCGTTCCCTCTTCTAGAGAGAACCGAGGTTACGTTAAGTAACCGAGTATCGTTTTTTTGAAAATGTAAAAAAATGCAGAACGTTTTCTGTGATGGGTATAACAACCATTACGCCTATAGTATAAAACCAGTATAAAAACCACTACGCCTATGGGAAGTCCCCATAAGCATTATGTGTGTGTGTGTGTGTGTGTGTGTGTGTGTGTGTGTGTGTGTGTGTGTGTGTGTGTGTGTGTGTGTGTGTGTGTGTGTGTGTGTGTGTGTGTGTGTGTGTGTGTGTGTGTGTGTGTGTGTGTGTGTGTGTGTGTGTGTTGATGTATATACTGAAGTATTGATTTGTCTGTATGTCCAGTGAAACCCCAAAGGCCCACATCCAGACTTGAATTTTTCATATCACAGTATCTTATTTCATTTCATATTTCTCAGCAGAATAAGCTATATACCTCTAGCTAATAATCTTATTAAACCCGATAATGAAAAAGTGTAGTGAAATAGCATTTAAAGCTGAAGTGTGCAATTTTTTGATAGCACTTTTTCTTGTCTCAGCTTAATATACACATACAGCTATAAGCAAGCAGACTGTGTCCCTGTCAAAACAGGGGACACCTGTCTTTATTTTAACAATTTAGCAGCACTGAAGTTCAGCCTTTCAAACTCTAAAGGCAGGGTATAGGTGATTTGTTCCAGACATTTGTTTTTTTATGCTGGTTGAAAGTCCTGATAGCAATAACTAAGTTAAGTGGTCTAAATGTATTTATATTAATATATCTTGTCTGTGGAAGGCGCAGGACCATAAAATGTGTGTCCAATCATTGCATTCAGTCTGAATTTGTTTCCATTGAAACCATTATATAGAAAACGTGTTGTGTTCATATTCTGGGCTCATCTGCTCGCTTGTATATATGCATCATCAAAAAGCTGTAAACTGAATTTGATCTCTTAAAATCCCTGTTTTAGTACATTAAGGCTTTTTAAATGTTTTTCAAGTCAAGCTATTTAGAACATTCCGCTGTTTTTAGTGATTAAAATACTGCAGCAGGTGCTGTATATGGATCACAAGTGCCTAAAACTTTTTTTCTTTTTTTATATATGGAAAATTGACAGGCTTGTGCTGCAGTTCTATGGCTGCTTTGCCCTCCAGGACTCTATGAATTGCCTTTATATTAATATTTATGAATTGAAACTATGAATTGCCTTTAGAATATTTATATATATTATGTTATTAATAATAATTGATTATCTAATAATAAAAGCATTAGCCCATATTAAGGAACATATTACATTACAGAAAGAATATTATTGGTAAGAAAGCATCAGCGCTACATTCCAGTGTCTCTTCATCTGTTTTGCAATGGATTCAATAGGCAACTTAAAACTATTTGAATGTTGAACAAATTATTACATTAGTGTTTGATGAACAGTTTAATTTCATGAAATATGGTAATTCTCAGTCCATGGTAATTGTAGTTCGCTGCTCGAACACAACTTTGAATAACAAACATTAAATGAGCACTTAACTTAAATCATGCAATGAATGACATTCTTTTGTGTTCTGCTACTCTGCACTTTACTTGGCCACATCGGCAGTGTGTATGCTGATAAATATTGCAGAGGGTTTTGTGGGTTATTGCGCACTGCGCTGAGCCAGGAGGACATTGCAGAAAGCTTTGGATAATTTACTGTGCCATAAAGGCAGCATGAGTGATTTTCTCTAGTATTTATTACCCCCACCCAATGAATTGCCAAACCATTTCATTCAGTTTATAGCTTTATGCTAATGTGCGAAAATCAAATTAAGTTGAGTTTGTTTATTTATTTGATTTTAAGTTGGTTCACTTTGTGATTTATTTGACGTTTATACAAATGGCCTTGATGGATAGCTATATAGCATCTGACACTTGGCCATTAAATACTAGGAATTCTTCAATATCACTCAAAGTAGCAAAAGGCTAGAAGTAGCTACAAGTTTGCATGTCTTATGTATTACATATCAACAACATTTTATTATTAAAGGCAACATTAAATCAAAATATACTGATTGTTTGTTTTTTTGTTTTTTACTAGGCCTACATTTTGGTCTTATTGTGAACAATTCACAGGTACAACTCATTCACCTTATTCTTTCAGAAAATTATTATTTTATTGAATATTGCAGACGTGTGTGTGTGTGTGTGTGTGTGTGTGTGTGTGTGTGTGTGTGTGTGTGTGTGTGTGTGTGTGTGTGTGTGTGTGTGTGTGTGTGTGTGTGTGTGTGTGTGTGTGTGTGTGTGTGTGTGTGTGTGTGTGTGTGTGGCTTAGTAAACATTATGTCCCCACAAAGATGGCTATATCCGAAGTCCTTGTCCTTGTGGGGACAATTTTTGGTCCACATAACGAAAACAGCTTATAAGTCATAAGTGATGTTTTTTAAAAATGCAGAAAGTTTTGTGTTTAGGCGTAGGGTAAGTGTACGAGTATTGAATATACAGTTTAAAATAATTTATGTCTATGGAAAGTAAAAACACAATGCAAAAGGTTCTAAAACAAAGGTATTTAATAAAACAAACACAAGTAAACCACAAATGATAAAACAAGTAACGTAACAATACCGTACAACTGAAGTGAGCAGGACTGGCGGGAAACTAGAAACAAAAGAAACAGGAAACAGGTCACTGACAAATACAAACTAAAAGTTCATGAAAGTGAAACTAAACACAGTTCAGTAATGCCATGGTTTTGGCTATAGGCAATTTATATTTTAGAATGCAATGACTGTTATAGTTAGTGTGCGCGACTATTAGTGTGTAGCTACTGTGTAACGTTGATGTAGCTAGTCAGCAAGCACTTTATATAGTAGCACTGTTGACATCAGTGCAGAGAATATCATAAAGTTAATAAAATAACTGAAGTGTGCAGAGAGGTCTGTTGGTTTGGGAAAAAAAATATTTATTTATTTATTTATTTATTTATTTATTTATTTATTTATTTATTTATTTATTTATTTATTTATTTATTTATTTATTTATTTATTTATTGGTTGGGCCAAATTATTATGAGTTACTATACTTATAAAAGAGCCTGACCGCCCCCTAGTGGGCATTACTGTTATTTCAGTACCTAAACTCTTCAAAATCTATCATTTTAAAGAAACATATGGAATATTTCTAAATAAATTGCCCTCCAAAAAGAGTTAATATTTTATGCAATATATTATAAAATATATAATGGTGGGATGGAAATTACAAAGTAAATATGAAGAAACATCTAGAATACTTCTAAATAAATTGCCCTCCAAAAAGAGTTAATATTTAATGCAATATATTACAAAATATATAATGATAGGATGGAAATTGCAAAGTAAATATGAAGAAACATCTGGAATATTTCTAAATAAATTGCCACTCCAAAAGGTTTAATATTTTATGCAATATATTACAAAATATATAATGGTGGGATGGAAATTGCAAAGTAAATATGAAGAAGCATATAGAATATGTCTAAATAAATTGCCACTCCAAAAAGAGTTCATATTTTATGCAATATATTACAAAATATATAATGGTGCCATGGAAATTGCAAAGTACAAGAAACATATGGAATATTTCTAAATAAATTTCCCTCCAAAAAGAGTTAATATTTTATGCAATATATTACAAAATATATAATGGTGGGATGGAAATTGCAAAGTAAATATGAATAAATATCTGGAATTTTTCTGAATAAATTGCCACACCAAAAAGAGTAAATATTTTAGGCAATATATTAAACAAATAATTTATAGTGGTGGCATGGAAATTGCAAAGTAAATATGAAGAAACATATGGAATATTTCTAAATAAATTGCCACTCCAAAAAGAGTTAATATTTTAGTCAATATATTACAAAATATATAATGGTGGCATGGAAATTGCAAAGGAAATATGAAGAAACAATTATGGAATATTTCTAAATAAATTGCCACTCCAAAAATAGTTAATATTTTATGCAATATATTACAAATCATAGTTGACCCTGGAACAACATAATAAAAGTAAGATAAGATGACATCCTCCTGATAACAGCAAGATGCTGCCTGATGTGTAAAAATTACATTTTGTGCCAGAGTACTAAAGTTTAAAAAAAAGAAGTTATGATACAATAGGCTTAAATCAGAAATTAAACTTATTTTTAAAACTACAAAAGAAGCCTAAAAACATTCCAGACAACATCATCAGAATTATTTCACACATTTAAGCACCACTTAATATAATGAATGAGTAGATTTATTTCAGTATCTGTTATTGTCTTTGTTACTCAAGCATGTGTGTTCATCTCACCTCTCCCTGTTGGATTTCTCACAGGGTAGAGTGTTGTTGCAACAGACTACCATCCATCTGCTGAATCGGCAGAATAGTAATGTAATGCAAAAGGTGCGACAGTCTATACAGTATGAGCTGCTCAGCACAAGACTTTACAAGATTAAACTGTCGGTCTGCACACTATATAAAATATGCAGAGATAAACTCAATCAACTAATCGAAAAGAAATGCACAGACCGGACGTATTGCATAAATAAAAATTCAATAGAAATACATTCTCTTTCCAAGCACCTCCAGTATTTGTGAGTATCTGAGGTATTTTTGAGACTAGAGAGCCACAAATTCTTCTAGAGCACCTGAGGCAAAGTTAACTAACAGAAGACTCATCAACTTGCCTCTCTATTTGCCGTGGACAGGAGGATCTGATATGCAGCAGGAGGAGAAAGAGAACTGCTTGTAAAAACTGCCAGAGTTAATGATGGCTACTTACAGCAGGGTGTCCATTTGTGATTAGACACTATTCATCACACTGACAAGGGGAACACATTTGGTGTGATGTTGATAATTCCAATCAGCGCCTAATGATATCGCTTGAGGCGTCTTCCTCTTCATTTATTGGTGTGCTTATCAGTTAATCTCACAGAAACCTCTCTCCATCCTATAAATGACATTGCGTTTAATCATACATGCTGCATATGAGCATCACACTCTGGTCAGTGAGGAAATAAATCCTCCTAAGGACCCAGGAAAACATGTCATTGCATTGAGCATAAGAAACATATTTCTTATGATATTTTATTCATATGTTATGCTATGTCCTGGTAAGTGGACACCAGGACTCGGTTGTTTAAAAAAAAAATGACATGAAATGTATACACAATGGGATTTTTTTTTTTTTTTCAATCAATTTTCAGGTTTTAGGATTTTTTTTTCCAATCAAACTTTGTTTAAAGATGATTCTCAACTATGAAAGATATAACTGAATGAATTGATGATATACCATTTTACTTTATGCAATATGTAAAATGGCCACACATGGGTTTTCCCATTCAATGCAATGTATCTAATTTGCATATTCATGTGTTGTTGGAGCTACATGTAAAAAAAGAAGTGTAATAATGGGAGTAATAGTTGGCAACATTTTCATAATAATATCTAATATTTTATAGGAACATAGATATGTAATTTCTTTCCCTATTCACTTGTGTCTCCTAAAATACCTGATAAACATTTAAGTCCCAGTGTCCTCTATTGAGGACATGTGTGAAATCAATGCCCTGTTTTGTAAAAGAAAGTCATATTTTGATTAGAAACCCCATAATATTTTCCTGAGATGTTAATTCATAACCAAAAATAATAATAAAAATTGTCGGATTTAAATGATAATTCACAAATATATATATATATATATATATATATATATATATATATATATATATATATATATATATATATATATATATATATATATATATATATATATATAGTTTTAAGAGACTTCATGGTCATAATATATTTTTATATCGTCTCTTTAATGACTTTTTTGTTAAAAAGGTTACATTTTATTGTCCTATACCCAATTCTCTACCTATTTAATAAATAAAAGTGATAAATTCAAAATCTATAAGAACTTAAAAATCAGATTGCCAATCGTTTTTTAGAATTTGTTTTATACAACAAAGAACTCTGTTCCACAATAGTTTAGCCTATTACTATTACCAAACGTTAAAATATATATATATATATTTAAGTTAATTGTGTCAGAAAGCCTTAGCAAAGCCTATCTAGCTTTTTTCTATAAACAATGAAAAATGTCATTACCAAATAATTACATATATAATTGATATATAATTACAAAAAATTATATATCAGATCCTTATTTCAGTATAACTGAGATTAAACGTAGTTTGAAGTCTTTTGTCATGGTTTCAAGTAGGCCTAGTCGAAAGTGCCACTTGATAGTAATGATCCACAAATAAAAAACAGGGACAGAATTTTCGGCCTCAACCGCTAGATGGCTCTGTTATGCCACGTGCGCTCACATCATGCGCGCCCTTACCTCCCAGGATGCATTGCGGCTGCTAGTGTGGTTAGCCTACGCTTACCTGTGGACATACGGCGCTACACATACGGCGTCAAGGTTTCTTCAATTTTATACTGGATTGTCTTAAGCGACATGCCTCCGAAAAAGCCAGCTCCAGCTACAGGCAGTAAGAAAACCCAAGAGAAGAAAAAAGAGAAGATCATTGAGGTGAAATTTGCGGCGTTTAGCACTCATGCAGCATGCTGAACGCTGGGCCTTGTGCTCTGATTCACTTTCTAGCGCCTTCCAGCTGCTTTTAATGAAATGTACAATCTAAAATGAATGAAATGACAGCATAAGCAACCATATGTTTGTTTAATAGGGTTAGGCTAAGCTGTCAAACCGTTATGGTCGATTTAGTGGTGATTAAAGAGGAAATTACTGAATGGAGTCAAAGTCTTTTGCTAGTAAGCCACATTCAGGCTGTGTCTGAACCCAGTGAACTGCTCATCTAGACAGCATTTTTAACCATCAATAGTTTGTAGGTTTGATTTGAATGTGACACAATGAACTGTTAGGTTGTTCACTAGGTTTTCAGACTCCTCTTCCTTGATCTGAAAATACTTTTATGTTGCTTATTCATTACTCAGTTTTAGAGGTAAATCTCTCTTTTGTGCTTTGTGTTCATTATTAATTATACATATTCTATAAGAAATGACTTGCTTGAAGCAATATGCCTGTTAATATGGTCTCATTTTTTTGTATGACAAAGTTGTGCTGTTTTACATGTTATCATCTGATTATGTAACTTGTTTGTTTTAGTATGGGCTGCTTTTAAAATGTCACTGTGAATTTGAATTTGTTTCTGACAGGATAAAACCTTTGGACTTAAAAACAAAAAAGGTGCTAAACAACAGAAGTTCATTAAAGCTGTAACACAGCAGGTCAAGAGTGGACAGCAAAATGCTCGGCAGGTAATGATCGTAACATTGATTTTAGTGTTCTTATCCTAAGTCTGCATTTCCAGACCAATGTCCCGAAGGTTTGTGATGTGTTTTGTTTTATTTGTAGGCCGAAACTGATAAGAACAAAAAGAAGGAAGACAAGAAGAAGGAGTTGTCTGAGTTGAACGAGCTCTTTAAGCCAGTGGTGGCAGCTCAGAAAGTCGCCAAAGGTAACTGGACCTTTGAATGAGGGACACAACTTTATTTTAAACCTTTCTTTGAATCATGCAGCTTAATTTTAATCAGGGGTGTGTTTCCCAAAATCATTGTTAGTCATCGATGGTCGTAATCAACATAGTTTAGCGATTCAAAAATTATGTTGTCTGTTTGAAACTACAGCTGAATGATCTGTGGTTACACAAATAGTTTTTGTTTGTATGACTTGCTCTTGAGCAAAATAATAAGCTTGAATGCAGTACAATATATATTTTATCCCCCACACACGCACGCAGTGTTCGGGGTTACACAAGTTACTTAATCAGAACACTTTTTTTTTTCAAATATCTAGCAGAGTAATGCATAATTTTTTAAATTATAACAAATAAGTAGCACATGTTACTTTTGTTTTGCCATTTATTTACTGACACCTCTCCGGTCCAGTGTTGAAAGGTGCAGAGTCAATGTGTGTACTGTGTGAACATGCTGCTTATTGTAGTTCTAGAGTAAATATGTGACCCTGGACCACAAAACCAGTCATAAGTCGCACAAGTATATATGTGGCGATAGCCAGCAGTACATTGTATGGTCAAAATTATACATTTTTCGTTCATGCCAAAAATCATTAGGATATTAAGTAGGGCTGGGTAAAAAGTATTGATTTCTCGCTTTTAATCGATTCTCACTTTTACAAAACAATATCGATTATTAAATCCCAAGAATCGATTTGTCTTATTTTTTTTTTTTACGAAATTCAAAAACATAAAACCGTTTTGGCGCTGTGGCGTGAGATCGGTCTGCCGCAGCTCAGCTCAAGAGAACCAGCAGCGCGGAGCAAACATGAACGTATCTTCTCTTCCGCTTTAATACCAGTAACAGCGCGAAATAAACACGAATGAGCTTCTGAAAGTGTGTTAAAAGATACAGGACAACTTACCGAAATCCGTATCATGTCACATAGAATCGCTCAATCAGTGTTTCAACCGCAGAAAGATGTAAGTAAAACGGCTTTCAAGTAAATAATGTCACGTAACGTTACCTCAGAAAAAACATATCCAGTGTCCATAAACTTGTTAGTCAGCTAGAAAAATTAACTCTTGAGAGGAGCATTTTGCTAATTATATGCACCACATTACATAGGCTATTCATTGTCAGTGTTCTTCAATATTTAATAAATCTGGCAAGTTTTTGACAGCCAACCTTTAAATGTTTATATTTCAAAAATGAATTGGAGTAGAATTATGATTATGTAATTGTAAAGTTAATATTATAACTTTATTATTTTATTTAAAAAAAAACATAATTTCGTGTCATTTAAGTGTTTGTATACAAATCAGTTAGTATAGTAGGCTAGTGTAGTATTGACTCCCATAGTTTACAACATTAGTTCAGAAATTAGTTTTCCTTGAGAAAATTTTCCATGTATTATACCTGATACATATCCAAAATAATCAACATTGAATTTAATCGAATTGAAAATCGAATTGAAAGCTTGTGAATCGAATTCGAATTGTGAAATTTGTGTCAATACCCAGCCCTAATTCATCTCACTTGCACAAAAACAGTTATATGCAAACGCTGAATATTACATGACTCTGCAATTATTAAATATGTTAAAGGGTTAGTTCACCCAAAAATTAAAACTACCCCATGATTTGCTCACCCTCAAGCCATCCTAGGTTTGTCCTGGGTCCTGGCTCTTCCAGGCTTTATATTAGCAGAGAATAGAGGATGATATTTTGTGCATCCATCCATCATAAAAAAAATAGTCCACACAGCTAGTTATTTAGTCTATAACGTTTTAAATATGGATATTTTACACAAACGCATCGCTTTGCTTCAGAAGGCCTTTATTAACCCCCTGGAGTCATCTTTTATGACGGATGGATGTACTTTTTTGCGCCTCAAAATATCATCCTCTATTTATCCCTTTAAATAATACAAATATACTTACCAAGTGAACCACAATTTATGTAAATTGACTATATGTATTGATATAGATGATCTTAGAAGTCGGAAGTTTATCACAATCACAGTCAGCATCTACAAGTACCTGTAACCCTGGTAGAATGAAATTTTCATTCTAACTCTTTAACCCGATTCTGCTTCTCTGTTTGTGAGAAGCCGTAAAAACAGTAATCTAATTCCTTCAAACAGTCCAAAACAGCGCTAATGTAAAGAAGGCAAGGCTGATTACATCAGAAATATCAGAGGGAATAGAGACTCGCATTGCGTTTTTAGTGAATTATTCATTCCAGTGTTTGCTTTGCTTTAAAACACGAGCTCTGTCGTATTCTGCAATTTGTTTCTGAAGAGCACAATTTTGGTGATGTACTGTAAGCACGTGAGAGTCTGTTAAATTGATGCACAAAGAACAAACCATGTATGTGTGCGCTCTAGATAACTGATCCGCACGCTGCATTCATGTACAGACAGATTTCAGTACATATGCGGATTATGGGATAGTTGTATGGGAAACGCACCCAAGATGCAACTGTTCATTTTTCCCAGATTTAAGTAATTCTATGATAAGCAGGATTGTCCTGCTTTGATCATTGCCCATCTGTATATTTTGTTCTATTGCTTGTTCTATATTTGATCATCTTAATGATTTTCTGTTATTCTGCTTAATTTCAGGTGTGGATCCCAAATCTGTGCTATGTGCTTTCTTTAAGCAAGGCCAGTGCACCAAAGGTGATAAGTGTAAATTCTCTCATGACCTCACCTTGGAGAGGAAATGTGAGAAAAGAAGTTTATATGTGGACGGAAGAGATGACGAGCTGGAGAAAGGTCAGTCCAATAGGACTTTCATGGGGCTAAAAATATGCATAATATGTACATTAATACATTTGAAAACAGATCATTTAGCATGTTTTAACAAGGTTTCTATTGGATTTTGGGAAAGTGGAACTATTTCTTTGGTCAAGGGGTCTGTTATTGTTTTAATGCAGTTAATCACATGTAACCAGTGTTTCAAAAGCTTTTTGAAATTCTTTTAATTTCTGAATGCAGACACCATGGAAAATTGGGACGAAAAGAAACTTGAGGAGGTTGTGAACAAGAAGCATGGAGAGGCTGAAAAGAAGAAAGCGAAGACTCAAATTGTAAGTTTTGGAAGGAAGTATAGTTGATATAGTATAGTAGGGTGTGACGAGACGCTTATCTCACGAGACGAGACACGAGATTGGGTTCATAAGAACAATACGAGAAGATTTTACGTAGTATTTTTAAGAAATCCTTAATGATGAAATGCATGACTAGAAAAATTGTTTGCAGGTGCATTTGAAATATTTTAACTCATCATCTTGTAATGAACTTGTCTGACTATCACCAGACCAAGCTCAATTTAAGATTGAACATTGGTCTGGGGCAGGGGTGTTCAAACTCGGTCCTGGAGGGCCGCGGTCCTGAGGACTTTAGCTCCAACTTGCCTCAACACACCAGCCTAGAAGTTTCTACCCCCTTGATTAGCGGGTTCAGGTGTGTTTAATTTGGGTTGGAGCTAAACTTTGCAGGACAGTGGCCCTCCAGGAGCAGGATTGGACACCCCTGGTCTGGGGAGTCTGCTATGTATTTTCTACTGCACAAGAGGCGTAATAAACAAGCATAAATTAAAAGACTCTGTACGTAATTGGATAGTCCCTCAACCAATCAGACCACAAGAGGGCCAAAACCCCTATCGCTTCTCTATCCGTCATCGTGTTAAACCCGTGTGATTGATTCCCGCAAAAGTGTAACAGAAGCAGTAGAAATGAATGTACAGGTTTCCAGACTGAGTTTCAGGGCGAAATCAAATCGCCAGCAGATCAGGCTGGGTTTACCCAGTCTAGTAATGAATGTCGTTTCAGTTCTACTTTCTGAGTATGAATTATCATATGCAGTAAAAGAGAACAAGCTCTGTAAAGGTAAACTGACTGGTTTCTTTCTTCTATGATTGTCTCTTCAGGCCTTAGAACTGCACATGAGCTTCTTTTGACCTCCTAACTGAACTCCTTCACACAAATTGATCATAGATATTAAGTGCAAACACTAACCATAATCAAAGTGCTCAATATTCAAAGTGCAAATAGAGACCACATTTTTCTTCAAGCATGTTTCAGAGCTAAGAGATGGTTACAACGAGAGAGCTTTTATTTTGGGAGATATTCGCGAATCGTGTGCCTCTGGGAGCCGCTTTCAAACAGCGGTAACGTATTGAAATCGTGTTTGAATGTGCGCTCCCGTTTATTTTTCACTTTCCCGATCGAGCCTACTCTGTGAATAGAGAGCGGTGGTGGTGAATACGCATTTTAAAATAGACATTTGCGACTGTTATCCACCTGAATTAAATTGTTTTTATTTCTATAAAAAGCAAAACTACAGCAGAGGTGTAATGTAAACGTAGCGTTGCCATATTCTGTCCTAACTACACCCTCACACTCCGTCATGACCAGGTCAAGACAATATGACAGGAGACAGCTTTTCACCTCGCGAAAACACGAGACAGAGATCTCGTCACATCCCTATAGTATAGTGTTTGATGTGATTTGACTGGTGAGTTGTGGTTTCTTTCTCATTTGTAATCAAAAAAAGGAAATTAACAAGTAATATTCATTTAAAGGTGTGCAAGCATTTCCTTGATGCTATTGAAATCAACAAATACGGCTGGTTTTGGGTGTGTCCTGGCGGAGGCGACAACTGTATGTACCGCCACGCTCTTCCTGTGGGCTTCGTTCTGAAGAAAGACAAGAAGAAAGAGGAGAAGAATGAGGAGGAGATCTCATTGGAGGATTTGATAGAGACTGAGGTGAGAAGGAAGCGAAGAGATTTTTAACAGCGTCGCAGAACATGATTGTGAAGTAACAGTTTCCTTGGATCTGTTAGTGATTCATCAAAAATGTTCATGTTGTAATGATCAGCTTTTATGATTGCAGCGATCTGCCCTGGGAGCAAACGTCACTCGAATTACTCTTGAAACATTCTTGGCCTGGAAGAAAAGGAAAAGGCTAGAGAAACTTGCTAGAGCAGAGCAGGACATGGCGAGAAAGAAAGCCGACTTCAATGCTGGCAGAGCGCTTGGAGTGAGTAAAAATCTTGTCACTGATATTCTTCCTCAGTCAGTTAAAATACTGATTGGAGGAACCTATTCTTAAAATGTAGTGTGCATTAAAAAGCTGTTTTGGCTCTGAATGAAATTTGTATTTTGATGGTGATGCTGTGGTTTGACCAGAAGATGGCAGTAAAGCTTTCAGATCTTGCATTTGCTGCTGTTTTACTGTGTCCTGGTTCTTCAAGACTCGTTCTTGCTGTTCTGAAGCTGTCGTCTGTTGCGTTGAATCTCATGGTTTCATGTCCTGCAGGTCAGTGGAAGGGAAGTGTTTGAGTTCAGGCCTGAGCTTGTTGACGATGACGATGAGGGGGCGGATGATACTAAATACGCTAATGATGATGATGACGATGATGATGACTCTGAATATTCTAACGAGGTGATGCAATACCACTCCACTAGCTCAGACTTAAATTATATACAAATTTTACATACAAATAATGGACTTTATCATAAATCAATCATGTGATGTTTAATTTTGTTGTATGTGTTGCACTTGCATGTAATACTAAATTCAATAATAGATTAATTCTCTCAAGTCTTTCAGCATTATTAACATGATTGTCTGTACAGGTGGATGACTCCGATGATGTTCAGGACATTGATATTGCTAGATTTATCCCTAAAGAGGTGGATAACGCGGGTATAACGGTGGCGTCAGCGGACCGGTTTTCTGTCAGAGCTCCTCCTGCAAATGATACAGATGGTGAGGCGCTTCTGATCATCTTCCTTCCTAGTCAATTCACCTTTATTTCTATAGCGCTTTATATTATTTATACAGATTGTTTCAATTCCGCTTTACTGTTAAAACAAACCAATATACACACAAAAATAACGATCAATGATGCAAACTTCAACAAATATGAGGAATTCAAATTCTGTTGTAAAGCTCTACAGAAGACAATTGTGTAATTTATTTAGCTCGCATCACTTGTATTGGTTCAGTTCAGTTCAATAAAGTTAATCAATTATGAAACAAGTTAAATTCAGCTTATACGGCTCTACAGAAGACAAGTGCTCAAGTCAGTTCAATGTTGATTCACTTCAGTTCAACAGCAGTGTTGATAGCAAAATTCATCAATTATGAACAAGGTCGATTCAGCTGTAAAGCAGCTGTACAGAAGACAGTACTAGTGTCATCATCCAGCTCAATTTAGTTTTCTTCTGTTCTCATGTGTCTTTTTAAACCCTTTCATATGACCTGTTTAATTTCTAATGTTTATTTGTGAGGTCAGTGTCAGTACAATTGTTTCAATAAGCGCTGCAGTGTAGAATAACAATATAAGAAAAAGAGAGAGGCACCGATTCTAAATTTGTCCGCCAAAACTGATAGGCAATTATTCAGAATGATATCTACTGATTATTTTTCCTTCAGAAAATCAAAACTATCTCTCAAATATTGTTGTACGCTGTACAGGGAAGGGAACCCTCTCATTGGGTACATTTAATATAATATTAGAGGTTAAAATTAACAAGCCATTATATTCAATTGCTATTTATTATAAAATAATTATTGCTTCAAATAACTGAAATGTTTGAATACAACTACACATAAGGTAGTTTTCATTAACACCTATATACATTTTTAAAACTTTATAAAGTAAATTATCTAGCTTCTGGCCGTTCGCCTTCCATATTCAACTTACGGAAAGTGTAGTGCCTCTCGCAGTTTAAAATGCTTGCGCTACTTCTGACGAGTGTAACTAGTGTGCAATGTCGTTAGATGTAGCGTAAGCATTTTCAAAGCTCTTGAGGAGTCCCCCCCCAAAGAAAACACGACCTAATAATTTTCTTTTTTTACATATACTTATTTGTGTGCATAAATTAGGTTTTGCAAACAATTGTAACATCAGGGCCATCCGCAGGGTTAAAATATGCTGTCAATAAATTGTTTCTACATTAATTTGGAGAGTAACTGAAATTATTACAATATCAAAACATTAAAAATGGATTAATCATGATTAATTACAGAAAAAAATGCGATTAATTAGTAAAAAAAATGTATCGATTCCCAGCGCTACCTAAAACAATCATCCGTTGCAGTTTTCCCAGCTGTTTATTCAAGTGCATTTTTTTGTTTTGGTTGTTTTGTTCATTTGTTGTGTATATTTAAAATGCTTTCTGTTTTCAGTGTTAAATAGTCTTTAGAAATAAAAGATTATTGATCTTTGAAACGGTGTACCTGCATTATTATGCCATCATTATTTTAGATGAAAATGGTCTCAGAACAACAATATTATAGTTTATTGCAATAATTTCTTGGCCTATTTATCGTCCAGCTAAATTTGTTATTGTGACATGCTTCTTTCTGAGGTCACTGATTTCTGTTTTGTTTCTACAGACAATAAATTGAGCGAGGCCTCGGGCGGAGCCATGGAGAACGGAGAACACAGCCAGGACCCTTCGTTGGAGGACGGCGAAACCAATGAAGAAGAGGAGGGGGAGGAGGAGGCAGAGGCGGTGCCAGTAGACGAGAACCTCTTTACTGGGGAGGACCTAGATGAACTGGAGGAGGAGCTCAACACACTGGACCTGGACGAGTGAAGACTGGGACTGTTGCATTATTCATGAACTACACATGGCTTGAAGTGAATGACTATATTTTCACAAATAACTACCACCAGAATTGCCATGTCAGAAACCGCTCTGCCTGCAATATGCACCCTCATCACTCAAGATGTCCCGGGACGCTACAGGAGAGACTGGAGTAGGTGTTCTTGTTCTCTCTAAGATTTAACTTTTTGCCCCCTTTTTTTTTTTAAATTGCAGTCTACCCCCAAAAGCACAGTCAGGTGAGGGTCTGGTTCTACAGTGGGAACATACTCCAAATATTTATGAGGCTGTTGATTTGATATTTCTGCGTTCTCTTTTGGAAGACTTGATTAAATTATCATCTTTGTAAGGTCATGCGTATGAAATGATCCAGCATAAATCCTCTTTAAGACGTTCAAGCACTCTTGGAATCTGGTTTCCTCTTCTCTGCTGATTAAATGTTGCTTTAATGAAGACAAAGGATCAGTTGATCGGTATCATTACAGTTTTTAACATGTAACCAACTGCATGCCTGAATCAGGATCAGAATGTAAATGCTGAATAAGTGTGATGCTGACGTTCAAGTGTTCAATAATCAGTTGATCAGATCGAGGTGTTGAATGTGAAATCTCGGATGCAAATGCAGCATCTGGCCTTACAGAAGGAGACATGGACAACGACATCATTACTAGTCAAATTTGATGTTTCAAGTGTTTTCAGGAAGTGGGAAAGTGATGGAGATGATCTTGTGAGAAACTAGTAATGTGTCTGTCCTTTTGTATTCAATTGTTTTAAACTGCCCTCCCACCAACACAAGAAATTGTAAATAAAAGGATATCAAATACTGATTTTGAGTTAAGATACCTAATTGTAGTTCTTAATTAAAAATGAAAATTCTGTAATTAATTTCTCACCCTCATGTTGTTCCAAACCCTTGAGACCTTTGTTCATCTTTGGAACACAAATGAAGATATTTTTGATGAAATCCCAGAGGTTAAAATAGTCCATGTGACTCCAGTGGTTCAACCTTAATTTTATAAAGTGACGAGTACTTTTTGTGCACAAAAACAATTTCTCCACATCTGTGTTAGTCTCCTACGCTGTTTACGTCGTGGTGCTCACATGATCAGCTTCGGCCAATGGTAAGCCGGCGTTCCGGCGTAGCTCTGATGTCATTTGGAAGCACTGTACTGTATTTACTACATCAACAGCGTAGGAGACTGACACAGATGTGAAGAAATTGTTGAAGTTATTTTTGTTTGTTTTTTGCGCACAAAAAGTATTCTCGTCACAAATTAAGGTTGAACCGCAGGAGTCACATGGACTATTTTAACAAAGTTTTTACTACCTTTCTGGGCTTAGAAAGTTTTAAATTGCCCTCTATGGAGGGGCCTGAGAGCTCTTGGATTTCATCAAAAATATCTTAATTTGTGTTCCGAAGATGAACGAAGGTCTTACAGGTTGGGAACAACATGAGGGTGAGTAATGACAGAATTTTCAAATTACACAGCAAGATAGGCCTTTTATAAATGCGAGTTTCTGAAACAAAATAAAACAGAAGTTTTTTTTTAAATTACCCAGCAACATCTAAATCCAGGATTGCCATCTTTGGTTGTCTAGGTGGAGACTGGAGTGAGATTTTGGTGACAATGCTTTATTGGGATACCGTTGTTACTCTTATAAACACAATTTATTTTATGACGCATTAAAATGCATGTTTTAGTCTAAATTATCGCACCCCTTTTCCCTGTCGGGGGTCATTCCTACCAGGGTCCCTTTAGGGTCCTTGTGCCATATAAAACTGTTCCCCAGGTTTATATGGCACATAATGGAAACATGAAATAAGGTTTTATGTTTTAACGTTATAACAGTAAATTATAAAAAATTTTCCGCATACATTACAGTTCAATCTCATGAAACCGAAAATGCTTTTTTTGCGGTAAAGTGCTGGCTACCACATCGGCCTCTTTACTGTAAATGTTACAGGTTCATTTTTTTTACAGTGTAGGATCCTGAAATCAAATATTTTTCCCAAGCTCAATATTTGTTTAATATGACATATTATTGTGGGAACTCGTCAAAAGGGATTTATTTTATTTATTTATTTGCCCAGCACTGCTGTATGATTTCCACACACATACAAGATTCCACTTCTAAACTCTTTGAGGACATATGCATTAGTCTATTCTTAACTGGTAGATCATGAAAATGTGTTGTAGGTCAATGTCATTTTCAAAACTGAGTTCTGAATCCAGTTTGTGAGTCAAAAGCAGAGCACTCTTTAAACTTACCATCAGGAAATGAAGCTCACAGACATTAAAGGAACAGTTCACCAAAAACGATTCTGTCATCATTTACTTATCCTCATGACATTCTAAACCTGTATGAATTTCTTTCCTCTGCAGAAGACAAAAGAAGATATTTTGAAGAATGTTTCAGCTGTTTGTTTTTTTGTTTTGTTTGTTTCATACAATGAAAGTCAGTGGTTAAAAATTGGACGCCACTGACTTGAAATGGATAGAGAAAAAAAACGCATTCTCAAAATAACTTTTTGTGTTTGGTGAAATGTCTTTTTAAGGGCAAACAGCCTTCTGTTTTGATGCATCAAGTTGTGTTAAATATAATCAGACGTTAGAAATGAAATGACAACTTGGATGAGATGTATAAATATTTTATTAATATATATTTTTTTACTTCATTAACTACATAACAGCGGTCTGGAAACCCACAACACAAGGTTATTTTAGTTTTGATCTTCTGGCGTTGTTTTTAGACAGTTAGTTTTAGTTTTCAATAAATGTAGTTTTTAATTGTTTTCTTGAGACTTTTTTTTTTTTTTAAATGCTAATAAAAAAGTAAATATTAAGTCAGTTTATATTACATTTAAAAATCTGTAAATCTTGATTTAATTTATTAAAATGTTATTTAACAGGGACAATGGACAGTCAATGACTTCCCCAGAATTAGCTACAGAGCTAAATTGAATCTGCAGTCCCCAAATTAACGTTGAAATCTTGATTAACTCTGAAAAATCATCAGATTAGTCATGATTAAATATTTTAATCGACTGACAGGACTAATGTTTTTTTTGTTTTGTTGTTTAACTTGTAATTTTTTTTCCTATTGATGCACTAATAAGCATAGTGTGCTGTTTTATCAAGCTCTGCTTCATGATATTACTGTGATTTACCAGTTATAATTTATAATTGTTGTATTTAAATCATTTTCACTGCTGTAATCTATATTTAGGTGATCACAATGGCCCGGCCTTTCTTGCGTGCTGTGCTGGTAATTCAGATGTTGTTTTGTGATCTTCTGCCAGAATCATCGGGTCAATCTGCTCTTGTCCAAAATCAGGTGGTATGTCTTCGTCTGGCAGTAGGCTAGTTGTGAAGTACTAGTGGCGTAGCTCTCAGCATCACTGATGCACACAAACTCCTTTAGTGGCTTTTCTTGCTTTCCTAGACTGACTATAGCACACACTTTTAGTTGTTTTTCTGTATTTCTTTTAAATAGGTTTGTAGACAAGTGTTGACTATCAGTATTGATTGCTCATATAATTAATTAATTTTTTTAACTGTCTTGATTTTGTAATTGCAGATGTCGGGAAAATTTGCATGAAAGAGACTTGAGGAGGTTGTGAATATGAAGTGTAGGTTCGGGCAAGATTTAAATAGTGATTTTCAATGATTAACATCATTTTACCTCAACAAATAGTCTTTGTTTATTCATTTTAAGGTGTGCAAGTGTTTCCTTGACACGGCTGAAAACAGCAAATACGGCAAGCACTGTGGGTTTTGTTCTAAAGACAAGGGGAAAAGAATGAGGAGACCTCGCTGGAGGACTTGATAGAGACGGGGGTAAGAAGCGAGAAAATAGAAACTATTAAGAGTGAGTAAAAATCATGTCAGTGCTATTCCTCCTTAGTTTGCCTGGTTTTATAAAATTGTGACATCCACATCGTCACCTGAAATAAAGGGACTTATTCTTAAAATGTAGTGTGCATTGAAAAGGCTGTTTGGCTCTGAATGAAATAGGTGTTTTGATGGTGAAGCTGTGGTTTGACCACAAGATGGCAGTAAAGCTCTCAGATCTTGCGTTTGACATTTTTTTTTACTGTGTCCTGGTTCTTCAAGACTCTTTCTTGCTGTTCTGAAGCTGTCGTCTGTTGCGTTGAATTTACATCTCATGGTTTCATGTCCTGCAAGTCAGTGGAAGGGAAGTGTTTGAGTTCAGGCCTGAGCTTTTTAACAAAGACAATGAGGAGGTGAATGATGATGATGTGGCGTCAGCAGGATTTACTGCCAGTGCTCCAACCACAAATGACACTGAAACTGTGAAGCTTCTGAATATTTGACCCGTGTTTCAATTAGACACTCTAGTCTCTTTTTCCAAAACTGTGAATAAGTGAACAAATGGTGAGTAAGTGTGTAGCTAACACCTCCTACTAAACACACTGTAAGAAATCATAAATAAAAAGATATCGGAAACAGATTTTGAGTTAAGATGCCTAAAAATTCTTAGGCAAACAAGATATCTAAATTATTTTACTCCATTATGCTACCTGATGGAGTTTTGGTTCCTTGCCACTGTCGCCTTTGGCTTGGCTTGCTCAGTTGGGGACACTACATTTTCAACTAAATATCCAAATAAATCTAATTAAGTAAACTAAATTCACCATATAAACCAAATTACTGATCTGCCCGCATTGTCACTATATGATAATTGAAATCAGCTAGATAACATCACCGCTTTCTCCAGAGCGGCTGTACAGCCGAATCAAATTCTATTGCATTATTTTCCTGTTTAAAGGGGTGGTAAAACACATTCTTTTGAAGGCTTGACTGTGTTTGTGGGGTGCACTGTAACATGTGTTCATGCTTCGTTTAAAAAAAAATTGCCTTATTTTTCATATATTTGACCTTTATTCTACACTGCTCTGTCCCTCCTTGTAAAACGGTCTGATGCTTTCCGGGTTGTATGAAGCCAGTCCCTCAAAAATACGCAGTGGGTTCAGATTGGTTAGCTGGCCCAGTGTGTTGTGATTCGCTAACCGCAGTGCACGTCGGAAACGTCACGCCCCTTACCGGAGGCTGTTCAGTATTAGAAACAACGGCGTCAATAAAACCATATGAGCTCGAATCAGACCCAGAACATTTGAGTGAAGATGATCGAGCAGAACCTGCTCAGTCCTCGAGAGTAAAGACTGCGGATCTATAATGATCGCTACTGAATGGCACTTTAACTTTTGTATTTTTAGAACGATTATAGCCAAATATCTGTCGCAAGAACTAACGTTAACCCAAAACGAACACTAAGCACAGGCTTTAACTAGTAAGTTAGCCAAATCACACACAGAACCATGTTTAGCATGCCTGTAGATAAACAATACATAAAAGCTCTAATCAAAGAATCATTTACACTAATGCCAGGTTCGCTGTTGAGATTTTAACGTTAATGTTTGTAACGTTAGGTGTTCGTCGGATAACGTTAAGTATGAATGAGCATTTAACAGACTGGTTTGCAGAACAGTGTTATCATCTGTTTACTTCCTTGCTACAACGTACAATTAACCTATTACAGGAAAACACATCGATGAAAAATAAATCAGACTTACAGGTTGTGGCCCGTAAACAGCTTCTGTTTGTAAATCCAGCTTTCAGGACAAGCCGTTGTGCATATCCTGTATTGAACTCGCGAAGTTTGTGGAAGTTGTCCTCCGTGAAATGTGCAGCGCGCGCGTCGTGCATCCACGCACCGGCAGTGTTTTTTTCACGCAGCTGACGTTGTGCAAATCTGGCATTGAAATCGCGAAGACGGTGGATGTTTTCCTCTGTTAGATGTGCTGCAGGGAGCCCTGCGCGCGCCTGATTCCCCGCTGACTCAAACACACGTGCATATAACATGCTGTGTGTTAAACGCTCTGCAACGCACCCCCGTCCCAAGGAAGGCTGAACAGAGCAAGTACCCCAGACCTGCAATCCGGATGAAAATAACAGCGTTTCCTCTGCATCGCGGCAACAACACTCCAGCCTACTAACCTCAACAGCGCCGCGATACAAAATGGCCTCACCCCCCCTTATTTAATATTCTCGGAGGAGGGGTTTATGTAAATATTGAGCCTGTTGATGTCACCAACCCTGGAGGAATGTGTGTAGTCGCCTACTGGCCGTTTGCTGTAGTTCTTAGAAACTGATTTCTTTAAAAGCAAATATCTCCCTTTGCTTTAAACTTTGAACGTTGTAACTTTGCAGATGTTGTTTATGCTCAAGCAGCAACATTACACGCTAGCTAAAGTTAGAATAGTGAAATCGTTGTTTACCACCCCTTTAACACTGTGAAGCTGCTTTGAAACAATCGGCATTGTAAAAAGCGCTATATAAATAAAAGAGACTTGACTTGTTGCTCTTAATTGAGAATGGGTTCATATAAGACTAATTCTCAAGACATCTTTATTTAAATCAAATTGAGACTCAAAACTCAAGAAGAATCTTGTATATGTAAACATTTCCCCTTCTTAATTCATTGGTGAGCTTTTCACCTCAAAGCAGTCGTCTGTTTAATCTGAAATCATATATTTATATAATGTACCAAGCATCAAAGGAAATTGTCCATATGTTTAGCAACAGATCATAAACATTCTTAACATAGCACTACACTAGTTGCTAGGCTTGGGCTGTTGAGAGATGGCCAACATGGTCAGAGGACTGGCATTTCCTATGATCTGCCTGAGAAAGCATGATCACCCCCACACAAATAAATACTATTACAGTGTATGTAGAAATCGCTTAGAGAGCCGTTAAGGTTCCACAAAAGAATCCAAAAATTGTGCCAGTTGATAAATCACATACAAAGCCCTGTTCTGCTAGATATATCAAAATATAGACCAAAAGGATTTTTCATAGCGGCTGATTAAGGTCATTGACCTGAGGGTGGGGTACCTTCCTAGAACCTTGTACTCCTTATTTCGGTAAGCAGGGAATATAGGGATTTGTTTGCATGGAAGACACTTTTTTTTTTCTTTTAGAGATTGTATTTCTCTAACATGGTTCCAACTGCTGGACTGAGAAAAAAAACTTAAAACCCAGAGGTGTTGAGAAGGACTAATTATCTGCCACTGAAGCTAAATAAAATATGAAAGAGGGACTTTTTCCTGTCACAACCATTTCCCATAGGATATACTGTACGAATGATAATAGAAGTTGCTAAAATAGTAATACTTCAAATTGTGTCAAAGCTTTAGCGTGGGTGTTGATAGTAATTTTTTCAAGACTGAGCAAATTTCTACTAAAGGCCCAGCCATGATCTGTTTGATTGTTTATTTTCACATTTTTGTTGTTATGGAACTGAAGTCTTTATCCAGAGAAATGTGTAAATTAAGTCTAAGCTTCCTGTCAATGCAAGCCCCACATCAACGATGAGTGTCTCATACTGAAATTATCTCCAAGTCAAGGGTGATGACACTCTTTATGTAAGGAACACTTGATTTTGATTTGTCGATAGTGCCTTCCAATGTGTATATGTTGTAGTGGGCTATTTTTTTTCTTTCCGGAAGCACAGATAAGAATATATATGTTTCAACTCTCAATATTTAATACCCATGTGTTTATTTCTTTGGTGAGTATTGCTAAAGCAGGATCATGTACAGTCATCCAGTCATTATTAGAGAATAAACCCTGAATTATCCCTGATAAACCCTTGTGCCTGACTGATATCAGAATAGTTTCTTTCAAAAAATATTTTATGAGATTATACGTAGACTGAATTTTAGACAGTCCAAACTCTTGTGCTTATAAAAAAAGATATTTTAGGCCTTGATTTCAGTTTTAAGATAAGCAATTCTGACAGAATGCTTATCTTCAATTCAGCAATTCTGACAGAATCTGTTTCTTCAGAAAGATATAGAAATAAAGGAATACAGATGTCCAGTATCAACACATTTTACGTCCTGCATCCTTCTTTCTAATAGTTGTTTTTAGAAAGTAGAGATTTAAATGAAAGAAATTGTTTCTTGAATGATGACAACCCTGTGAACCTGGATTAGATGGATGGGATTTCTCAAGCCTGTGACAGTCCTGCACTGAAAACAAAATACTGAAGTACACTACCGTTGTCACACTTAAAGGTCCTGTTCTTCGTGATCCCATTTTTCAAACTTTAGTTAGTGTGTAATGTTGCTGTTAGAGCATTTATAATACCTGTAAAATTATAAAGCTCAAAGTTCAATGCCAAGCGAGATATTTTATTTAACAGAAGTTCCCTTTCAAAGCCTACATGAACGGCTGGTTGGGACTACATCCTGGTATTTCCTGCTTTAATTACGTCAGTAGAGCAGTATGTCGACTAACCTCCGCCCACAAGAACAGGCGAAAAAGGGGGCGTGGTCTTGTTGCTCCCGCGTGGAGAATAGGAAGTGTTGCGTTCGGTTGCGTTCGTATAGTTTGTTTGTTGCCATGTCGTCGAGACGCTGTTATTTTCATCCTGGAGTCAAGTCACCTTTGTTTGGCTTTCCCAGGGACGCTGTACTTAGAGATCATTGAGCGCATGCATCCCCGTTATGGTGAGAGGCGTGACCTTTCCGGTAACGTGCGCTCTGCGTACGCTATGCTTCTTTCGAATCACAACACGGGAAGCGCTGGGACAATCAGAACTCGTTACGTGTTTCTGAAGGAGGGACTTCATAGAACAGCGAAATCTTTCAAGCCGTTTTGAGGACAGTGAAAACAGCGGTATACAGATAAGTAAATTGTGTGAAAAATACTGTGTTTTTTTACACGCGAAACATGAACACATGTTATATTGCACACTGTAAACACAATCAAAGCTTCAAAAAAACACGAAACACGGGACCTTTAATGGTAAGCAACATGCACAAACAGGAAAATACTAGAATAAGTCTTTGATAGAATCACAGGAGATCGTGAGCGAGACAAAATGCAGGAATGTAGGATAATAATTACACAACACAGTACATAAAGATGAGAACCGACAATGAACTGAACTAAACAGATAGGACAAACAAGAGAACTGAACAAGACACAGGTGTTACTAAACACTAATCAAAGCAACTAAAAAGTAGCCTGACAGACCAGACCCACATCAAGATGTTGGGTCTGGGAACACACCATTGGCAGGGCTCAATCCAAGGGGCGGGATAAACGGTTGTCTTTCAAATTACCTCTGCATGCAATAGGATAGCGCTACAACCAACCAGAGCAACGAAGAAGGTGAAGCGGAGCTAGTTGATAGATTTAACTTTTGCCGTATCCGGTCGGCAAAACTAAGAACACATGTTCCTTTTTTAAGAATGACTTCAGTGCCGTTCTTTGTTCTTTTTTCAAAGAAAAGCTTCGTCTTCCAGAGTCGCGGCCAAAGCCAATTCGAAAGACCGCTGTTCGCCAGCTTCTTTGTTTACAAGTAGAAGGTGGAATTGCTGCAACTCTGCCGTCATTATGTTAAGCCCGCCCACTGACTCTATAAATGATGTGATTGGCCTGACGAGTTTGTTCTTTCAAGCTCGCAAGCCAACGGAGAGTTGCTAGACGCCCAGGCTGCAAATTTTATTTGCTGCCGCTAGGGTGCGTCTAGATTTCTAGGCTAACTAAAAAAAGTATACTTGATACATGTCATGGCTAAACTGAAAGAAAACACAAAAAACATGAACACATGACAATTACACTAAAAATAACCCTAACATTACACTCCCCTCCCGGAAGACGCGCCCTCACACCATAGAAAATAATCCAACAGAGGAGATGGATGGAGAGCTGGCAATGGGCAGGGAACTGGAGGAGCCGGCTAATGAAGACACAACGTTGGTGGGACGTCCAGGCGACTGGGGACCAACAGATGGAGAATGAGCCAGGAAAGGTGAAGAGCCAAGATGACTACAGTCCAGGGTGACACCACAAGACTGTGAGCCCAAGGTGGAGACAGGGGCCTGTGTGACACCGGAGGGAGCGAGGACATAGGAGGAGCTAAAGAAAGGGTGGAGCCAAAAGGGTGGAAGGCTGAGGTGCAGCTAGAGGCCCGAAAGTCTGCCGTGGAACCAGGATGACGATGGACCAAGGCGCAGCCAGAGGATCAAGGGAGCCAAGGCCAAGGCAGAGCCGAATGGCTGACAGGGCGAGGTGGAGTCATGGGTCTGGAGGCCTGAAATGAAGCAAGGATACGTCTCACAAGGCTGAGGTGGTGGTGGAGCCGGACAGCTGGAGGGACTCAGCTGCAAGGGCAGAGCTGAGTCCAGGGATGGATGGAGCCAGCGAAAAGAACGGAAACAACTGGGCAGGCAGTATTTACCAGGGACAGGTTGAGGGGAAGAGAGTTCAGGGGTGAGGACTGGCTCCGTTGTCCCCAAGGCAATGAGCCAGTGCTGGCTGTAAACTCCAGCCTCAGGATGGATGCGGCGACCGGCTCTGGCTCCGGGGATGGAGGGAGCTCTTTGGTCCTCTTTGAGTGTTGGCTTGGGCTCTGGATCCGTGGCATACGTGGGCATCATCCTAAGGTCCCCGCGCAGTGATCTCTTTGGCTGTCCAGGACTCTGCAGGCTGACGATATGTCCTATCTGGAGTAGGCAGAGAGATGGCTGCTGGAGGTTGTAGTGATTCTGGGTGGGAGCTGATGTTGTTCTCCTCGACCAATCCCACAGTGAAGGAGGATAAGCACACCCACAGGGCGCAATAAATTCGAATGATGGGATGGTTATCTTCCTTCACCGGCAGCATATGGCCGATTAGGTTGTCCATCCTGCTAACATAAACATAACAACCGTTCAAAAGTTTGGGGTCAGTAAGATTTTTATTTATAAAGAAAATTACTACTTTTATTCAGCATGGTCTCATTAAATTGATCAAAACAAAGTGACAGTAAAGACATTTACAATGTTACAAAAGATTTATATTTCCAATAAATGTTCCTTTAAGCTTTCTATTCATCAAAGAATCCTAAAAAAAATTACCAAAAGTATCAAGCAGCACAACTGTTTTCAACATTGATAATAATAAATGTTTCTTGAGCACCAAATCAGCATAATATAATAATTTCTGAAGGATCATGTGACACTGAAGTAATGGAGTAATGCTGCTGAGAATTCATCTTTGCAACCACAGGAATAAATTACATAATTCATTAATTTTTTTTTATTCAAATATTATTTTAAATTGCAGTAAGATTTCACAAAACTAAAAATTTTCTGTATTTTTGTTCAAATAAATGATGCCTTGGTGAGCATAGGAGACTTTTTTTTTTCTTTTCAAAATCATTTAAAATCTTGGTGATAAAAATGGTAGTGTGATTCTGAAAATGTTGAGCCTTCTGCTAAAAAAGACCATGACTGTTTCCTGTTGAAAATAATTTGAAGGGTTTTAATGGCATTTTTTAAACATTCTGTCCCTCATTCCTGTTCTTGCAAAATCATTCAAAGGGAAGAACGTTCATTTGTCAAGTTCTTTAGTATGTTTGTTGGATGCTCTAGTCTAGAGGCAAACATAATTATTTTGCCACTCTGCCATGTATCACATGGTCCCAAAAGCCCCTTTGACCACATGCATGACCGGTCAGCTCTAAAACAAAAGTGACTTTGTTCCCCAGAGAGTGAGAATGACGTTTGTGTTCCAATTTGCAACTGGTGCCTTTTATTTCCTCAGGAAACACAATCTTTTCAAGCCTTTTATTCTATGACACTGAATAAAAGAGCAGTTGTTCAATATACATTTGAGTTTACAGTATGTTAAGGGTTTAACATAGTAGGCCTATGTCTTTATTTATAAGACAAGCCAGCCAGACATTAAAAAATCACACAAAATCACACGTTTCCTTTTCATACAAAACCTATGAGGGATCCCAGGGGGATTTACAGACTGCATTCTTGGAGACCTACCTCACTGCGTTTAAAGTCACGAATCACTGACAAGTCCATATATGAATAAAATATCCTCAGGCTCTGAATAGTAATTTACAATTGTCACAGTTATCTGGACCTTGTGGATAAAATGTGTCTCAAGGACTCGGCTTACTGATAAACAACTGACAGCTTTTGTTCAAATTTGTTCTGTAGCCTACATTAGCACAATGAGATACATTAGGCAGGACACACTATTAGGCTACGTGAAATTTCACTCTTA